>NC_041392.1:31298450-31364601 GCF_002162155.2 Triticum dicoccoides
CCCCCCCCCAGGTGTTGAAGTTATCGGGAGTTTGTATCGACACGACATACATACATGGGAAAATAATATTACCGGGGAGGGGGTATATCGACCCCCCCTCGTGTTGAAGTTATCAGGAGGGGTATATCAACGACGACAGACCCGACAAAACATAATAAAACGAAGAAGAAATAAAAAGAGGAGAAGAAGAAAGGAATAGAGGAGAAGATCGAAGAAACAAAAGAAAAAAAAAGAGGAGAAGAAGAAAGGAATAGAGGAGAAGAAGAAAAAATAGAAGATTTCTATTTTTTCTTCTTCTCCTCTATTCCTTTCTTCTTCTCCTCTTCCTTTTCTTCTTTTTTCCTCTTCTTATTTATTTCTCCTCTTCTTCCTCTCCTCTTCTTCTTTCTTTCCTCTTCTTATTTTCTTCTTTCCTATCCTTCTTTTTCTTCTTCTTCCCTTCCTAGCTAGATATATAAAACTTTTCTAAAATTGTAACTTTTGCATATATAAAACTTTTCCATGGATCATCATTTCTCATATATATCGAATATATATCCATTGTCATATATAAAAACATTCTATATATGAACAAAAAACTTTCTATGAACAAAAAAACATTTTTGACATATATATTTAGCATATTCTAGCCACATACACATATACATCACATACACATATACATTATAGCCACATACACATATACATCACATATGAACAAAAAATTAAACTAATAAAAAAATATAGCCACATATGGACAAAAACATATAGCCACATACATACACATATACATTATATAAATATATGAACAAAAAAATTAAACTAATAAAAATAAAAAAATAGAGCCGGGGCGGCAGCTCACATCGGGGGCAGACGAGGGCGCCGGCGCGCGGGGGCGGGACGAGGCAGGGGTAGGGCGACGATGACAAGGAGCGGGCGGCGACGGCGAGCACGTGGCAGGGGCTCGGGGCGCCGGGGCGGCGCGCGCGAGCAGGGGAGCTCAAGGCGACGGCGGTGGTGGCGCCGGCGCCGGCGCGCGGGGGCGGGACGGGGCAGGGGTGATACGTCTCCAACGTATCTATAATTTTTTATTGCTCCATGTCATATTATCTACTGTTTTAGGCAATATTGGGCTTTATTATCCACTTTTAAATTATTTTTGGGACTAACCTATTAACCGGAGGCCCAGCCCAGATTTGTTGTTTTATGCCTATTTCAGTGTTTCGAAGAAAAGGAATATCAAACGGAGTCGAAACGAAACGAAATCAACTGGAGAAGTTATTTTAGGAAGGAAACCTACCGGATAGACTTGGACCCTATGTCAGAAGATGAAGGAGGAGCTCACGAGGGTAGGGGGCGCGCCCCTGCCTCGTGGCCCCCCTTCGGTCCACCGACGTACTCCTTTCACCCATATATACCTATGTATCGTAAAACTTCCAGAACAGAGATTAGATCGGGAGTTCCGCCGCCGCAAGCCTCTGTAGCCACCAAAAACCTCTCGGGACCCTGTTCCGGCACCCTACCGGAGGGGGGAACCCTCACCGGTGGCCATCTTCTTCATCCCGGCGCTCTCCATGACGAGGAGGGAGTAGTTCACCCTCGGGGCTGAGGGTATGTACCAGTAGCTATGTGTTTGATCTCTCTCTCTCTCTCGTCTTTTGGATTTGGCACGATCTTGATGTGTCGCGAGCTTTGCTATTATAGTTGGATCTCATGTTTCTTCTCCCCCTCTTCTCTCTTGTAATGGATTGAGTTTTCCCCTTGAAGTAATCTTATCGGATTGAGTCTTTAAAGATTTGAGAACACTTGATGTATGTCTTGCCGCGCGTATCTGTGGTGACAATGGGATATCACGTGATTCATCTTGATGTTTGTTTTGGTGATCAACTTGCGGGTTCCGCCCATGAACCTATGCATAGGGGTTGGCACACGTTTTCATCATGATTCTCTGGTAGAAACTTTGGGGCACTCTTTGAGGTTCTATGTGTTGGTTTGAGTAGATGAATTGAGATTGTGTGATGCATATCGTATAATCATGCCCACGGATACTTGAGGTGACATTGGAGTATCTAGGTGACATTAGGGTTTTGGTTGATTTGTGTCTTAAGTTGTTATTCTAGTACGAACTCTAGGGCTGTTTGTGACACTTATAGGAATAGCCCAACGGATTGATTGGAAAGAATAACTTTGAGGTGGTTTTGTACCCTACCATAATCTCTTTGTTTGTTCTCTGCTATTAGTGACTTTGGAGTGACTCTTTGTTGCATGTTGAGCGATAGTTATATGATCCAATTATGTTATTATTGTTGAGAGAACTTGCACTAGTGAAAGTATGAACCCTAGGCCTTGTTTCCTATCATTGCAATACCGTTTACGCTCACTTTTACCACTTGTTACCTTGCTGTTTTTATATTTTCAGTTTACAAAAACCCATATCGACCATCCATATTGCACTTGTATCACCATCTCTTCGCCGAACTAGTGCACCTATACAATTTACCATTGTATTGGGTGTGTTGGGGACACAAGAGACTCTTTGTTATTTGGTTGCAGGGTTGCTTGAGAGAGACCATCTTCATCCTACGCCTCCCACGGATTGATAAACCTTAGGTCATCCATTTGAGGGAAATTTGCTACTGTCCTACAAACCTCTGCACTTGGAGGCCCAACAACGTCTACAAGGAGAAGGTTGCGTAGTAGACATCAAGGGGCAGGGCAACGGCGAAGAGGAGCGAGAGGCGACGGCGAGCACGGGGCAGGGGTGTGGGGCAACGGCGACGAGGAGGCGGCGACGGCGAGCGCGGGCAGCCTGGCGGCGTTGAGGAGGTCGGCGTCGTCGGGGGCAACTGGCGAGGGAAATCTGAAAATTTCCCAAGTGTTGCTTATATAGCAAAGGCTTTGGTCCCGGTTCGTGGCACCAACCGGGACCAATGCCCCCCTTTAGTCCCGGTCCCGGTTGGTGGCACCAACCGGGACTAAAGGGGGGCATTGGTCTCGGTTGGTGCCACGAACCGGTTCTAATGCACCCCTTTAGTCCTGGCTGGTGCAACCAACCGGGACCAAAGGCCTTGCGCTGGCGCGGTGCGGTGGGAAGTTTAGTCCCACCTCGCTAGCTAAGAGAGCTCAGCACCTGTTTATAAGCTGCGTTGCAGCTCAGGTACTGAGCTCCTCTCTAATATGCAGGCAGTACTTGCCTACCCTTGTCACTGCCTTGTTGGGCCTATTGGGCCTGCGGGCCTGCATCCTGGCCCATGTACAGATTGGTTTCTAGTTGTATGCAGGCCGTGTGGCCCAATAGGTGGCATTTTTTATTTTTTCCAGTATTTGTTTTGTTTTTTGAATTATTTATTTCTTTTGATTCTTGATTTATTTTTTTATTCTTTTAGTTTTAGAAAAATTATAAACTTTCTGTTAGTGCCATTAGTTTTCAAATTTGAATAGTTAAAATTTGAATTCTTTGAAATTTATGTGAATCACAAGTTTGTGATTAACTTTACTAGAAAAATAGTTTTTTTCCAGTTTTTTTGTTTTGTTTTTTGAATTATTTATTTTCTTTTGTTCGTTGCTTTAATTTTTTATTCTTTTTGCTTTTAGGTCAGCAAAATTATAAACTTTCTGTTAGTGCCATTAGTTTTAGAAAAATTATAAACTTTCTGTTAGTGCCATTAGTTTTCAAATTTGAAGAGTTAAAACTTGAATTCTTTGAAATTTGTGTGAATCACAAGTTTGTGATTAACTTTACTAAAAAATGAGCATAGATGCGCCTATAGAGAGAATTCAACCTAAATTCATAATAAATTTCTATGAATTTCAAAGAAATTCACTATGAATTTAGGTCAAATTCCCCGTATAAGGGCATCTATCTTCACTTTGAGAGGAGCTCAACAAGGCAGAGAGAGACGGGCTTATAAACCGGTGTGAGTGCCCTTCGGTTGGCGAGGTGGGACTAAACTTTGACCGCAACGAGGACCAACCATTTAGTCTCGGTTTGTGGCACAAACCGGGACTAATGGTCATGGGCCAGGGGCGAGGCGCATTGGTCCTGGTTCATGCGTGGAACTGGGACCAAAAGGTCCAGACGAATTGGGACCAATGGCCCACGTGGCTGCCCTCTTGAGTGTTCTTGGTGAGAACATAGTTGACAAGGAGCGAACTGGGATTAATGGTATTACGAGGGCTGAACCATAAGACATTAAATGATTTCAAATGAACTCTGAAAAAGTTGAAAGTTGGCATGGTATCATAATTTCACCCACATAGCATGTGCATGTATAAAACGGACAATGGTATCATACTCATCTGTTACAAAGTTGGCATGGTATCATCATAATAGTCGCGGGAGAAAGTCTTCACTTTTTCTTCGCTTGTGTCATTTGCTTATTGCGCCGTAACCATGGATAATCTTCATCGTTTATCAGGATGCTTGGGTCAGCCTTGACTTTGAAGGGAGGAATTTCATGAAACTTTTCATAATCTTCAGACATGTCTGTCTTGCCCTCCACTCCCACGATGTCCTTTTTTCCTGAAAGAACTATGTGCCGCTTTGGCTCATCGTATGATGTATTCGCTTCCTTATCTTTTCTTTTTCTCGGTCTGGTAGACATGTCCTTCACATAGATAACCTGTGCCACATCATTGGCTAGGACGAACGGTTCGTCAGTGTACCCAAGATTTTTAAGATCCACTGTTGTCATTCCGTACTATGGGTCTACCTGTACCCCGCCTCCTGACAGATTGACCCATTTGCACTTAAACAAAGGGACCTTAAAATCATGTCCTTAGTCAAGTTCCCATATGTCCACTATGTAACCATAATATGTGTCCTTTCCCCTCTCGGTTGTTGCATCAAAGTGGACACCGCTGTTTTGGTTGGTGCTCTTTTGATCTTGGTCAATCGTGTAAAATGTATTCCCATTTACCTCGTATCATTTGTAAATCAATGCAGTCAAAGATGGTCCCCTGCTTAACAAGTACAGCTCATCACAAACAGTGTTGTCACCTCTGAGACGTGTTTCCAACCAACTGCTGAAAGTCCTAATGTGTTCACATGTAATCCAGTCGTCGCACTGCTCTGGGTGTTTGGAGCGCAGACTATTCTTGTGTTCATCGACATACGGGGTCACCAAGGTAGAGTTCTGTAGAACTGTGTAGTGTGCTTGAGACCAAGAATATCCGTCCCTGCATATTATTGAGTCCCTTCCAAGCGTGCCTTTTCCAGTCAGTCTCCCCTCATACCACGATTTAGGGAGACCTATCTTCTTAAGGCCGGGAATGAAGTCAACACAAAACCCGATGACATCCTCTGTTTGATGGCCCATGGAGATGCTTCCTTCTGGCCTAGCACGGTTACGGACATATTTCTTTAGGACTCCCATGAACCTCTCAAAGGGGAACATATTGTGTAGAAATACGGGCCCCAGAATGACAATCTCATCGAATAGATGAACTAGGATGTGCATCATGATATTGAAGAAGGATGGTGGGAACACCAGCTCGAAACTGACAAGACATTGCGCCACATCACTCCTTAGCCTTGGTACGATTTTTGGATCGATCACCTTCTGAGAGATTGCATTGAGGAATGCACATAGCTTCACAATGGCTAATCGAACGTTTTCCGGTAGAAGCCCCCTCAATGCAACCGGAAGCAGTTGCATCATAATCACGTGGCAGTCATGAGACTTTAGGTTCTGGAACTTTTTCTCTGGCATATTTATTATTCCCTTTATATTCGACAAGAAGCCAGTCGGGACCTTCATACTGAGCAGGCATTCAAAGAAGATTTCTTTCTCTTCTTTCGTAAGAGCGTAGCTGGTAGGCCCTTCATACTGCTTCGGAGGCATGCCGTCTTTTTCGTGCAAACGTTGCAGGTCCTCCCGTGCCTCAGGTGTATCTTTTGTCTTTCCATACATGCCCAAGAAGACTAGCAGGTTCACGCAAAGGTTCTTCGTCATGTGCACCACGTCGATTGAAGAGCGGACCTCTAGGTCTTTCCAGTAGGGTAGGTCCCAAAATATAGATTTCTTCTTCCACATGGGTGCATGTCCCTCAGCGTCATTCGGAACAGCTAGTGTGCCGGGACCCTTTCCAAAGATTACGTGTAAATCATTGACCATAGCAAGTACGTGATCACCGGTACACATGGCGGGCTTCTTCCGGTGATCTGCCTCGCCTTTGAAATGCTTGCCTTTTTTCGACATTGATGGTTGGTCAGAAGAAATCGACGATGGCCCAGGTACACATTCTTCCTGCATTTGTCCAGGTATATACCTTCAGTGTCATCTAAACAGTGCGTGCATGCATGGTATCCCTTGTTTGTCTGTCCTGAAAGGTTACTGAGAGCGGGCCAATCGTTGATGGTCACGAACAGCAACGCCTTTAGGTTAAATTCCTCCTGTCTGTGCTCATCCCACGTATGCACACCATTTCCATTCCACAGCAACGCCTTTAGGTTAAATTCTTCAACTAATGGCCTTAGGTACACATCAATGTCGTTGTCGGGTTGCTTAGGGCCTTGGATGAGAACTGGCATCATAATGAACTTCCGCTTCATGCACATCCAAGGAGGAAGGTTATACATACATAGAGTCATGGGCCAGGTGTTGTGATTGCTGCTTTGCTCCCCGAAAGGATTAACGCCATCCGCACTTAAAGCAAACCATACGTTCCTTGGGTCCTTTGCAAACTCATCCCAGTACTTTCTCTCGATTTTTCTCCACTATGACCCATCAGCGGGTGCTCTCAACTTCCCGTCTTTCTTACAGTCCTCACTGTGTCATCGCATCAACTTGGCATGCTCTCCATTTCTGAACAAACGTTTCAACCGTGGTATTATAGGAGCATACCACATCACCTTCGCAGGAACCCTCTTCCTGGGGGGCTCGCCGTCAACATCACCAGGGCCATCTCGTCTGATCTTATACCGCAATGCACCGCATACCGGGCATGTGTTCAGATCCTTGTATGCACCGCCGTAGAGGATGCAGTCATTAGGGCATGCATGTATCTTCTGCACCTCCAATCCTAGAGGGCATACGACCTTCTTTGCTGTGTATGTACTGTCGGGCAATTCGTTATCCTTTGGAAGCTTCTTCTTCAATATTTTCAGTAGCTTCTCAAATCCTTTGTCAGGCACAGCATTCTATGCCTTCCACTGCAGCAATTCTAGTATGGTACCGAGCTTTGTGTTGCCATCTTCGCAATTGGGGTACAACCCTTTTTTGTGATCTTCTAACATGCGATCGAACTTCAGCTTCTCCTTTTGACTTTCGCATTGCGTCCTTGCATCGACAATGACCCGGCGGAGATCATCATCATCGGGCACATCGTCTGGTTCCTCTTGATATTCAGCAGCTTCACCCGTTGTAGCATCATTGGGCACAGCGGCTGGTTCCTCTTGATCTTCACCAGCTCCCCCCGTTGCAGCATCACCGTATTCAGGGGACACATAGTTGTCATCGTACTCTTCTTCTTCGTCGTCTTCCATCATAACCCCTATTTCTCCATGCCTCGTCCAAAATTATAGTGTGGCATTAAACCCTTGTAAAGCAGGTGGGTGTGAAGGATTTTCCAGTTAGAGTAAGACATCATATTCCCACATTTAGTGCATGGACAACATATGAAACCATTCTGCTTGTTTGCCTCAGCCGCTTCGAGAAACTCATGCACGCCCTTAATGTACTCGGAGGTGTGTCTGTCACCGTACATCCATTGCCGGTTCATTTGCGTGCATTATATATAATTAAGTGTGTCAGAAACCATTACAGAACATCATGAATAGATAATTAAGTGACCAAATTAATAGAAGTTCATCATCACATTAAAACCAAAGTACATACATAGTTCTCATCTAACAACATATAGCTCTCCAGAGCATCTAATTAATTAAACGATACATTGAAACTATGTAAAACATTTCAATGCGAAAACAAATGCGATCATAATCGCAACCAAGGTAACAATTGATCCAATGGCATAATGATACCAAGCCTCGGTATGAATGGCATATTTTCTAATCTTTCTAATCTTCAAGCGCATTGCATCCATCTTGATCTTGTGATCATCGACGACATCCGCAACATGCAACTCCAATATCATCTTCTCCTCCTCAATTTTTTTATTTTTTCCTTCAAGAAATTGTTTTCTTCTTCAACTAAATTTAACCTCTCTATAATAGGGTCGGCCGGTTGGAATTTCCGGTTCACATACCTCCTAGATAAATAAAATCTATGTCACGTTGGTCGGCATAATTTTCATAAACAATAAATGAACCAATAGTTATAAAGATAATATATACAACATCCGAATCATAGACAGGGCGAGGGCCGACGGGGGCGGATACCAACACCATCGCACTATATAATAACAAGAAATAAAATAGTAAGAAAATTAGACAGGTATCTATCTAAAGCAAGATTTTTTTCTTTCATAAAGAAGATAAGAGCAAGATTCTCACCACGCTGGTGCCGGTGACGAGATCGGCGCGGGTGATCGACGGCGGTGAAGACGGGAATGGGACGTAACAGGCCGCTAAACCTAGACAACTCTAGAGGAAAATGGAGCTTTGAGGTCGAGCTTCGAGAGGAGAAAGATTAACTAGTGTGGCTCGGGCATTTCATCGAACACCTCATGAGCATAGGAGGTGAGCTAGAGCACCACAAAGCCCCCCCCCCCCTCGCCGACCAGACAAAACGGAGCACTGGTGTGCTCTGCTCGCGGGCGAGAGGGTATATATAGTCACCTCATTGGTCCCGGTTCGTGGCATGAACCGTGACTAAAGGGCAGCCTGTGGTCCCGGTTCAAGCCACCAACCGGGACCAATGGTGGTGGGCCAGGAGCCAGGTCCATTGGTCCCGGTTCGTCCCACCAACTGGGACCAAAATGTCCAGACGAACCGGGACCAATGGCCCACGTGGCCCGGCCAGCCCCCTGGGCTCACGAACCGGGTCCAATGCCCCCATGGGTCCTGATTCTGGACTGAACCAGGACTAATGGGCTGACCCGGCCTGAACCTTTGCCCCCTTTTCTACTAGTGTGCCCGGTCAGAGCTAGAACCGGCCGCTTGATTGGCATACTTGGACAATAGCATATCAAAAGTTGGCTTGATTCTCTTGCGCTGCACTTTAGCTTCATTCGTCTTCCACTTGCCAACCTCTGGACTCTTGGGCTTAACAAATTTGACATGAGTGTTCTCTTGCACTTGTGGTTGCCCCCCGAGTGTAGGATTCTTGATGGTGATCTTGATTACATCCTTTCCACCGGGTTGCTTGTCAAGCACAACTTGTCTCCCAAGACCTTGTCGCTCTCCTTATTTTTCCTGGGCTCACCAATGACAATATTATTTTTATTAGCTGATTCGGCTATGTTGGGCCGAATTAACATCTTCTTCCCCTCCAAATCCATGGTGTTCATTGGGAAAGGCTGCTTATCAACTTGCATCTCAGAAAAATTCAATCGTCCGTCATTGATGGCCGATTGTATCTGTCGCCGAAACACATTACAATCATTAGTAGCATGAGAAAAAGAATTAAGATACTTGCAATAAGCACGCCGTATCTGTCGTCGAAACACATTACAATCGACAGTAAAGTATGAGATATTCTAATAATCTTGGCTTGCAACAAAGGATCAAATATTTTATCACACTTAGCAATGTTGAAAGTAAATTTCATCTCTTCATCACGATTCTTACGGATCGGCTTTAAATCATTGCAAGTAAATGCTTTGGCCTTAGATGGCCAAACAAATTCAGCAGCATAAATATCACCCTCATCGTCCGAGTGATCACTATCTCAACCATATTCATCTTAGGATGATCAGTTTTATATCTATGCACCTCTTTAAGATCTTTGCTTCGGCTTTCCTGAGCCAAAGCCCTTTGCAAGACTTGGTTGATATTTAAAAACTCATGTCCTTCTAGCCTTTCTCTAATGTGAGTTCTCAAACCACTAAGCACAAGATCAGCCAAATCTCTCTCGGTTATCACCAAACTATAGCACCGGTTTTTTGTATCTCTAAATCTTTTGACATAATTGGAGACCGATTCATCATGCTTTTGCTTAACCGATGTAAGATGGGATAGTTTAAGCTCATTGTCACCACTGTAGAAGTGATCATGAAACTTTTGCTCCAATTGAAACCATGTAGTAATAGAACTGGGTGGTAATGCAGAAAACCACGAGAAAGATAAAGGAAAATAACATATTTTCCACTCGTCTCGTGAACTTGCCTCACCTAATTGTGCCAAGTATTGACTAACATGCTCCCATGTAGTCTTTTTTCCCTCTCCGCTAAACTTAACAAAATCTGGAACTTTATATCCGGGAGGACATGGCACAGCATCAAAAATTTCTAGATATGGTTTCCTGGAATGCTCTCGGAACACCCTAGACATTTCCTCTCTGACATTAGCCAAAATATCACTCGTATTGAGTGACGTTGCGTGTGGTTGTGGCGCATGGTGAATATGATTTCTAATAGTTGGTACAGTGCTAGTCGGAAGAGATGGTGGTGTGTATGTTGTACCATAGTTCGGCAGCAATCCACTAGGACTTGCCGAACCGTAACCTAGCAATGCAGTTGGATTCACTGAACTTGGTACGTTCATGGCAGGATTAAAGGGTGGAGCAACAAGTTGGTTTGTCTGACTGGGATAAGAATTCAACGGCACGGGCGGCGCCGATGAAACAGGTAAAGTTGGACTAAAGTTTTCCACACAAGCAGACATACTACCACTACCATGATATGACTGAGGAGTATTATTCCGAGCAGTATTATTGTCTATGATAGCTTGGTAAATAAGATCATTATTCTGAGCAATAAGAGTAGTAATTTCAGCCGACTGTTCAGGAGAGAAGATTTTGCTTACAGCCGGTTCTACCTGCTCATTGTGAAGAGGAGGAAACTTGATTTCTTCAATTGAAGTGATGTTGCCTTGGCGATCCTTTTTGAACTTAGCAAGGAACTCCTGCATCTCCTTCTCTTCACGCGCCTTCTTTTACTCCTCAAAAGCTTGGCGATGTTCTGCCGATAATTCCTCAAAATTGGGCTTGATGATGTTATCAGCATCCACTTCAGATGGCTTGGGAAGATCGACCATGATGGATGATGATGATTACTCTTTCCCCCAGCGGAGTCGCCAAAAAGTGTGTTCGCACACGAACACGTCACGTGTACCCTCGACGCCGGGGGTGATGCACCGCAGCTCACGTCGAAGGAGTCTCACCGGAAGCGCGATTCGCAAGTCGACCGGCGAGAGCTTTTGAGGACCCGAAACCCTACACTCCCGGGAGGGACCCTGTCGGGGAGTGCGGCTGCTATGGGCTGCCCTAGGTCGGTCAAGCCGCCCCTAGAGCCTCGCAATTCGCAGCTCTCCGACACGAAGACCGATGAAGAACGAGGGAGCAAGAACGAGGGAAGGACAAGACGTAGATGAAAAAGCTGTAGATGTGTTTGCGATTGTGTGTTGTTCAATCGGCCGTCACCCCTTAGGTATATAAGAGGGGGCTGGATTTCCCGTGCAAGGAAAAGTCTTGGATTCACGTCCAAAACCCTAGTCAAATTCGGATTGGTTTTGTCCGAACTTTCCAAAACTGTTCGGTCTAAAATTGGCTGCACATTGTGAGTCTTTTTTGAGGTGGTAAACGACCTCGGATGGAAACGACCCAAAAGCAATATTGACCATTTCGACAAGACGAACAACTTTCATGTTGAACGTTTTTTCATCAGAGGTCATCCCGAAGGTCAAATCGCTCGCGGAAAACAGCTAATTATTCACGCAGCTCATCAGACATACCCACATATGTGTCTGATTCCGGGCGTCATATTTTGCTCACTGGAGGGTCGCGCTGTGCGGGCTCTAACTTTTGCATAAGATCTCGGATTGGGAGGATCTTTATATCAAGATCGATCGTTTCGACGAGACGCACATCTTTCTTGTTGAAACTTTATCCATTTGAAGCCGTATTCATTGGGTTACTGGACATTCTTTAATCTGGTGTCGACATGGGATCTCTGAACTTGTTATAACTTTTACATCCAAGCTCCGTTTTAGACCATCTTCATATTCATCTTCATCTTCTCGAAAAGAGCCATTTCATCATGACTTTCAATAGTAAGTTTGAATTAATCTTGACATAGCTTCAAGCCACTCTTTATAAACGTGCCACTTTTGAGCGTCAACAGATAGATATGGAGGTTTCAATTTTCATAATAAGATTTTAATGCATGTATTTGTGGAAGGAGAGAGTAGATAGATTGTTGCACTGTATAACTTCGATGAGGATATACACATCTGTAACATATTTGACACAACATTATGTACATGAGGGTATAGTGACAGTAGAAATAATATGAAGCATCTCAGTGGAAAAGGTGGTAGGAATCCCCACAAAAGGCATCAACGGCTAAGCCACTCAAGGTAGGAAAACTACTCTTGATGCTCTAGTAACTTATTCAGCTTTAGTACCATGTGGAACTTAGCAGTCCCACCTGATTTTCCAGGTATAGGAGGCAGGTACCACCCATCTTGTCGATAGAACACCTGAAAAAGCGTTTCCTAATGTCCTGAGGTAGTGCATTTTGTCAATAGCACCTTGTTTCAATCTTGCGGTGAACATTTCCATGCTGGTATCTTCTTGCGCCCACTCAACATATTCTCTGATTTCAAAGGAAACCTCATCCTGCACTACTGGGTTCTTGCAGAGCATGTAGAAGAACCATGTATGGGTATTTCCTGTGGTTTTCATGTTCTCTCTCTTTTGATAGATTAACTGTGGCACAAAGTGGTCGATTATATTTATGCTCTTTTTCAGTTTGCTTCTGACCCAATATTAAGATACCTTTTGAGCTTCCAGAACATATCAACATATCGATAGTAAACAAGAGAATTTGCCTCATGGAAGGCCTTGCTGAATTCAATGCTGGATTCATCTGATCCAGATAGCGTGTTAAGGTCAAAACCGAACCCCACTTCGAATATTGAATCCATAGTTGTTCTCATCAGAAGGTCATGAGGAAATGGTAGAAATTAAGAGAACTGCCAGCAATTAATTCTTATCTTTTCTTTGCTCACATAGAAATCAGATTAATGCATAACCCAATTCAGAAATTCTGAAGAACTATGTTTACCCCAGTTATTTGCGAAGAATAGCTAACTGAATTTTTGTTTAGCCGTTCAGGTCTAGGATTTGATTTGCTTCTCTCTTTTGTAGCTTATCAAAGTAAATTTGTCAGGCGTAGACTGAATTATTAAAGTTATAAATACGATATTGGCACTTAAAATAGTATCCTATTTATATTGATGATAATAATAGAAGTACCTGCATGTTTATGGTAATTCTGTTAGCTGCTGCTGCAGACGATTTCTGTGTTGAAGGCCCCCTGTGAAATAGGATCTGTCATTGTCAAATTGTAGTCAGACTCATTATTGTCTTCTAGTTTTTGCAAATTGGCACAGGCATTCAGTTTATCTCTAAATAGCACGTATATGATTAGTCTGACTAGCATGAATCTGAATTCAAAGGTTGATAGCACATGACAATATGTTCTAGAGACTATACTCAAGTTTTTACTGTTGACCATCCTCTGTTTAAATTTTGCAGGATCCTGTTTAACATCTGACATGCAGACTGAACCATCTACCACCAATCCACCATATTATTGGTTAGCAAGAAAGAGAGGAGGAACAAGTATGATAAGCAAGGAGAACACGGTCAAAGTTGACATGCTCATCGAAGATCTTGTCAAAGTTGTTGAGCTGCCGGAACACGGTCCAGATGAGCGGCGGCCGGTCATGGGCTATTAGGGTGAACTCTCTGATGCAGAAGACAGCAAAGATCTGGCGACGCCGAGGATGTGGAGGGTGATCACCAGAAGCACTATGGCGAGTGGCCCGCGGATGCAGCGAGGGAGGAGAGTAGGGGAACCATGATCAGAGCTAGTTGCTGCTTGCTCAGAGTAAGTTTACCATATCCAGCACCTTATATATGTGATCTGCACTTCCACTGTATATGTTTCGATTTGGTCGATGTCACTATCTTCTAGGCAAGGACAGTGACATGAATGTTTCTATACTCTCAGGTTTTTGACAGTCTTGTGTCGTAGAAAATGGATAACCTGTGTTCAAACTATCTTGATGGCTCGGGACATCATCGCCTATGCGCTGATTGGTCGTCCAATACAAATTTAAGTCTGCAAAATTTGAGTTTGGTAAGATTTTGTGCAGATCATTTTGACTTCAAGGCTTCCCTAGCAACCAAGATCCCCATAAGCATATCTCTTACCCTTACCATGTCACCCTGCTGTTGTAGGACAATCAAGATTCATGAAAAAAAACTGGCACCCAGCATGTTGGGGCAGACCTGCAGTTGTGGTTGGTTAGTACAGTGCCTCATCTAATTCGTGTTGTATTTGCGGAGTTTCCGGCTAATTATCAGAATCTAATGCAGATTTGCATTGTTGTTGTTGGAACCGCCAGTCCCTTGCAGCTGCTCTCCTCTCTCTCTCTCTGTTGCCGTGGCTTGAACCAACGAGGAAGAAAGGGAAGGAGGAAGAAGAACAGGGACACGGCAAGGTGGTTTTCTGGTGCACGAACACCTTTCCTTGAGGACGAACTCAACACACACCCCACGCCATTACAACGATCGCCACGGCAACTCTTATACCTGGACAACGCCGGGCCACGACCCGCACGTACCTGCCCACTACATCACCCGGTCCGGCCCGCTCGACGCGCGCGCACGACGCGCTCCCGCGTGCTCCCCGCGCCAACCCCTCAACAGACCCGCGCGCTCGCCGCGTCCCCTGATAGCCAACGGCTATGCCGCGCACACGCCCGTGCGGTGTTCACACCCATGCACCACACGCACACCTACACGCACGCCTACCCCGCGGACCCGGTGCACCCGACGCGTCCGGCTCGCACCAATACACGCACCAATCGAGCCCAGTGCACCGCCGTGGCTTATTCACCCAACACTCGCGCCCTAAGCTGCGGCTCAGAGCAGCCCGGCGTCCTCGACGTCGTCCACGAGCAGGACTCGCTCTGCCGCCGGTGCCTTGTTGAGCTGCAGACACTCGCGCTTGAAACGCCCGCGTTCGCCGCAATTGTAGCACCGTCCCCGCCGGTTGCCGCCGAAGCCCGAAGCTTCTGCGCACATCGTCGTCGTCCTGCGCTCCGCCTTGTCGCTGCTCTCGCGCCCGCCATTGAGCCGTCGTGTACAGCAGCTCGCCGCCCGCCTGCCCGCGCCGACGCAACTGCTTGTCGAAGGCCTTCAAGCGACCCAGCGCGTCCTCGAACAGCAGCGTGGACAGGTCGCAGAACTGCTCCATCGCGGCGACCGCCTCGTACAGGCGATCTAGGACGCAGTCCATCAGCTTCTTCACCATCGCCGCGTCCTCCAGCGCCGATCCCAGACCAGCGTAGTGCGCCGCCATGCTGCCGATTTTTCCGGTGAAGTCGTCCAAGCGTCTCGCCGCTCCCCATCCGCAACAGCTGGAAGTCACTCCACATTGTAGCCAGCCGCGCCGCCCTGACACGATCGGCCCCGACGAAGTGCGCCTTGAGGCTGGCCTAGACCTCCGCTGCCGTCTTCTTTGAGGCCACCTGCAGTAGCAAGGCCTCCGCGAGCGCCCTGAGCAGATAAGCGCTCGCCGGCTTGTCCTTCTTGGCGATCACCGCCGCCGCGGCGTCCTCCGGCACCACCACCGCCTCCCACAGCCCGGCCGCGTCGAGGTTCGCCTCGACCTTGATGGCCCACGCCGTGTAGTTGTTGCCGGTGAGCTGCGGCACCGCCTGCGGCAGCGTCCCACCCGCCTCGCCGCCGTAGGGGACGATCGACATCGCCGACGCACCCCGACCTTCACGTGGCTCTGATGCCAATTGTTGGAACCGCCAGTCCCTCGCAGCTGCTCTCCTCTCTCTCTCTGTTGCCGTGGCTCTAACCAACGAGGTGTTGGAAAAATGAGCAAATTACTATGAGATTTAATCCGAATAAATAGGAAATAGATCATGACAGCAATAGCAGAAATTAAACTAATCATGCGAACTAGCATAGTAGATGAACAGATCACATCTAGGGCACATACTAGAAACATGAATTCTACCACGATCTGGAACAAGAAGGATAGAATAACATGCGGTGCAGCGGGTGCAGCACCGCCGGCGTTGACGTTGTCGCCCATGTGGTCGAGGATGAGGTTGCCGAGGTCGGGGAAGAAGTCTTCGTTCACGAAGTCGTCGCTGCCAGCAGTCGCGCGAGTGCGCTCCCCAAAAACCTGATCGCCCCTCTCGCGTACAGGATCACGAGATGCGGGGTTCCAGAGGCCTGTTGTCCCTTCTCCCGGTGTACGCCGAAAGGAGGGATGGAGAAGACTTGCTTGGCGGCGCAATGATCTGGAACGGTGGTGAGAAACCATACGAAGCGGCGCCGGCTAGGGTAGACGTCTGCCTGACTATATAGTGCGGGCCGGGTAGGTCGTGGGAGTAAACCCCACGTCCGAGTTGTCACGATCCAAAAGATTCGGAAACAGTTCAATAATTAATGCGTCCATTAATTATTAATTGATGACTCATTAATTTTTCCCGAGCAGCAAAAATATAGACAACGTGCAAAGCTCTGTCCTCAGCTCGGCTCAATCCCGCAACCCGCGGCGCGGCGCGTCGTGACGAGGCGAGCGAGGAGGAGGAGCGCGCGTGTAGGTCTCCTCTTCTCATGCTCATACAAGTGGTAGAAGAGCTCACCTTATAAAGAGGTGCAACTCTCTCTCAACTTATGGGGTGGGACTAAACTTTAGCCTCACTCACTCCACTCACATGTGTGCATGAATGGGCCAAGAGAATTTCAGAATTTTAGTTGGGCTTTGGGCCAAAGGCCTACTAGCAAAATTCCAACAATCCCCCACAAAGTCTCATTTGCACATCTCATCATTTAGTTCCAAAACATTGTTTATATACCGGTGCTTAGTGGAGACTGTGAAGTTGAACTTCCACTTAGAGATTTATGCTACACTAGATCACAACTTGAATAGTGGACTATGCCTTGAACTACAAGTTTTCTGTGAGACTAGTTTCACACAAATTCTTGACCGATACTGGGCTGCCGCAAGGCTTCCCCGCCGGTGGAGCGTATACGTCATACTCCAGGGCCTTTTCATGAATTTATTAGAGAACACTCAATTCTCACAGACTGCGACGTTAACAGTCAAATTCATATAGGTGTGTTCCTCAGAAGATGTTCTGCAGGACAACATCTCTGCTTACCCGAATAAGCCACTTGGAACACATTAAGATAAGTATCAACCTGCCATACAGATCAGGAGAGTATTGCATCTTTATGGAGTGGGATAGGTAATATAAGGATACTCTCCTCCCAGCTGACCAACAGCTTGTCTCCCACTTCTACTTCACGGGATCACCGATCACATAGAGTGGGTTACCAGTATGGACAACTCATGCGGTGGGTCTCAGACCTATCTCCATCGATGCATTATCTATCACATTACATGATAGGCCCTTTGTGAAGGGATCTGCCAAATTTTATATGTTTGGATATAATCCAACGTAATAACTCCGGAGTTCCTAAATTTTCTGATAGATTTCAGTCTCCTCTTCACATGCCTTGAGGACTTCATATTGTCCTTAGAACTGTTTATCTTGACGATCACAGTTTGATTATCACAGTTCATTAGGATAGGGGGTATTGGTTTTTCAACCATAGGTAAGTCCATCAAGAGCTCAGGAAGTCACTCGGCTTCAACAGTGGCAGTGTCTAATGCTGTGAGTTCTGCTTCCATAGTTGACCTCGTTAAGATGGTTTGCTTGCAAGACTTCCAGGAAACAACGCCCACCACCAAGTGTAAAAACATAACCACTTGTGGCCTTTATCTCATCAACATCAGATATCCAGTTTGAGTCACTATAACCCTCCAGTACCCTTGGATACCCGTGAAGGCAATATGCCCTAGAGGCAATAATAAAGTTATTATTTATTTCCTTATATCATGATAAATGTTTATTATTCATGCTAGAATTGTATTAACCGGAAACATAATACATGTGTGAATACATAGACAAACAGAGTGTCACTAGTATGCCTCTACTTGACTAGCTCGTTAATTAAAGATGGTTATGTTTCCTAACCATAGACATGAGTTGTCATTTGATTAACGGGATCACATCATTAGGAGAATGATGTGATTGACTTTACCCATTCCGTTAGCTTAGCACTTGATCGTTTAGTATGTTGCTATTTGCTTTCTTCATGACTTATACATGTTCCTATGACTATGAGATTATGCAACTCCTGTTTACCGGAGGAACACTTTGTGTGCTACCAAACGTCACAACGTAACTGGGTGATTATAAAGGATCTCTACAGGTGTCTCCAAACGTACATGTTGGGTTGGCGTATTTCGAGATTAGGATTTGTCACTCCGACCGGGTGGCTCTCTTTTTTTTGAATGTGAGGGTTCTAAGGCCTCTTCGTCGAATTCGGGCAGTAGCTTTCGCATCGGATAGCTTTTAGTGTGGCGACTGCCGCCGTATTTGTCTGCGGTATTGATTACTTTGCTCCATCTGATTCTGAGTGCATCTTCCGCAGTTTTTAGCTTCCGCTTCTGCTTTTTCAGGCTGCGTGCGGTTGCAACAAGCCTTTTGTGGAGGTTCTTCTGCTCCGCGGGCTTATCCGGCATAAGGTCGTCCGGAATGCCGTTTTCGCCGGGGACGGGTTGTTCGGTTTCTTTATCCAAGTTGCCCTATTCGGACGGTTGCTCTAAGGCATGCTCGTCGTCTGCCGGCTCATCCTGCTCTATGGCTGGGTCTGTATCAAGGCGGGGCTTGTAGCGGCGTTTGCGCCGCCGCTTTGTTTGCTTTTCGAGAGATCAATCCCTCGTTGCATCCCTGTGTTCCTCGTTGTCGCTTCCTTTAGGGGTATCCACCATGTACACATCATGAGATGAGGTGGCTGTCCAATGCCCTATAGGCGTTGGTTCATATGCGTCTCCTGTATCGTCGTCCATGCCGTCGATGTCTTCGGAGTCAAAATAGAGCATGTCGGTTAAATCATCGACAGTGGCTACAAAGTGGGTGGTGGGTGGGCTTTGAATTTCTTCATCGTTCGAATCCCATCCTTGCTGACCATAGTCCGGCCAGGGCTCTCTTGATAAAGAGAGAGACTTTAGTGACTTCAGAATGTCGCCAAAGGGCGAGTGCTGAAAGACGTCTGCAGCGGTGAACTCCATGATCGGCGCCCAATCGTATTCGATCGGCAGGGGCACGGAGGGCTCGGAGTCCGGAGAGGAGCCCGGCCACTCGGAGTCATGGGCCATGTAGAGTGCGGGGCTGGTGTTCGGCTCAATCGCCTCTGAAATCGCAGCCCCCGAGGCGGCGTCCAACCGCTCATCCTCGATCGGCGCAACCGGCTCCGAATTAAGGGTCGGAACCGATGCGTGTGCGGCCTCCAGGCCACTGTTCGGCGGCAGAGCTAGATCATGCCCATCGAGACAGTGCGGCGCGCTTGGCTGTGGCTCGAATCCGTCGAAAATCAAGTCCCCGCGGATGTCTACCGTATAGTTTAAACTTCCAAATCTGACCTGATGGCCAGGGGCATAGCTTTTGATCTGGTCCAGGTGGCCAAGCGAATTGGCCCGCGGTGCGAAGCCGCCGAAGACGAAGATCTGTCCGGGGAGAAAAGTCTCATCCTGGACCGCATCGTTGTTGATGATCAAAGGAGCCATCGGGCCTAAAAGCGACGACACAGAGGAACTCTTAATGAAAGCACCAATGTCGGTGTCAAAACCGGCGGATCTCGGGTAGGGGGTCCCGAACTGTGCGTCTAGGCGGATGGTAACAGGAGACGAGGGACACGAAGTTTTACCCAGGTTCGGGCCCTCTTGATGGAGGTAAAACCCTACGTCCTGCTTGATTAATATTGATGATATGGGTAGTACAAGAGTAGATCTACCATGAGATCAAGGAGGCTAAACCCTAGAAGCTAGCCTATGGTATGATTGTTGGATGTTGAGGTTCGTCCTACGGACTAAAACCCTCCCGTTTATAGAGACACCAGAGAGGGTTAGGGTTACACAAAGTCGGTTACAATGGTAGGAGACCTGAATATCCGCATCGCCAAGCTTGCCTTCCACGCCAAGGAAAATCCCATCCGGACACGGGACGAAGTCTTCAATCTCGTATCTTCATAGTCCAGGATTCCGGCTCAACGTATAGTCCGGCCATCCGGACACCCCCTAATCCAGGACTCCCTCAGGGAGACTGAAGGAAATATACCCTAGAGGCAATAATAAAGTTATTATTTATTTCCTTATATCATGATAATGTTTATTATTCATGCTAGAATTGTATTAACCGGAAACATAATACATGTGTGAATACATAGACAAACAGAGTGTCACTAGTATGCCTCTACTTGACTAGCTCGTTAATTAAAGATGGTTATGTTTCCTAACCATAGACATGAGTTGTCATTTGATTAACGGGATCACATCATTAGAAGAATGATGTGATTGACTTGACCCATTCCGTTAGCTTAGCACTTGATCGTTTAGTATGTTGCTATTTGCTTTCTTCATGACTTATACATGTTCCTATGACTATGACATTATGCAACTCCCGTTTACCGGAGGAACACTTTGTGTGCTACCAAACGTCACAACGTAACTGGGTGATTATAAAGGAGCTCTACAGGTGTCTCCAAAGGTACATGTTGGGTTGGCGTATTTCGAGATTAGGATTTGTCACTCCGATTGCCGGAGAGGTATCTCTGGGCCCTCTCGGTAATGCACATCACATAAGCCTTGCAAGCATTGCAACTAATGAGTTAGTTGTGAGATGATGTATTACAGAACAAGTAAATAGACTTGCCGGTAACGAGATTGAACTAGGTATTGAGATACCGACGATCGAATCTCGGGCAAGTAACATACCGATGACAAAGGGAACAACGTATGTTGTTATGCGGTCTGACCGATAAAGATCTTCGTACAATATGTAGGAGACAATATGGGCATCCAGGTCCTGCTATTGGTTATATACTAGAGAGGTGTCTCGGTCATGTCTACATAGTTCTCGAACCCGTAGGGTCCACACGCTTAACGTTCTTTGACGATATAGTACCATGAGTTATGTATGTTGGTGACCGAATGTTGTTCGGAGTTTTGGATGAGATCACGGATATGACGAGGAACTCCGGAATGGTCTGGAAGTCAAGATTGATATGTGGATAGTAGTGTTTGATCTCCGGAAAGGTTCTGGAATCCATCGGAAGGGGTTCCGGATGTTTCCCGAAATGTTTGGGCACGAGAACACTTTATCTGGGCCAAAGGGGAAAGCCCACGAGGTTTTTGGAAAGCGCAAAAGGAAGTTTTGCGGAGTCCAGGGGCCAGACGCCAGGGTCCCTGGCGTCTGGTTCTAGACGCCGGGAACCCTGGTGTCTGGCCCTGGAGTCCGAGAGGGACTCTTGCCTTTCGGGTGAAACCGACTTTGTGGAGGCCTTTACTCCAAGTTACGACCCCAAGGCTCAACATATAAATAGAGGGGTAGGGCTAGCACCCAAGACACATCAAGAAACACCAAGCCGTGTGCCGGCAACCCCGTCTCCTCTAGTTTATCCTCCGTCATAGTTTCGTAGTGCTTAGGCGAAGCCCTGCGAAGATTGTTCTTCACCAACACCGTCACCACGCCGTCGTGCTGCCGGAACTCATCTACTACTTCGCCCCTCTTGCTGGATCGAGAAGGCGAGGACGTCACCGAGCCGAACATGTGCAGAACTCGGAGGTGCCGTGCTTTCGGTGCTTGGATCGGTCGGATCGTGAAGACGTATGACTACATCAACCGCGTTGATATAACGCTTCCGCTTATGATCTACGAGGGTACGTAGACAACACTCTCCCCTCTCGTTGCTATGCATCACCATGATCTTGTGTGTGCGTAGGAATTTTTTTGAAATTACTACGTTACCCAACAGTGGCATTCGAGCCTAGGTTTTATGTGTTGATGTTATATGCACGAGTAGAACACAAGTGAGTTGTGGGTGATATAAGTCATACTGCTTACCAGCATGTCATACTTTGGTTCGGCGGTATTGTTGGATGAAGCGGCCCGGACCGACATTACGGGTACGCTTACGCGAGATTGGTTCTACCGACGTGCTTTGCACACAGGTGGCTGGCGGGTGTCAGTTTCTCCAACTTTAGTTGAACCGAGTTTGGCTACGCCCGGTCCTTGCGAAGGTTAAAACAGCACGAACTTGACAAACTATCATTGTGGTTTTGATGCGTAGGTAAGATTGGTTCTTGCTAAGCCCGTAGCAGCCACGTAAAACTTGCAACAACAAAGTAGAGGACTTCTAACTTGTTTTTGCAGGGCATGTTGTGATGTGATATGGTCAAGACATGATGCTAAATTTTATTGTATGAGATGATCATGTTTTGTAATGAGTTATCGGCAACTGGCAGGAGCCATATGGTTGTCGCTTTATTGTATGCAATGCAATCGCCCTGTTATGTTTTACTTTATCACTAAGCGGTAGCGATAGTCGTAGAAGCATAAGATTGGCGAGACGACAATGATGCTACGATGGAGATCAAGGTGTCGCGCCGGTGATGATGGTGATCATGACGTTGCTTCGAAGATGGAGATCGCAAGCACAAGATGATGATGGCCATATCATATCACTTATATTGATTGCATGTGATGTTTATCTTTTATGCATCTTATCTTGCTTTGATTTACGTAGCATTATAAGATGATCCCTCACTAAATTATCAAAGTATAAGTGTTCTCCCTGAGTATGCACCGTTGCGAAAGTTCTTCGTGCTGAGACACCACGTGATAATCGGGTGTGATAGGCTCTACGTTCAAATACAACGGGTGCAAAACAGTTGCACACGTAGAATACTCCGGTTTAACTAGACGAGCCTAGCATATAACAGATATGGCCTCGGAACACGGAGACCGAAAGGTCGAGCGTGAATCATATAGTAGATATGATCAACATAGTGATGTTCACCATTGAAACTACTCCATCTCACGTGATGATCGGACATGGTTTAGTTGATATGGATCACGTGATCACTTAGAGGATTATAGGGATGTCTATCTAAGTGGGAGTTCTTAAGTAATATGATTAAATTGAACTTAAATTTATCATGAACTTAGTCCTGATAGTATTTTGCAAATTATGTTGTAGATCAATAGCTCACATTGTTACTTCCCTGTGTTTATTTTGATATGTTCCTAGAGAAAACTAAGTTGAAAGATGTTAGTAGCAATGATGCGGATTGGATCCGTGATCTGAGATTTATCCTCATTGCTGCACAAAAGAATTATGTCCTTAATGCACCGCTAGGTGACAGGCCTATTGCAGGAGCAGATACAGACGTTATGAACGTTCGGGTAGCTCAATATGATGACTACTTGATAGTTTAGTGCACCATGCTTAACGGCTTAGAATCGGGACTTCAAAGATGTTTTTTGAACGTCATGGACCATATCAGATGTTCCAGAAGTTGAAGTTAATATTTCAAGTAAATACCCGAGTTGAGAGATATGAAATCTCCAACAAGTTCTATAGCTAAAAGATGGAGGAGAATAGCTCAAGCAGTGAGCATGTGCTCAGATTGTCTGGGTACTACAATCGCTTGAATCAAGTGGGAGTTAATCTTCCAGATAAGATAGTGATTGACAGAATTCTCTAGTCACCATCACCAAGTTAGTAGAACTTCGTGATGAACTATGATATGCAAGGGATAACGGAAACGATTCCCAAGCTCTTCGTGATGCTGAAATCGACGAAGGTAGAAATCAAGAAAAACATCAAGTGTCGATGGTAGACAAGACCAATAATTTCAAGAAAAAGGGCAAAGGGAAGAAGGGGAACTTCAAGAAGAACGTCAAGCAAGTTGATTCTCAAGTGAAGAAGCCCAAGTCTGGTCCTAAGCCTGAGACTGAGTGCTTCTACTGCAAAGGGACTGGTCACTAGAAGCGGAACTACCCCAAGTAATTGGTGGATAAGAAGGATGGCAAAGTGAACAAAGGTATATTGGATATACATGTTATTGATGTGTACTTTACTAGTGTTTATAGCAACCCCTCGGCATTTGATACTGGTTCAGTTGCTAAGAGTAGTAACTCGAAATGGGAGTTGCAGAATAAACAAAAACTAGTAAAAGTCGAGGTGACGATGTGTGTTGGAAGTAGTTCCAAGATTGATATGATCATCATCGCACTCTCCCTATACTTTCGGGATTAGTGTTGAAACTAAATAAGTGTTATTTGGTGTTTGAGTTGAGCATGAATATGATTTGATCATGTTTATTGCAATACGGTTATTCATTTAAGTTAGAGAACAATTGTTGTTCTGTTTACATGAATAAAACCTTCTATGGTCATACACACCAACGAAAATGGTTTGTTGGATCTCGATCGTAGTGATACACATATTCATAATATTGAAGCCAAAAGATGCAAAGTTAATAATGATAGTGCAACTTATTTGTGGCACTGCCGTTTAAGTCATATTGGTGTAAAGCGCATGAAGAAACTCCATGCTGATGGGATTTTGGAATCACTTGATTATGAATCACTTGATGCTTGCGAACCATGTCTCTTGGGCAAGATGACTAAAACGCCGTTCTTCGGAACAATGGAGCAAGCAACAGATTTGTTGGAAACCATACATACTGAGGTATGTGGTCCGATGAATATTAAGGCTTGCAGCAGGTATCATTATTTTCTGACCTTCACAGATGATTTGAGCAGATATGGGTATATCTACTTAATGAAATAAGAAGTCTGAAACAATTGAAAAGTTCATATAATTTCAGAATGAAGTGGAAAATCATCGTAACAAGAAAATAAAGTTTCTATGATCTGATCGTGGACAAGAGTATTTGAGTTACGAGTTTGGTCTTCAGTTAAAACAATGTGAAATAGTTTCACTACTCACGCCACCTGGAACACCACAGCATAATGGTGTGTCCGAACGTCATAACCGTACTTTATTGGATATAGTGCAAACTATGATGTTTCTTACCGGTTTACCACTATCATTTTGGGGTTATGCATTAAAGACAGCTGCATTCACGTTAAAAAGGGCACATCTAAGTCCGTTGAGACGACACAATCTGAAATATGGTTTGGCAAGAAACCAAAGTTGTCTTTTCTTAAAGTTTGGGGTTGTGATGCTTATATGAAAAAGTTTCATCCTGATAAGCTCAAACCCAAATCGGAGAAATATGTCTTCATAGGATACCCAAAGGAGACTATTGGGTACACCTTCTATCATAGATCCGAAGGCAAGATATTCGTTTCTAAGAATGGATCCTTTCTAGAGAAGGAGTTTCTCTCGAAAGAAGTGAGTGGGAGGAAAGTAGAACTTGATGAGGTAACTGTACCTGCTCCCTTCTTGGAAAGTAGTTCATCACAGAAATCTATTCCTTTGACTACTACACCAATTAGTGAGGAAGTTAACGATGATGATCATGGAACTTCAGATCAAGTTACTACTAAACCTCGTAGATCAACCAGAGTAAGATCCGCACCAGAGTGGTACGGTAATCCTATTCTGGAAGTCATGCTACTAGATCATGATGAACCTACAAACTATGAAGAAGCAATGATGAGCCCAGATTCCGTGAAATGGCTTGAGGCCATGAAATCTGAGATGAGATCCATGTATGAGAACAAAGTATGGACTTTGATTGACTTGCCCAATGATCGGCGAGCCATTGAGATTAAATGGATCTTCAAGAGGAAGACAGACGTTGATAGTAGTGTTACTATCTACAGAGCTAGAATTGTCAGAAAAGGTATTCGACATGTTCAAGGTGTTGACTACGATGAGAGTTTCTCACTCGTGTCTATGCTTAAGTCTGTCCGAATCATGTTAGCAATTGCCGCATTTTATGAAATCTGGCAAATGGATAAACAAAACTGCATTCCTTATTGGATTTATTAAAGAAGAGTTGTATATGATGCAACCAGAAGGTTTTGTCAATCCTAAAGGTGCTAACAAAATATGCAAGCTCCAGCGATCCATCTATGGACTGGTGCAAGCATCTCGGAGTTGGAATATATGCTTTGATAAGTTGATCAAAGCATATAGTTTTATACAGACTTGCGGTGAAGCTTGTATTTACAAGAAAGTGAGTGGGAGCACTACAGCATTTCTGATAAGTATATGTGAATGACATATTGTTGATCGGAAATAATGTAGATTATTTTGCAAAGCATAAAGGAGTGTTTGAAAGGAGTTTTTCAAAGAAAGACCTCGGTGAAGCTACTTACATATTGAGCATCAAGATCTATAGAGATAGATCAAGACGCTTGATAAGTTTTTTCAATGAGTACATACCTTGACAAGATTTTGAAGTAGTTCAAAATGGAATAGTCAAAGAAAGAGTTTCTTGCCTGTGTTACAAGGTGTGAAAATTGAGTAAGACTCAAAGCCCGACCACGGCAGAAGATAGAAAGAGAATGAAAGTCATTCCCTATGCCCCAGCCATAGGTTCTACAAAGTATGCCATGTTGTGTAGCAAATCTATTGTATACCCTACGACTGTGTTTGGCAAGGGAGTACAATAGTGATCTAGGAGTAGATCACTGGACAGCGGTCAAAATTATCCTTAGTGGAATAAGGATATGTTTCTCGATTATGGAGGTGACAAAAAGGTTCGTCATAAAGGGTTACGTCGATGCAAGTTTTGACACTGATCCAGATGACTCTAAGTCTCAATCTGGATACATATTGAAAGTGGGAGCAATTAGCTAGAGTAGCTCCATGCAGAGCATTGTTGACATAGAAATTTGCAAAATACATGCGGATCTAAATGTGGCAGACCCGTTGATTAAAATTATCTCACAAGCAAAACATGATCACACCTTAGTACTCTTTGGGTATTAATCACATAGCGATGTGAACTAGATTACTGACTCTAGTAAACCCTTTGGGTGTTGATCACATATCAATGTGAACTATGGGTGTTAATCACATGGTGATGTGAACTATTGCTGTTAAATCACATGGCGATGTGAACTAGATTATTGACTCTAGTGCAAGTGGGAGTGTCGGTGTCAAAACCGGCGGATCTCGGGTAGGGGGTCCCGAACTGTGCGTCTAGGCGGATGGTAACAGGAGACGAGGGACACGAAGTTTTACACAGGTTCGGGCCCTCTTGATGGAGGTAAAACCCTACGTCCTGCTTGATTAATATTGATGATATGGGTAGTACAAGAGTAGATCTACCACGAGATCAAGGAGGCTAAACCCTAGAAGCTAGCCCATGGTATGATTGTTGTATGTTGAGGTTCGTCCTACGGACTAAAACCCTCCGGTTTATCGAGACACTGGAGAGGGTTAGGGTTACACAAAGTCGGTTACAATGGTAGGAGACCTGAATATACGCATCGCCAAGCTTGCCTTCCACGCCAAGGAAAGTCCCATCCGGACACGGGACGAAGTCTTCAATCTCGTATCTTCATAGTCCAGGAGTCCGGCTGAAGGTATAGTCCGGCCATCCGGACACCCCCTAATCCAGGACTCCCTCAGTAGCCCCTGAACCAGGCTTCAATGACGAAGAGTCCGGCGCGCAGATTGTCTTCGGCATTGCAAGGCGGGTTCCTCCTCCAAGTACTTCATAAAAGATTGTAAACACTAAGGATAGTGTCCGGCTCTGCAAAATAAGTTTCCACATATTGCCATAGAGAGAATAATATTTACACAAATCTAATGCTAACGTATTCCGTAGCGTGACATCACACTATGGCCAAGCCTTTATTCGAATCGTTTTTACTCCCCCACCTCAGCGCGTTTTGCGAGGCGTTTTCCTTGGCACGTCTTGTCAGAGCAGAGATTGTGTCCCCTTTATTTACGTGATTCTCATCAATACAGACGTGGGTAACCCAATCGTGCCCGTTAGCATGTTTTCTCGATTAAAGGCGAGTCCCAAACGGTTACGGGGAGGGCCCTTGGTATTCAACCTCTTATAAAGAGACCAAGGCCTTACTCCTTTCTTTCAATCTCAAACGAGTTTGCCTGTCGCCTCAAGTTCCAACACCCTAGGCTCTAAATTTCAGGCGCTTTGGACCTTCGACAATGTCCGGTTTCGACCTTCAAGGCCGATGGATGCCCTCCTCCGTCACGGAGGAGGACGTGCTAAAGTTGAGAGAGGCCAAGTTCTTAACCGGCGAAATTTCGCATAGGCTGCCTGCTCAAGGGCAGGTTATTCCCAGTCTCCAGCCTGGTGAGAGCGTGGTGTTCATGTCTCACTTCCTTCGGGGGTTAGGCTTCCCAATGGATCCCTTCGTGAGGGGGCTGATGTTCTATTATGGGCTAGAATTCCACGACTTAGCTCCGGAGTCCATCCTCCATGTTTCCTCATTCATTGTCGTGTGTGAAGCGTTCCTCCATGTTACTCCTCACTTCGGATTATGGCTCAAGACCTTTAAGGTAGAGCCGAAGATGATTGAGGGACGGCACGCAGAGTGCGGAGGCGCTGTTATAAGCAAGAATGCTGATGCTCCATGGCCTGAGGGCCCTTTTCAAGAGGAGCTCGGCTTATGGCAACGAGAGTGGTTCTATATCACCGCTCCCAGGGGCCCCAAGTGGATGGCCCCGCCTGCCTTTCGCTCGGGTCCCCCAAAGCAGCTAGGGTCGTGGGTCAACAAAGGCCTAGATTGGGGGCCACCCCAGGACGTGCCTTTGTTGCAGGGCCGCATCAGGGATCTCTTAGAAAGAGGTCTCAGCCTGGTCAAAGTGACGCAAGTTATGCTGATCCGCCGAACACTGCCTGGCAAACGTCGCTCCCTTCGTCTGTGGGAGTTTAATCCGGAGGGACCACGAGCTCTCCAGCATTTTATGGGCGCAACGCCCGCGGAGATGTATAAACTGTTCTTCGGATCACAAACCATGTGTCCGGATTTGACCGAGGGCGCAGGTCTGAGCTGCAATCGCCCGGATACTCAAGTAAGTAGCCTTGTGCCCGGACTCGTTATCCGTATATTTGCCATAAACTTTCCCCTAAAAGAGCTGTCCTTTTAAACATGTGTGGATAACGAAAGCAAAGCTGATCAGGTGTCCGGCTCCCCTCCCTGAGACAAGGCCGAATCCCGTGCTAGTCAGGATGTTGAAGATTGTGCCTTTGGAGGAAAGTGAGGGAGGCGACAAGGAAACTACGGCCTCCTCGAAGGAGGCTATTCGGAAGGGAGGAACCAAAAATTCCTCTCCTCAGGGGAAGAAGAGGACCGCCTCTGAAAACCCGGAGAACATGGCCTCAAAGCGGGGGGAAAATCCTCGTCAGAGGGTCCTACGCCGGGGGATACCTCGGCCGAACTATGCCCTCAAGGGGACCAGCCCTCCAGCGAGCCGTAAGTAGAGAAAGATTATATTTTTGAGAGATGAGAGAAATCCTTGCTTTATACCTGAGAAGATTAACCGAAATTTTACCTTGTAACTCGGACCTCAGCCCTTCTCAGCAGAGCTCATCTTTGGGGGACCTTCTTCCGGAGATGATGGAGAGCGGAACGCCTCCCCCTGCCGTACCACCTAGCGAGGCGGGCGACCCTGAGGTGTCGTCGCGGAGGGCTTCTCCGAATCCGGCAGGGGCGGAAGGCAGCCATATGGCCCCCCAAGGTTCTCCGTGTCCGGCCTTCGAAAGAGGCCATAGGACGAGTCCGACACCGTCCAGTGCTCGGTCGGAGGAGCTGAAGAATCTGCTAGGGCGAGCTTCTATCTCAGAGGAGCACCATGCATTGATGGGCACGGTGATTGAAAGGATTTTGTCCGCCGAAAGCGGATTGCGGGCTGTCAGAAGTTTACTGACAGGTTTTGAGGTACGTGAAATAATGTACATTTTCTGACAATTGCGCATAAATAGGGTGCGCCCTGTGTAGATAGTAGCCCCTGAGACTCTGTGCTTTGTCAAAAGTGACGGCGCGCAGAGGATCATAATCCCAGGTCTAAAATGTCGCCTTTGTATGTAGGTGGCGAAGTGTCCGGAATCCGGCCAGACTGATGATTTTGCCGAGCTAAAGCGGCAACTTGACATGGCAGATGCCGACATCGCGCTCGTCAACAACCGGCTTGATGAGGCTCAAGGTATGTAATTCCTGGGGCAGCACCTGGTAAGAGGAGCTTTATGCCAGTATCTTAGAATGTGTGTGCTTGACGCAGATGGTGCGGGCGCCGTGGAGAGTCTTCGGGCGAAACTTGCCCAAGCCAAGGAACAAGTTAGAAAAAGTGATGCGGCTGCCGAGAAGGCCCTTGAAGAGCTGAGAGCCGAACAGGTTGCTCACTGCCGAAGCAAGGAAGAGATGGCCGAGATGGCCGGGAAGCTAAAGAGCGCTGCTGACTGTAGGCTTCTTGAAAAAGAAGACCGGGCGGAACAGACGGACCTGGAGAAGGCCGTTGCCGATGCCAGGTATGCTCGCTCTGCGATGAGAGCTGCGAAGGAGGAGCTGCGTCAGGCTGGAGAAATCACGGCTGGAAAGCCTTATATGCTGTGGAGGAAGTTTTGTGATCCTAAGCATGCTCCGTTGGACCGACTGTGGAGTACGGTGGACACCTATCTGGATTTGGCGGCAAGTGCTACTGATGTGACCGAACACTTTCGAGATCAGAAGGATTGCGAAGTGGAGGAACTCTTTTGGTCGCAGTTCCACAATCCAGAGCGCCACTATCTGTGGCCGATCATCTGGCCGAATGGGCCGAGCTGAATAGGTTGTCTGGACTCGCCATGAAGTGCGTCATGAGTCATTTGTGGCCGGAGAGATCAGAGCCGAAGAGTTATTTCAGCTTGGTGCAGAAATTCCTTGGTGCGGTACCACACATCGATGCGATTAAGAGGTCAGCACGTATAGAGGGTGCGCGGATGGCTCTTGCCCGTGTCAAGACATACTGGGCGGAAATGGAGACCACTGCTGTTGCATCCCAAGATTCGGACAGAAGCCGAGTACCTGCCGAGCACTATTTTCAGGAAGTTCTGCAAGGCGCTCGTGTAATAGAGACGCAGTGCTCGAAGGATGCTATGTTCAAATAGCATATGCAATTGTAAAACGGTATTTTGATAAATTGTAGGAACTTTTTATACTTGTGCCTGCAAGTATTGTAACACCTCCTGTGCGGCTGTTTAAAATATATAAAACTGAAAGATGGCAGTCGTCGGCTTCAGCCCCCATGCAGATAATGCGGGGGTGTTCGCAGAAGGCGCATTTTCACACTTGATCCAACGTCTTGGTCCTACAAAGGAGGTGATAGCGCAGCAAACTAGGCAATCGGACTATAATGCTTTATCACTTTCACTTAGCCATAGGATCTTGACAGTGGGACTACTTAGATAGCCCCTGGTGGCGAGTGCGCTCGCCCGAATTCGGGGCGCGTATGTGCCTGGCCGGGAAACGACTCTTCGTTAATGCAGAGGAATCCTATAGATTCTGGTAAGTCATCGAGTGGCTGACCAGTCTCGTGCTATATCATGACAGTCAGTTTTCGGCTTTCTCTACTGAGGTGCTCGCCTGGCCGAACCGGGGCACAATCGCAGTAGTTCTCCTGGTGCTATCTTAGCCGATAGAGCGGAACATAAGGCAGCCGAACACAGGAGCTGGGCAACCCAACATTTGACCAAAGACATGATTCGGAGCTGATGCATATAAGGCCAAAACTCGCGACGCCGAACACTCCCTAAGGCATTCGGTCTTTATGAGTGCGGGCAAGACAACGCCCTTTGTTAAAAGTCCCTAGTGTCCAGCTACGCGCAAAAGTTCTGACGTGGCCACATGCCAAGACGCCAGCCTCCTCATTGGTTATGTCGGATAAAACTAGGGGATGTATATCAACAAGAGACAGTAAAAAAGGTTTACGCAGGGTCTTATTCTGAAACGAATCCTTGGAACGGGTCCCTACTGCACGTCTGCGCCTGTGTCTCCGTTGTGCCGTATCCTGGACGGGCGCAGCATGATGTTCATCTGTAAAAGAGAAGAACTTAGTTGAAAAGAGGTCGTGCCGAATAGAAGTTATATAAAATAGACAAAATAGAAATTGAGATGGGTAAAATTGAGCTTGATTGTCTCTTAGTTTACAGGTGTGGAGCCCCTAGAGCTGGGGCGTACGGTATTAAGCCTTTATCAATGATATTTTTGTGCCGGACTCGTCTATCCGTGTCCGTGGTTTTAATGACCTGTTCAGATGTTTTGGCTGGTGAAGCCATTTTATTGTGGGGCTGTTAAAGCGGCCGCACAATCCTCCGCTCGGGGGAGGCGCACTCAGTGCTTCCCCTTCAAAGAGATGATGCCTCGTGGAACAGGCATCTTAAGCGTAAGAGATGCATAATGCGGTATTGCGTTAAAGAGGGCGAAAGCTTCGCGCCCAAGCTGTGCTTGATAGCGACTTGAGAATGGGACGATGTGGAAAGTTAGCTTTTCACGGCGGAAGTTATCGGTAGAGCCGAATATAACTTCGAGCCGGAGAAAACCCATGCAATGGGTGTCCGGACCTGGCGTTACCCCTTGAAAGGAGGTTTTGCTGTGGTGAATTCTTGTTGGGTCTATCCCCATGTGGCGGATTGTGTCCTGATATATCAGGTTTAGACTGCTGCCGCCGTCCATTAGGACATTTGTAAATTGGAGTCCGCCAATTATTGGATCGAGTACCAAGGCAGTCCAGCCTGCGTTCCTGATACTTCTAGAATAATCCATATGATCGAAGATGATTGGTTTTGACAACCAGTGGCGAGACTCCTTTGGGATAGGCCGTATGGCGCGTACCTTTATGGGCGCCGCACGTTTTGTTATGTGAAGTAAGTTTATTATTTTTACTTCTTGTGGAAAATTCTTTTGTTTCCTGGTGCTCTGCTTTTGGGATTCGTCATTGTCTTCGCTTGGTGTGTCGAGCCCCTTGTGTTCGGCGTTGAGTCTGCCGGATTGTTTGAAAACCCAACAATCTCTGTGGGTATGGTTAGCAGGCTTCCCGGGAGTACTGTGTATTTGAAATATCCTGTCCAAGATTTTGTTTAGGTTGGATAAATCATCTCTGTTATCCTGGAGGGGCGGCTTTTTTTTATTCTGCCATGAGGCTTTGAATCCGACGTTGACTACCGTGCTCTTCGGACTGTTTTCCTTAGTCCGGCGATGATCCTTGTTGCGTCGCAGTTTTCCGTTTCCATCCCTAGTTTCGGATGTACTTGGGTCGCTGGTGCTACATCTTGCCAACCAGCTGTCCTCTCCTGCGCAAAAGCGGGTCATGAGGCTTGTTAATGCGGCCATTGTTCTTGGCTTTTCTAGGCCGAGGTGTCTGGCGAGCCTTCGTCTCGGACGTTATGCCTAAAAGCTGCTAAGGCTTCAGCGTCTGGACAGTCGACTATCTGATTATTTGTAGTAAGAAATCTATTCCAGAATTGCCGAGCTGACTCTCCGGGCTGTTGAGTTATGTGGTTGAGATCATCTGCATCCGGAGGGCGGACATAGGTCCCTTGAAAATTTGCTTGGAAAGTGTCCTTGAGCTCTTCCCAACTTCCGATTGTGTTCTCAGGAAGGCTTTTAAGCCAATGCCGGGCTGGCCCTTTGAGCTTGAGGGGTAAGTATTTTATGGCGTGGAGGTCATCTCCTCTAGCCATGTGTATGTGGAGGATATAATCCTCGATCCAGACTCCAGGGTCTGTTGTTCCGTCGTACGCCTCTATGTTTATGGGTTTGAATCCCGCTGGAAATTCGTAATCCAGGACCACATCGGTGAAACATAGGGGGTGTGCGGCACCCCTATATTTGGGTGTGCCGTGATGTTCGGATATTGGTTTTGTTGCATTGCTTACGGGAGCTTGCTTTCTTGGCCCATAAATAGACCTGGCTGGGCCATCTTTTTGATGCGAATCCTTGAGTGGGTGGATTGCCGGCTTGAGTGCGGCGCCGCCTGCCGCTTTATGCTGGCCATGGGGTCGTCTATCCGACCGGGTGGCTCTCTTTTTTTGAATGTGAGGGTTCTAAGGCCTCTTCGTCGAATTCGGGCAGTAGCTTTCGCATCGGATAGCTTTTAGTGTGGCGACTGCCGCCGTATTTGTCTGCGGTATTGATTACTTTGCTCCATCTGATTCTGAGTGCATCTTCCGCAGTTTTTAGCTTCCGCTTCTGCTTTTTCAGGCTGCGTGCGGTTGCAACAAGCCTTTTGTGGAGGTTCTTCTGCTCCGCGGGCTTATCCGGCATAAGGTCGTCCGGAATGCCGTTTTCGCCGGGGACGGGTTGTTCAGTTTCTTTATCCGAGTTGCCCTGTTCGGACGGTTGCTCTAAGGCATGCTCGTCGTCTGCCGGCTCATCCTGCTCTATGGCTGGGTCTGTATCAAGGCGGGGCTTGTAGCGGCATTTGCGCCGCCGCTTTGTTTGCTTTTCGAGAGATCAATCCCTCGTTGCATCCCTGTGTTCCTCGTTGTCGCTTCCTTTAGGGGTATCCACCATGTACACATCATGAGATGAGGTGGCTGTCCAATGCCCTATAGGCGTTGGTTCATATGCGTCTCCTGTATCGTCGTCCATGCCGTCGATGTCTTCGGAGTCAAAATAGAGCATGTCGGTTAAATCATCGACAGTGGCTACAAAGTGGGTGGTGGGTGGGCTTTGAATTTCTTCATCGTCCGAATCCTATCCTTGCTGACCATAGTCCGGCCAGGGCTCTCTTGATAAAGAGAGAGACTTTAGTGACTTCATAATGTCGCCAAAGGGCGAGTGCTGAAAGACGTCTGCAGCGGTGAACTCCATGATCGGCGCCCAATCGTATTCAATCGGCAGGGGCACGGAGGGCTCGGAGTCCGGAGAGGAGCCCGGCCACTCGGAGTCATGGGCCATGTAGAGTGCGGGGCTGGTGTTCGGCTCAATCGCCTCTGAAATTGCAGCCCCCGAGGCGGCGTCCAACCGCTCATCCTCGATCGGCGCAACCGGCTCCGAATTAAGGGGCGGAACCGATGCATGTGCGGCCTCCAGGCCACTGTTCGGCGGCAGAGCTAGATCATGCCCATCGAGACAGTGCGGCGCGCTTGGCTGTGGCTCGAATCCGTCGAAAATCAAGTCCCCGCGGATGTCTACCGTATAGTTTAACCTTCCAAATCTGACCTGATGGCCAGGGGCGTAGCTTTCGATCTGGTCCAGGTGGCCAAGCGAATTGGCCCGCAGTGCGAAGCCGCCGAAGACGAAGATCTGTCCGGGGAGAAAAGTCTCATCCTGGACCGCATCGTTGTTGATGATCAAAGGAGCCATCGGGCCTAAAAGCAACGACACAGAGGAACTCTTAATGAAAGCACCAATGTCGGTGTCAAAACCGGCGGATCTCGGGTAGGGGGTCCCGAACTGTGCGTCTAGGCGGATGGTAACAAGAGACGAGTGACACGAAGTTTTACCCAGGTTCGGGCCCTCTTGATGGAGGTAAAACCCTACGTCCTGCTTGATTAATATTGATGATATGGGTAGTACAAGAGTAGATCTACCACGAGATCAAGGAGGCTAAACCCTAGAAGCTAGCCTATGGTATGATTGTTGTATGTTGAGGTTCGTCCTACGGACTAAAACCCTCCGGTTTATAGAGACACCAGAGAGGGTTAGGGTTACACAAAGTCGGTTACAATGGTAGGAGACCTGAATATCCGCATCGCCAAGCTTGCCTTCCACGCCAAGGAAAGTCCCATCCGGACACGGGACGAAGTCTTCAATCTCGTATCTTCATAGTCCAGGATTCCGGCTGAAGGTATAGTCCGGCCATCCGGACACCCCCTAATCTAGGACTCCCTCAGGGAGACTGAAGGAAATATGCCCTAGAGGCAATAATAAAGTTATTATTTATTTCCTTATATCATGATAAATGTTTATTATTCATGCTAGAATTGTATTAACCGGAAACATAATACATGTGTGAATACATAGACAAACAGAGTGTCACTAGTATGCCTCTACTTGACTAGCTCGTTAATTAAAGATGATTATGTTTCCTAACCATAGACATGAGTTGTCATTTGATTAACGGGATCACATCATTAGAAGAATGATGTGATTGACTTGACCCATTCCGTTAGCTTAGCACTTGATCGTTTAGTATGTTGCTATTTGCTTTCTTCATGACTTATACATGTTCCTATGACTATGACATTATGCAACTCCCGTTTACCGGAGGAACACTTTGTGTGCTACCAAACGTCACAATGTAACTGAGTGATTATAAAGGAGCTCTACAGGTGTCTCCAAAGGTACATGTTGGGTTGGCGTATTTCGAGATTAGGATTTGTCACTCCGATTGCCGGAGAGGTATCTCTGGGCCCTCTCGGTAATGCACATCACATAAGCCTTACAAGCATTGCAACTAATGAGTTAGTTGTGAGATGATGTATTACAGAACAAGTAAATAGACTTGCCGGTAACGAGATTGAACTAGGTATTGAGATACCGACGATCGAATCTCGGGCAAGTAACATACCGATGACAAAGGGAACAACGTATGTTGTTATGCGGTCTGACCGATAAAGATCTTCGTACAATATGTAGGAGCCAATATGGGCATCCAGGTCCTGCTATTGGTTATTGACTAGAGAGGTGTCTCGGTCATGTCTACATAGTTCTCGAACCCGTAGGGTCCACACGCTTAACGTTCGTTGACGATATAGTACCATGAGTTATGTATGTTGGTGACCGAATGTTGTTCGGAGTTTTGGATGAGATCACGGATATGACGAGGAACTCCGGAATGGTCTGGAAGTCAAGATTGATATGTGGATAGTAGTGTTTGATAATCCATCGGAAGGGGTTCTGGATGTTTCCCGAAATGTTTGGGCACGAGAACACTTTATCTGGGCCAAAGGGGAAAGCCCACGAGGTTTTTGGAAAGCGCAAAAGGAAGTTTTGCGGAGTCCAGGGGCCAGACGCCAGGGTCCCTGGCGTCTGGTTCTAGACGCCGGGAACCCTGGTGTCTGGCCCTGGAGTCCGAGAGGGACTCTTGCCTTTCGGGTGAAACCGACTTTGTGGAGGCCTTTACTCCAAGTTACGACCCCAAGGCTCAACATATAAATAGAGGGGTAGGGCTAGCACCCAAGACACATCAAGAAACACCAAGCCATGTGCCGGCAACCCCGTCTCCTCTAGTTTATCCTCCGTCATAGTTTCGTAGTGCTTAGGCGAAGCCCTGCGAAGATTGTTCTTCACCAACACCGTCACCACGCCGTCGTGCTGCCGGAACTCATCTACTACTTCGCCCCTCTTGCTGGATCGAGAAGGCGAGGACGTCACCGAGCCGAACGTTTGCAGAACTCGGAGGTGCCGTGCTTTCGGTGCTTGGATCGGTCGGATCGTGAAGACGTATGACTACATCAACCGCGTTGATATAACGCTTCCGCTTACGATCTACGAGGGTACGTAGACAACACTCTCCCCTCTCGTTGCTATGCATCACCATGATCTTGTGTGTGCGTAGGAAACCCAACAACCCGGTGTAGTGAATCCCATAGCTCGCGGTGCCTTTCAAATAGCGCATAACTCTCTCAAGCGCATGCCAATGATCATCTCCTGTTTTTGACACAAACCGACTCAGCTTACTCGTAGCAAAAGAGATGTCAGGCCTCATGGCACTCGCCAAATACATAAGTGAGCCAATAATCTGAGAATACCTCACTTGATCTCTAGCAATCCATCGATTCTTTCGAAGCAACACACTAGCATCATATGGAGTTGGAGAAGGTGTGCAGTCGCTATACCCAAAACGACTCAAGACCTTTTCCACATAGTGAGACTGAAGCAGTGTGATCCCACCATTCTCATCTCTCAACCGCTTGATGTTTAAGATAACATCAGCTACTCCAAGGTCCTTCATCTCAAAACAGCGAGATAAGAAATCCTTAACCTCCTTGATTAAATCAGGTTTGGTTCCAAAGATCAATATGTCGTCGACATACAAACAAAGAATAACTCCTTCACCCCCACCATACCGATAGTACACAAACTTGTCACCATCGTTTACTACAAAGCCGACAGCAGTTAATGTTCTTTTGAACTTCTCATGCCACTCCTTAGGAGCTTGTTTAAGGCCATATAAAGACTTTAATAACCTGCACACCTTTCCTTCCTGACCAGGTACTACAAAACCATCTGGCTGATCCATGTAAATTTCCTCCTTCAACTCTCCATTGAGGAAAGCCGTCTTAACGTACATTTGATGAACGATAAGACCATGTGAGGCAGCCAGTGATAGTAGTACCCGAATTGTGGTCAGTCTAGCCACGGGTGACTAAGTATCTAAGAAGTCTTCACCTTCTTTCTGGGTATAACCCTTGGCCACAAGTCGTGCCTTGTACTTTTTAATGGTACCATCAGGTCTAAGCTTCTTCTTGAACACCCACTTACATCCTATAGGTTTGCACCCATAAGGACGGTCATTGATCTCCCAGGTACCATTAGCTAAGATGGAATCCATCTCGCTACTTACAACTTCCTTCCAGTAGTCAGCATCAGGAGATGCATAGGCTTCTGAAATAGTTATGGGTGTGTCATCCACGAGGTACACAATAAAATCATCACCAAAGGACATTGCAGTCCTTTGTCTCTTACTCCTCACAGGAGTTCCATTGTCACCCTCAACAGGATTCTCAACGTGTTCCATCGCAATGGTGGGTTCAGGAATTACAGCGAATTCCTCACTAGATGGAGTAGGTATCTCCTAATTTGATGAACTCGACATATCCTTCATAGGAAATATGTTCTTAAATAAAGTTGCATCATTCGACACCATAATCGTACCAACATGCATGTCGGATACCTCAGATTTTTATTATCAAAAATCTATAGCCGATGCTATGAAAAGCATAGCCCAGAAGAATGCTTTGTGGGAACTCGGTTTAGGACATGACACGCAGTTATTAGCGCCTCCCCCCACCATTCCTTGGATAGACCCGAAGTGTCTAACATGGTGTTAACCATATCAGTTAGAGTTCGGTTCTTTCTTTTGGCTACCCCATTTGACTGGGGTGAGTAGGGAGGCGTCCTCTCATGGATTATACCATGTTCCGCACAAAACAGATCAAATTCATTGAGAAAAATACTCTTCACCACGATCAGCCCTAAGCCGTTTAACTTTTTGATTAAGTTGGTTCTCTGCCTCAGCTTTATAGTTTTTGAAGAAAGTCAAAGCCTCATCTTTTGATTTCAGAAGATACACATAACAATATCTAGTGGAGTCATTAATCAACGTCATGAACTATCTCTTTCCACCTTTTGTCAACACGCCATTCATCTCACAAAGATCAGAATGTATAATCTCTAGTGGCGCCAAGTCTCTTGCCTCTTCAGTCCTATGGGACTTGCGAGGTTGCTTAGCTTGCACACATACTTGGCACTTAGAGCCCTTGACAGTAGAGATTTTCGGAATTAAATTCATATTGGCTAGCCGCGTCATGCAACCAAAGTTAATATGACAAAGTCATGAATGCCAAATATCAGAATCATTATTGTGGCAAACATTATTAATAACTTTAGTGCAAATATCTGCAAAGATTGGCGGAACAAGCCTCCGCACTCATAGCCTTTTCCAACAAATTGTCCACACTTAGAAATTACAACTTTATTGGATTTGAAAACCAACTTAAAACCATCTCGACATAAACGGGAACCGCTAACGAGATTTTTATTGATGGACGACACATGATGAATGTTCTTTAGACGCACGGTCTTCCCTGAAGTAAACTTCAAATCGACCGTACCAATACCTCGAATGATGGCATGTGACCCGTTCCCCATCAGCACGGGAGAAGTCCCAGTGGCCTGGTGACCATAGCATTTTCTGCCCGCTTTCAGCATTTTGAACGATGGCATGGCCGCGTCAGCACAAACATGTACATTGGCACCGGTGTCAATTAACCAATCAGGGGATTGAAATACTGAAAGGATGGTAGGAAAAATACTGAAAGTATCACCGATGACAACATTAGCGGACTTGCCGCTCTTCTCATGTTCGCGCTCCTCAAAGCGGTTAGGACACTTCGGAGCCCGGTAATTAGGATCACTGCAGACATGGCAAAGTCCCTTCCCCTTCTTATGAGAATTCTTCTTGAAGTTGGTAGAATGTGATGGCTTTTTCTTTGTATCAAACTTGCCTTTGCCCTGAGTTTTGTTCTTGTTGTTTTTGAACTTGTTGGGCTGGAAGTTCTTCTTTTGTACCATGTGCGAACTAGAACCTCCCCCAGCAACTCGAGCACGTGTGTCCTTTGCTCTCGCCTTCTCTTCAACATCAAGAGTACCAATGAGATTCGCAACGGAAAACTCCTGTCTCTTGTGTTTCAGGAAAGTAGCAAAATTGTTCCACGAAGGTGGAAGCTTGGCAATGATGCCCCTGGCAACAAATTTGTCCGGCAACACACACTTGAAGTACTCAAGTTCTTTTGCGAGCGACTGTATCTCATGAGCCTGCTGTACAACCGCGCACTCATCAGTCATCTTGTAGTCATAGAATTGCTCCATGATGTACAACTCGATGCCGGCGTCCGAGGCACCAAACTTGGCCTCGAGCGCAGCCCACATGTCCTTGCCGTTGTCAAACGACATACACGAATCCACAATTGAGTCATCAAGAACACTCAAAAGAGTGCCTTTAAAGAGGGTATCGATCTTCTCAAAAGCTTCTAGCTGTGCTGGATTAAGATCGCCCTCAAGCTTGCCCTTGGTGGCGTCATAGAAGCCCATGGTCTGAAACCAGTAGACTGCTCTCGTGTGCCACCTCTTATATTGCGCTCCCTTAAAGGCAGGCGGCTTCAGATGCGCAGCAAAACCACTCGGAGTAAATTGCCTATAATTAGGTTTTGGCATTGTTGGAAAAATGAGCAAATTACTACGAGATTTACTCCAAATAAATAGGAAATAGATCAATACAGCAATGGCAGAGATTAAACTAATCATGCGAACTAGCATAGTAGATGAACAGATCACATCTAGGGAACATACTAGAAACATGAATTCTACTACGATCTCGAACAAGAAGGATAGAATAACATACGATGCAGCGGGTGCAGCACCGCCGGCGTTGACGTTGTCGCCCATGTCGTCGAGGATGAGGTTGCCGAGGTCGGGGAAGAAGTCGTCGTTCGTGAAGTTGTCGCTGCCAGCAGTCGCGCGAGTGCGCTCCCCAAAAACCTGATCACCCCTCTCCCGTACAGGATCACGAGAGGCGGGGTTCCGGAGGCCTGCTGTCCCTTCTCCCGGTGCACGCCGAAAGGAGGGATGGAGAAGACTTGCTTGGCGGCACAATGATCTGGAACGGTGGTGAGAAACCATACGAAGCGGCGGCGGCAAGGGTAGACGTCTGCCTGACCATATAGAGCGGGCCGGGTAGGTCGTGGGAGTAAACCCCACGTCCCGAGCAGCAAAGTGCGGGCCGAGTAGGTCGTGGGAGTAAACCCCACGTCCCGAGCAGCAAAAATATAGACAACGTGCATACCTCTGTCGTCGGCTCGGCTCAATCCCGCAACCCGCGGCGCGGCGCGGCGCGGCGCGTCGTGACGAGGCGAGCGAGGAGGAGGAGCGCGCGTGTAGGTCTCATCTTCTCATGCTCATACAAGTGGTAGAAGAGCTCACCTTATAAAGAGGTGCAACTCTCTCTCAACTTATGGGGTGGGACTAAACTTTAGTCTCACTCACTCCACTCACATGTGTGCATGAATGGGCCAAGAGAATTTCAGAATTTTAGTTGGGCTTTGGGCCAAAGGCCTACTAGCAAAATTCCAACACGAGGAAGAAAGGGAAGGAGGAAGAAGAACAGGGACACGGCGAGGTGGTTTTCTGGTGCACGAACACATTTCCTTCACGCCATTACAACGATCGCCACGGTGACTTTTATACCTGGACAACGCCGGGCAACGACCCGCACGTACCTGCCCACTACGCCACCCGGTCCGGCCCGCTCGATGCGCTCCCACGCCCTTCCCGCGCCAAGCACTCACCAGACCCGTGTGCTCGCCGCGTCCCCCGATCGCCAACGACTATGCCGCGCACACGCCCGTGCGGTGTTCACCTGCATGGACACACCCACGCACCACACGCACACCTACACGCACGCCTACCCCGCGGACCCGGTGCACCCAACGCGTCCGGCTCGCGCCCATACACGCGCCAGTCGAGCCCAGTGCACCGCCGCGGCTTATTCACCCAACAGTTGTATCAACAAACAGAGAAGAGGAAGTCAGGCGATATTCTAATGTGACATAGCTGGTTCCGTGGGCATGAGTTCAGCAAAACTAGATTCTCTGTCCTAATTAACTGGAACGGCAAGTTGACAGCAAACCTGCATGGCGTAGCAGCTGGATTTATCTGCTGGTATACATGTGCTAGGCCAACCTTTAATTGTACAGGAGGAAGTCTCGAAGAGTTCACGCCTTTGGTGGATGAGAGTTGCAGCCCACATAAGAATGTTCTATGGTCCACTAGATTATGGTTTATGATTCCAGAAGATGCGCTCGGTGACCATAGCATTTTCTGCCCGCTTTCAGCATTTTAATCTCCATTTTGTTTCGCTGCCTGCACCTTGCGATCTTGTTAGACAACTGGTTTTGGCGACCTAGTGACTTGATTCGGCTGGAGTTCCCTGTGGAGCTTAGCAGTCTCACCTTCTCTTCATATTCTTGGAGGCACTTATCACTCAGCCTGTGGATATAATACCTACGAAGGAGCTTGCTAATTTCCTAATGTCTCCAATTCCCACGTTATGTCCATACATATCTTATTGGTTCCTATCATAGTATAATCTCTAATCTCTGCTTTCGTAGTTGACACCTATATTATGGGCTTAAATATATGCCCAGTAAAAGAATCATCAGTTAGGACTGTGGATCGAGGAACAATATAGTTTGGTGAGCATTGGAGTGGTATATATAAACGGTGAGATGCACGTAGAAGATTACTCGCACAAGTGTGAGAGTTTGTTGGAGCCTTCAGTCCTTCTCCACGAGATGAATGCTCACGGTCTGCTAAAGCCTATAGGTGTCGTCCTTAATAAGCTGGTACTTGGTAGGCGTACAACCTTCGGAGGGATGTTTCATATTTATAGTTATGAATAAATAAAATGGCTTCATTGTTGTGTTGACTCTCTTAACCTTTTTTATCTCCATGTATGGGCACTTTTGTACATTGCCTCTCCCTCTTGTACAGTGCTTTTTTCGAGTTCATATAAAAGGAGGATGTGCCCCGACAAGAAGAGGCTTAGCTCGTTTGCAGCGCTGTAATTTATAGTTTGGCATGGAGTTATTTACAAACCGACTTACATGCTACTCCCTCCGTTCCATAATTAGCTTGCAAAAAAGTCTAACATTATTGAACGGAGCAGTACTTGTTTTTACTTTGGGGATGGTGACAAGTAAAGATGCTAGTTAGACGGGGTTATAAAAAAACGTGCTAGTAAGACGTTGATGGGTCCCATATGCACCAGGCAGCCTAATATCCTAACCTTTTATTTTATTACCCCTTGTGCGTAAGCATAGTAATGATTCCAAATTTTCCTTGTTAAAATTGACCACCATGATGCGTATGACATACGTCACTATAGCTCCTCCCCACATTTAGGATCTTCCCGTGGACGTAGCCGATGGTTTCGGTCTTCGTTGCTCCCCTATCAAGTGCAAAGGGAAGGAAGAGAGGATATGTATTACTCTCACATCTTTACCTCTACATGCCTATCTTTACAATGACAGTAATACGCTTCATGGCCATTCAACATTCATAGTAATGGAGTGGTATATATAAAGTCAGGGACAGACAGAGAACATTATTCACACAACCGCAAGAGTTGGTGGAGTACTGGAGTATTCATTCTGTCTCAGCGAGTTGAAGGGACATGTGGGCTGTTGTAACATATAGGTGTGGTCTTTTATGTTGATCAACGTTTATTCTCCGAAGGGACACCTTAAACTCTGCATTATCAATGGATAAGATGTAAACACATGCTACTAGGATACCATAAATGTAGGTTACTCATTGTGAGTTGGATAATATCTACAAAAACATAACATCGCTTTTCGCCATTATGCTGTGGAATTTGGGTATCAACGCACCCCATGTGACCTTATGTTGGATCGACGTGTTAAGTTATTTACCATCGTATGAAAAAACGATGAAGGGGCAAGTGCTGAGAATGGTGATTTCTGAGGAGAATATTAAGCTGACGAAGGCCCGTTAAGAAAAAATACACTATGTTGCCAAAAATATATATTTGTTGACATTATACATATATTCTACAGTATCTGACCAAAACAGAGCAAACTGATAGGGAGCTTTGACAGACTGGGCTTGTAGATCTGCTCATCTCTTCGGGGATGCACTCAAGAGTGCCCACCTTGAAGCTTGCACATTTGTTTGTGGAAATTGTGAAGCGTCTCAAATCTCCATACATGGAGACCCGCGATATATATATTGATTGAGGGGGTTCGGTACAGGAGATGGCAGCGTCGAGGCTAACCACCAGAGATATTACAGGAGGGTTTTAGGAGATAAGAGAGATAAACATAAAAAGGATAACCTCCTAACTACCTCGCCGTGTGCCTCAAGGCCATGCTAATAACCTGTACTCTATTACGTTTAACATTGTTCACAAGCTTAAGGAGATGCTGGTTGTATGATATGAACTAATTTGCATTTTCGTAGCAGCAAACAGAGGAGAGGACGTCAGGGGAGGCAGTGACATAGCTGATTCTTCCGTGGGCACCAGTTCAGCAAAACTGGATACTGCAGCCTAATTAACTGGAACGACAACTTGACAGCAACACCTACACGGCATAAGTAGCAGCTGGATTTATGTGCTCGTATACATCTGCTGGGCCAACCTTTTTGTGACAGGAGGAAGAGCTCACGTCTTTGGAGGATGAGAATTGACAGGCCACGTAAGAAGGCTGCATGGTATACCGAGTATATGATTCTTGAAGATGCTCTCCGATCTCTTGACAGAACTCCTAAAAAAGTGCTCAGTTCAGGAGCCAACGCAAGTGAAAAAGTGTTTGCTAATGTTCGGATGCCTCCGGTTCCCGCATTATGTCCATACATATCACTCCCATTCGTTTACCATGGTATATACTCTGTTTTTGTGGTTGGCACCTATCTTATGAATCGCTAGTTAGAATTGTGGGCACGGCTTGAGCCGCCAATGCCTTTAGGATGAAGTAGGAGCACGCCGCTGCCTCCGTGTTCATCTGTTCGAAATAGGCCTTGAGCTCAGGGTCTATGTGGAGAAGAGGAGTTCAAGCGCTTGATTGCGGTGGCGGGTATGCAAATTGGAGGTGGAGATTGTTAAAAGGGAGAGAGAGGATTGGTGGAATAGTTGTTGTATTGCTTGAGCTTCGTGGGCATATATATAGGAGTGCATGATCTATTTGGAGGACAAGGCAAGCTAGAATATTACCTAGTCTAACCTATGTTTCCTAATACAATCATGTTACTCAACATCCCCCCGCAGTCACAATGATAGCGACACAGACGGTGAGACTGGAGAAGAATCCGAAGGCAAGCCGACGGACACCCCCCCACAGTCATAACGGTCGACGCATCGCGGAGTCGTGACTGGAGTGAAAACCAACGAGGTTGCTCAAGCAGGCGGTAGCCCTTTCTGCCGTTTGTCGATGTAGCCGAGAGCGTGGGTGGTGGGGCCGTGGTTGAGGTAGCCGTGCGAAGAATGCCGTGGTCGATGTCGAGTCGGGGTAGCCGGTGTCGAGGAAGTCGCCATGGAGCCGCAGGCGCAAGGAGGCGCCGAGTCAGTCATGGGCGCAGTGGTGTCGAAGTAGGGGTGCGCCGGGAAGAAAATGTTGTTGACGACGCGTCGCGGCGGGTTTGCCAAGCCCGGGACACATCATGGACGAAGGCACACACCGGTGTTGCCAGCACCGCACATGCGTAGACGGACGAAGGCGAAGTTGACGAAGCGCCGACCAGGCTTTCCAGGCCCGGGGACACGTCGTGGATGAAGGCACGCATCGATGTTGCCAGCACTGGGCATGTTTAGACGAGGGACCTGCACAAGATGTACGCCATGTCGGAGAAGTCGGAGGGGCCAGCAGAGAAGAACTCAACGACGATTGCGGCGTCCATCGACGCAGGGCCGATGTCACCAACGGTGGTCGGGGTAGATGACGGCGACGCTGGCGACGGCTGGTGCTTGGACGAAGATGCAGGGGGTGGACCGGCGGCGGCGGCTACGAAGGTAGCAGCGGGTGGGGCCAAAGAAGAGCGGCGGAGGCCTGACGGGGGCGGCGGCGGCTAAGTTAGGAGTGCGGCGGCGGTGCTCGAAGTAGGCGAAGAACCCTGACAGCATGACGAAGACCGGCGCGGACGGTGGCATTCCCGCGACAAGGGAGACAGCGCGGCGCATACCACGGGAGGTCGACGCGCGATGATGGCGGAGTGGACCGCGGGCCGCGGCGCTATGGCCCGAAGGGGCGACGCAGCGGCGGCAGGCGGGTCAGGGCGACGGCGGGAAGACCTCGGGACGGGGCGGGGACCGCGGGCTGCGACGCTACGGCCCGAAGGGACGACGCACCGGCGGTTCGCGAGTCGGTGCAGCCGCGGGGACGGCCTCGGGGCGGCAACACTACGGCCCGAAGGGGCGACGCAGCGGCGACACATGAGTCGATGCAACCGCGAGGAGAACCACGGGGCGGCGGCGCTGCGGCCCGACAGGGCGATGCAGCGGCAGCCCGTTGCTCGATCAGCGGAGGGGCACGTGATACGTCTCCGTCGTATCTACTTTTCCAAACACTTTTGCCCTTGTTTTGGACTCTAACTTGCATAATTTGAATGGAACTAACCCGGACTGACGCTGTTTTCAGCAGACTTTCGATGATGTTATTTATGTGCAGAAACAAAAGTTCTCGGAACGACCTGAAACTTCACGGAACGTCTATTTGAAAATAATAAAAAATCCTTGCAAAAGATGAAGACCAAGGGACCCACACCCTAGCCACAAGGGTGGGGGGCGCGCCTGAACCCCTAGGGCGCGCCTCCCTACCTTGTGGGCCCACTGGAGCTCCTCCGACCTCAACTCCAACTCTATATATTCGCTTTTGGGGAAAAAAGTAGGAGAGAATGATTCATCGTGTTTTACGATACGGAGCCGCCGCCAAGCCCTAAAACCTCTCGGGAGGGCTGATCTGGAGTCCGTTCGGGGCTCCAGAGAGGGAGATTCGTCGCCATCGTCATCATCAACCATCCTTCATCACCAATTTCATGATACTCATCGCCGTGCGTGAGTAATTTCATCGCAGGCTTGCTGGACGGTGATGGGTTGGATGAGATCTATCATGTAATCGAGTTAGTTTTGTTAGCATTTGATCCCTAGTATTCACTATGTTTTCAGATTGATGTTGCTATGACTTTGCTATGCTTAATGCTTGTCACTAGGGCCCGAGTGCCATGATTTCAGATCCGAACCTATTATGTTTTCATGAATATATGTGAGTTCTTCATCCTATCTTGCAAGTCTATAGTCACCTACTATGTGTTATGATCCGGCAATCCCGAAGTGACAATAATCGGGACCACTCCCGGTGACGATCATAGTTTGAGGAGTTCATGTATTCACTATGTGTTAATGTTTTGTTCCGGTACTCTATTAAAAGGAGGCCTTAATATCCCTTAATTTCCATTAGGACCCCACTGCCACGGGAGGGTAGGACAAAAGATGTCATGCAAGTTCTTTTCCATAAGCACGTATGACTATATTCGAAATACATACCTACATTACATTGATGAATTGGAGCTAGTTCTGTGTCACCCTATGTTATGATTGTTACATGATGAACCGCATCCGGCATAATTCTCCATCACCGACCCAATGCCTACGAGCTTTTCACATATTGTTCTTTGCTTATTTACTTTTCCGTTGCTACTGTTACAATCACTACAAAACACCAAAAATATTACTTTTGCTACCGTTACTTTTGTTATCGTTACCACTACTATCATATTACTTTGCTACTAAATACTTTGCTGCAGATACTAAGTTATCCAGGTGTGGTTGAATTGACAACTCAACTGCTAATACTTGAGAATATTCTTTGGCTCCCCTTGTGTCGAATCAATAAATTTGGGTTGAATACTCTACCCTCGAAAACTGTTGCGATCCTCTATACTTGTGGGTTATCAGCGCGCTGAACTCGGGACAATCTTCATGGGACCTGCGGAGGTGCGCGCAACCGGCGGGCCAGGTTGGTTGTGCGGCATAGATGAGGCGGATCGCGGCTGCAAGCGGGTGATCAAGCCGATCGCGCGCGAGGTCGGGGACGCTGCTCGATGGAGGCGTGGTGGCGGCAGAGTCCTGGATGAGGCCGGTGACGACGGACGGCGTGGGACGTTAGCACCGGCACCCGGGCTGCCAAAGCAGCCCCGGCGCCCGGGCAGCGAGGCCAGAGCAACCAACGGAGCAACGGCGCCCGAGTTGAGGCAGCCGACGAGCCTGATGCAGCCGAGGACGAGGCCGGCGAGGTAGACCGCCGCGCCGCTGGGAAGACGCGGCGGAGGCAAGTGATGTGGATCGATGGGCGGGCCGGCGCGCGAGCGACGGCTATGATTGGCCGTCGCATGGCACGAGGCCGCCGGGTCGGGGCGATGCAGGTGTTCCTGTCGGAGCAGGGCGGTGACGGACGACGCGCCGACGGCGGCTGGCCCTGACGGGCCGCCTCGGCGCGTGTGGCCGCCGGGTCAGAGGAGAGGCCGGCTGGTCACGCCGGGGTCGGAATAGAGGCGCACGGGGGTCGACGGCGGCGGTGGGCGAAGCAAACCGATCAAGAATAGATCGGAAAACCAAAAAAGAAACCGCACGATCAAGATGACCGGCGAGAGAGAAAACCCCGGAGAAAGGCTCGGGGAAAAGACTCTCTAGGGCAGCCGGTCAACCCGACCGGCGGACGAACCCTAGGTACGGGCGGCATGGCCCCTGACGGCGGTCATGGAGGCCGACCGCCCCGGAGGCGACGCGCGGGTGCGGAAGCGGCGGTGGCTAGAGTTTAGGATCGACTTGCGATAGAAACCATGTTAAAAGGAAGAGAGAGGATTGGTGGAATAGTTGTTGTATTGCTTGAGCCTCGTGGGCATATATATATAGAAATATATGATCTACTTGGAGTACAAGGCAAGTCAGAATATTTCCTAGTCTAACTTATATTTTCTAATACAATCACGTTACTCAACAGAGATAGAGGGTGGAAGGGGATCTCTTATACCAGATGTTACATTCCCGACCTAGTATCTCTCATAGAGTGCATGCTTACAGGTCAATGTTTCACTGAATTTGTTTGAGGGGGAAGGAAGTGGAGAAGGAACTCAGGACGCCGTGCCTATGTGTGATCCCGGCCTGATGCCGTGGTAGGTTCGGTTTCTTTTCAACACTATCCACGGTAGGCCAACACGGTTGCGCACAATCTTACAAGACATGCTTTTGATTCGAACAATACAGTAGTTTGGGAGGTTAATCCCCAGTCTTTTATCTTTCATGCTGTAATGAACGATGCAACTTTATTTAAGTTCAAATAAAGTGTATAGTATGGCGTTCCCCACAAAAACAAAAAATAACCAGGTTGTGGCAGCGTTGTTTTTCAGAAGGGGAGCACCCTGGTTGACTAGCAGAGGCCAGAGGTTCTTTGCCTGCGGTCTGCAGTACCGGAGGAGGAACGCCAACCTGCCGACTCGACGCTGGAACAGACTTGGCCGGGTAGATGAGTCGGTGCTTCAATCTGTCCTGATCCTCCAAAAATCATTGATCTGCTGCCTGAGACTGCCCACATCCTTGTTGGGATTTCACCCACTGGATCGATCACATTAGATCAAGACGAACACGCGCTCACAAAATTTATGGCCAAAGACACGTGTCGTGCCTTCTTTTCTCTTTATTTCTTTTCTGATTTTCTCTACACGATACAATAGCGCCCTGCCTGTGTATATATACATGCAGGACCAGGACCAGCCGACCCAACTCAGCCTAAACCTATTCGTATAGGACCTTTAATCCTAGACAGACTTGACACACACACACGGAGACGCAGCAGGATACAATTCCAAACCAGACTCTCCAATCCTACTACGACTAGTATCACCAACGCACAAGCCAGCCGGACATATTAATTACCTAATCTAATTGACTTCTAATTAGTACTTTTATCAGTAATCAAGATTACTACTAACAATCTCCCCCTAATCTTGACTTGTCATTTCCTCGTATTCCTTCTGATCTTGACTCGTTGTCGATTCGCAGCTTGTTGATCCAAACTCCGACACATGATTCAGACTACCAGCCCACACGGTCACATCTACGCGTGCAACGTGCAAGATTGGACGCATCATCAGTCTTCACGTCGTCCAACTTAACTGGCCATTGTCCCACTACACGTCGAGCTTGATCTTCAACTGTCATATCCGTACACTAAGTATGACCCGCCTGAAAACATGCAGTGCCTCCTTGCTCTGCCATGTTGTGCCACCGCCATTGCTTGGCCGCTGCCTTGCACTCGGTCCGCACCATACTCCTTGTACTTGCTTGCAGTAGATTCACTATCTACCGGTCGCACACCTCCTCGCTTTACCATGGCTTCGCCTACCATCGTCCGCCTTCGGCATCACACCGAATCCACACTGGCCGCAACCAGGACGCTCCACGAGGACATGGACATGACTCACGGAACACCATGCACATCGTTTCAACTCCAACGAATTATCACCAAGACGAGCACTTGGACACGACGACGACTCACTGACGCAACGACGACTGACCGTGCAAACTCGCACGACTCCTTGACTCATCTGACTCTCCCAGACGATGATCTTGATGAGGTACAGCACCGCACCACCTCTCACCAACGATCTCCTTCCACCGTCTTCCTGACGACAGCCTGCTATCTCCCTCCTTGTCGCTCCAACGAACGACGATCGCTTGTTCCTCCTCTTCGCTGCATCACCAGCGACTTCATGGCCCGCCCCGAGGCACTAGTCGGGTCGCAACCCCGGGGCAAGCGCGGCTTCAACAAGACCTAGCTCTTATACCAAATGTTGGGATTTCGCTCACAGGATCGATCACATCAGATCAAGATGAACACGCGCACACAAAATTTATGGCCAAAGGCACGTGTCGTGCCTTCTTTTCTCTTTATTTCAGGTCCTATACGAGTAGGTTTAGGCTGAGTTGGGTCGGCTGGTCCTGGTCCTGCATGTATATATACACAGGCAGGGCGCTATTGTATCGTGTAGAGAAAACCAGAAAAGAAATAAAGAGAAAAGAAGGCATGACACGTGCCTTCGGCCATAATTTTTGTGTGCGCGTGTTCGTCTTGATCTGATGTGATCGATCCTGTGGGCGAAATCTCAACAATCCTTGCTAACTGCCTTCACAACCACAGTCATGGCATCAATTTTTTCCAGAATTCCCGCCAACGAATTCTGATGGTCCTAGATACGAGTCTGATCTCAAGGATTTGAGCAGAAGGCTTGGCCGGCTTATAAGGCGCCGTCTCACCTTTTGTACTGGGATTTTATGAGTCCGATCTCTAGGATTTGAGCACGAGCGAGGTGATCTAAGGCTCTGATTACCAATTTGTCATGGTTTGTAGATTCATAAATCATCAACTTACATGAGGGAATTGAGGTTGAGTACAGAGTACAGCTGAGCTGTACCAAGCGCCTTACCACCATGCACACGACATCTGCCTCTACTTATACAAAGCGCCTACCATCATTACTGGCGGTTCCAGGCACCCACCAACCCAGCTCATGGAGCCAACTAGTTGCTGCTTACTCTGAATCTTTGCCTGACAGACAAGCTGGTTTTGATCCATCGCCTGGTTCTTTTTGCCCGGCAACTCGATGTCCGCCTTCATAGGTGAATGCGTGACACTGTAGGCATGTATCACTGAACCTGTCGAGAGCCTACGAATTTGAACAACCAGATACTGGACAGGCATGGTTTGCTAATATCCCGATGTCTCCAATTCCGACATGTCCATCATCTCCCTGGTTCCTTTATATATTATGTGGCTGCTACTTATCTTATGTGCTAATGTATACGCCCCCAATAAAAGAATCACTAGTTAGAAGTGTGGATGGATGAGCAATATAGCTTGGTGAAGATGAAGTGGTGTATTTAAAGGGAGAGACGGACGGAGAATATTACTCATGGAAGTGTAGGAGTTGGTGGAGTATTCACTCTGTCTCCATGAGGCGAATGCACATGGCTTGATTTGCAGTGAAAGGATAGAAATAAGGAGAATTTTCAGGAAATGAACATTCAAGTCAATTATCTATTGGAACAAGCTGCTACCTCAGATTTAGACTTGTACTTTTCCTAGTCAGAAATCTGAGTTATGCATATCCCAATTTGAACTTATTAATGAAACTATGTTTGCTCCAGTCTTTGCTGACAATAACAGATTAAATTAGGGTTTAGCAGTTTAGGCGTATGCTTTGATTTGCTTCTCTCTTTTTTAGGTTAATAAAGTGCTAACCTACTACAGCTAAAAATATGATCTTAACACATACGGTACTGTCATCTTTTTTGACCATAATCATGGAAGTACTAGTACCTGCATGTTTATGGTAGTTCTGCTAATAGCTGAAGATGAGATCTTCTATAACAATTTTGAAGCATTCATTCTGAAAGGATCACTGCTGAAATGTTGTAGCACATTGTCGTCACTTCTCCCCGTCTGTTGCCGTGTCTTGCTATAGCTTCCTTCAATGTCACCACTTCTCCACTTCTGTTGTAAAATCGCATTCCCAAAGAGTTCCTTCACGATTTGCGTCTTGACTTCACGATATGTGAAATATGCCCCAACATTTCTCAAATTGTAGTCATAGTCAGTTTTACTCTCTTTTTAGCGAAATTAAATAACATATGATTGGTCTGACTAGCTGGAATGGGACTTCAAGGTTAATCATGTACAGTACATGATAATGGTTAATTAATTCAGTAGTGCATAGGAATATGTTTGTACATACTATTCACGTTTTGACTCCATCCTCTATAAATCTTGCAGGACCTAATTAAACTTATGACATACAGACTGAAGTATCTATCACCATGTTATTTGTTAACAAAGAGGAGGGGGAGAAGGCAAGAAAAATCAGTCACCCTGTTGTATTTACTGAAGTTTGTGTTGAGGATATGCTCAATTGTCACCGCCATAGGCCCGCAGTGCTGGCTAGTACAGTACCCCCATCATTTGAGTAGTATTTGCAGTGTTTCAGTCTAGTTCTCGGATTCCAACGTAGATCATTCCTTTATGTTACGAACTACTCCCTCCATCCGAAAATACTTGTCATCAAAATGGATAAAAAGGAATGTATCTAGAACTAATATACGTCTAGATACATCTCCTTTTATTCATTTTGATGATAACTATTTCTGAACGGAGGGAGTAGTTTGTATTGTTGTATATTTGTATCAGCAAACAGAAGGCTGCTCCCCCACTAATCTAATATCACACCTCCCGACTCCTCCCGTATTGCCCCTGCGCCGTGACCGGGGGGAACCCTAGCGCCGCCACGTCCTCGTCCCGCCCCCGACCTCTCCTCCTCGCCGCCGCCGGGCAAAGCCCGGTTGGCATCGGCGGCGGCGGGATCTCTTCTCCCACGACTCGCTGGATCTGGCGCGGGCGGATCACGGCGGTTGTCGGCGGCGTGCGCCGGCGCGGGCTTTGGGGCGACGACAGGGCTCACTCTCGCGGGTTCCCCTGGTGTGCGTGGGAGTCCACTCGGGGCGCGAGGCGGCGGCCCTCGACAAGCGGTGGCGGGCGCTGGGCTCTCGGCGGCGCCCCGGCGTGTGCAGGCGGCGGTGGTCCCTGTGCACGGTCGGTGGCTCCGTCTCTGACCCGGACGGCGCGGGGGATGGTGGCGGCCCGGCGTGGCCGGCGATCTGGATGCGGTGGTGCCGGCGGCTCGCTAATCTGCCGGTGCTCTAAGGTTCTGCCTGGTGGTGCTGGTGGTGACGGCGGCCCGTGCACGAGAGTTGGATCCCTTCGAACTGATCTGGGTGAAAACTTGCCTTCGGCATCTGCTAAGGCCGGCGGTGGAGGCGCTATCTGCGTCGTTCCCTTCTTGAAGCATCGCCGTGGAGAAGTTCAAGGCCACTCTCTGCTACCTCCAGGAGAAACCCTAAATCGGATGATCGGATAACGGCGGCGCTCTGGTGTCGTTCCTCCCTTGGGGGCGTCATTCTTGGAGGTACACACGTGATCGAGGGACCAGAGGACGAATTCTTTGGTGGAGCGGTGATTCATCCTACACACTGATGGCGACGGATCTTGGCGGCGTGGCGCAGTGAAGATTCGAAGTTCGCTGTGGGAGGATGGACTCGCGCAAGAGTACGACGCTGTCGAGCGTCGTGGTGGCGTCGGTGGCAGAGGGACCTGACACAATACATGCAACAGTACTACTCTGAAGATGGATTGGTGGCAGGTGGCTGCGGCGGCCTCATATCCGGCAAGCGTCCTGATTGAGGAGTGCGCCGGACTGGTAGGTGCCGCAGGCGTCCTAGTTGGGACCTCAGGTCTTAGATGTTTAGGTTTGCCTGCGATGTCTGTTTGGTATTAGGCCCAGACTATCTGTGCCCCTTTATCAATTGGATAGGTGTAGCAACAGTTGTTGCTTAGACGGTGGTTTTAGTCTTGCTGTTGTTTGATTTTGTAAGGTCTTGTGAGCATAATTAATAAAGTAAATGTATGCATCGCCCAGATGCAGAGGCCGGGGGTCATCCTCCTTTTCAAAAAAAAAAATCAACAAACAGAAGAGAGGACCTCTCAGGGCATCTCTACTAACCCATCCTTAATAGAACTTCAGAGGAGAATAAATTCAGTTATCCTTAACTAAAGTGCACCTAAACAATCCCTCGAATGCTTAGAGGAGGATAATTTATCCTCATCATGCCTCTTGATCCCTATATATACTCGGCTGAAGCTGCAAGGAGGGTACTTTTTTTCGCTCCGAAGAGGTGCCGCCGGTAGGCAGGGCAGCGGCCGGGTCAAACTAGCTTGTTGCGCCACCTGGGGTCACAACGACGGTCATGGATGCACAACCCGAATGACGGCCGGCAGTGGATGACGGGGCTGCACGCTCCGGTTTGTCGCGGTGCCGTCTGCCGGTCCGGGTGGGGGGGCATAGCTGCGTGGATGTGGTGGTGCCGACGAGGAGAGGCAAGACAATGCGGGTGGTGGTGGAGCCTAGCTTGTTGGGGGCCGAGTTTTCCATATGGTGTGCAGTAGCGCCGGGTACGGTGCGCTGGTGGCGGCGCTCCTGGAGGTGTCAATCAGCATGTTGGTGAAGCTGCGGGCCATGGTCGCGCGCCGCTGTGAAGTGGTGCGCTCGGGAGAGCAGCCTACACATTGCGCCTTGGAGGAAGCGCGGGTAAATGGAGGCCAAGTGGCTCGCCACGCTAAACCGTCTCCTGCTGACCACCGGCGCGCTCTCCGGTGTTTTTTTTTTTTGTTAATCTCGTCGTGACAAATCCGTACATGGAGAGCTGGATCCGGGCAGACACGAACAGAGCGCGTCGAGCAACTTGGCCCCTCATGGCGCTTACAGGACGCACATGTGTTTCCATTGCTGGTATGTACACGTGTTAAGATTAGCTGTTGTGTATTTTATAATATTTTGTGCCTTATTTGATGGATGCGTTGTAGTGTTCGGTGGAATTCCATCCTTTCATATACTCTGTATGGAGTTTAAGGGCGTGTTCGGTAGCCCTCCAGCTTCTCAAATCCTCGACTCTAAACTCGGAGTCCAGCCGAATGGTCCAAATCCGGGCTATTGGACAGAGAAGCTGGCTATTGGCGCAGTGTAAAATCGGTGGAGTCGCCGAGTTGGGCAAACCGAGCTCCCAGAAATCGAAGGAGCGGGAGTTGAAAGAAATTATGCGCGATTGCCACCGCCAAGTGAACATCGAGCGTACCGATTCGAGCCCACCCCCCGCACGACTGCTCTATCCTCACGTTATCCTCCTCCTCTCGTTCCTCACACAACACAACCCATGTGAGCCAGCCAGCAGGAGGCCGCCGAGCCCTGTAGCCGGCCGCCACCCTCTCTGCTCGAAGCCCGACATCTCTATCGTCCTACGCCGCGGACGTTCCAATCCGCTAGGAGAAGCCCAGGCCGCGGGAGTAACAGCAGTCGTTCCCATCCCTAACCCCCGACGGCCTCGCCGGATCCAGAGGAGGTCGCTCCGGCAACCTTGGCTACCCCATCCCGACTCGTAGTACGCCTGCATCGCCGTCCATCTCTCATCCCCTTCACAACCCGCTCGTTGGCCTCTGATCTGATGTGCTTCGTTGACCAGGAGAGAGACAGATTTTTTTTGAATATCCAGGAGAGAGATAGATGGGCTGTACATGGTACGCCGTGAGGTTGATCAATGGGCTGCGAGCCAGCTAGAACGGGCCAGATTCGTTATTTGTGGGCTTTCGGCCTGGCGGATCGATTCCAGCAAGAAGCTAGCGCACCGAACAGATTGTTCGCTCCGGGAGTTGACGAGAGAAGCTGGCTGCTGGTTACGAGCGACGGAGTTGAGGATTTACCAGCCATGGAGGACTACCGAACAGGCCCTAAGTTTGCTAAAAAATGAACTAGTCGTCTGCAGCAAAAACAATCCATTCAGAGTTACAACTGTACAATACACACCTAAGTCAAATCTAGAAAACTACAGAGGTCATTCTAGTGATTTAGCAAGTTGCTGCTGCTACAGCACAACTACAAAAGGGTTGCAACTCGGGTCTAATTTTCTTGCCATAGCTAGCAGATACAACGGCTGCTTCTCGCTGGAACCGGTGGAGTTGCAGCTGCGGAAATTGCAGCCGAAGCATCACACACCCAGTGATTACTTTGGAGCTTAGCGGTGCCACCGGTTTTGCTTTGTCTAAAAGGCACATAGCACCCAACATGTCGATCGATGACCTCAGACAGTGTTTGCTAATGTCCTGATGTCTGCAATTCCCATATTATGTCCATACATATCTCTCTGGTTCATTTTGTGGTTCCATATCATGGTGTACTCTATTTTGTGGTTGCCGTGTATCTTATGGGCTTACAAATAGCGGATTACAGACTCACTAGTTAAAAACGGTGGATGGATGAACATAGCTTGGTGAATACTAGAGTGATATATATAGAGGGGAAGATGCACAGAGAACGTTACTCACATAAGTGTGGGAATTTGGTGGAGTCTTCATTACTTCTCCATGGGATGAAGGCGTGCCTGGTGAGTCTCGGGAGGGACGTTACAAATATAGTTATACTATTGGGTTAACTCGCTTGACCTTGTTGTATACCTCCTTGTATAGCCCCTTTTATTTTACAAAACCTCCCCTTGTCTATGTCTCCATGGCCGTAACAATATATGGTGATAAGGAAATCTTCTTACAAAGCAGGTCAAAAGAAAAACAATAACCGAGCAAGTAACTATTACCACGAAGTCAGCGTTGAGCAAAAACAAAAGAAAAGCCATCCCAACAATAATCACCCGAGACCACAGAACGAAACATGCACCTTCTAGGGAAACCAATGGATTCCGAGCCACCAAACACACGAAACTTATTAGAGAGGGCCGTCTTCCCTCTCGTGCTAGGAGACGTAGCGCCAATCTTGCCTATGGACAGCAACGACACCTCTCCATGCAAGGACGCTTCATCCCAAGGATGGAGTTAGGTACCAGAGCTTCATTACGCAAAAGAGGGTAATGATGACATGCGTCACCGTTGCTGAGCCCGAAAATTTGACTACGGACTTCACCCAAAGCCCTGACACGGAATGACGCCCCTAAGAAGGAAGCATCACCGTCATCGGCGCCAAAGCACGGGTCTTTCGCTCAGAGGCTCAGCCGTGTATCTTCAACTACCAAGGACACCAATACAACCCGAAGGGAGGACTGATGTCGATAGCTCAAGGCGTCCAGGACACTACTAGGAAGCCACCAGCACCAAAGCACAGATGACATCAACATCGCCCGCCACCCCTACCCGACGCAATTCACACAACCACGGGGATGAACCACCACAACACTACTACTCATAGAGCCAATATGTGGACGAGTGTTCGACTACGGGGATGAACCACCACAATATTATTAACGCCAAACTTCTAGTCAGTGTCCTAAACTCAGAATTTGGTATAGTTTCTTGGACGTTGGGAATAATAGTAGGGGAAGGAAGGAGATGATGTGGGATTCCACATTTCTCTCGTTGATTCAGTCTTGTCCCACGAAGTTAAGGTTCTCCGCCCCATGCTCTCTTGGGATGCACCTCCTTTGTAGGGTTGGAAGTTGTTGGACTTGTGTTGGGACACTAACAATAATTGATTTATCAATACTATCCATTCTTAATAAAACATTAATATTGTCCATGAGCTTGGCAAGGAATTGGTAGGTCGCTCGTAGTTTCATCGTCTTATTAATAGGATTAGCGATGTTCTCACCATGGAGCTACACCACACCATTTGTTCCCACATTATATACCAAGCGATGTTGAACTACATGATTCAGGCAACTTGGCGTCTTGCTATTCCACTAGCAGTAGGACTAGGAGAAATATGTCCTCAAACTTATTGAGCACCAAACAACTTGAACAACTGAACATCTCGCAGGTGCGATTTGATAATTTTCTGATGTCTCTGATTCCTGTATGTCTACGCATATCTCTCTGGTTCTTTATTATGGCGCATGCCCATGTGGTTTCTACCTATCTTACGAGCTCATATATATGGATGATAAGAGAGTCACTGATTAGAAGTGTGTATGAATGAACGATATTTTTCGTAAGAATGGAGTGGTATAAATAAAGTGAGGGACAGACGGAGAACATTATTCACAGGTGCAAGAGTTGGTGGATTACTGGAGTATTCATTCCATCTCGGCGAGCTGAATACACGTGGCCTTTGTCAGCATTACCACATAGGTGTGTTCCTTTATGTTGGTTAACGTTTTTTTGAGGGAGAATTTAAAATCTGCATCTATTTAGATATCTATACAAATGTAAAGAGACCAAAAGGGGCAAATCCAATTAATTTCGGCCATCAAATCATTTCAATCCTACGACCTAGGTTGCTCCAATGGTGAGTGTTAACGTTTTTAGCATGCAAATAATATCATATCAAATATCAACCTCTTTGCTAATCATATAAGTAATGTATAATTCGTATCATTCCTAATTTCAATGTCCAATTATTTTCTTCCAAATATAAACGTGCATTGTATGTACACATTTACTTGTTGCCAATGAAAAAGCTGACAAGTCATCACATGGAACTAGGATCCCATAAAAGTACGCTACTCTTTTTTTTTTTTGAAAAATCTGTTGGAGACATTGAGTTCCAAGGATCTTAGATATTTGACCACAGTGTGAGGTTATTTAGTACATCTTGAGTAGAGAGAAGAAGATATTTTTCTAAAAGACATTTGCTCTACTGCCATCCCATGTTTTCAAGAGAGCGGTGAGTGCTTGTCATTAAGGGCAAGTGGTAGTCGTGCTTCCATTTTCTCAAAGGTGGATGGCGACATATCGCTATATTCGAGCTGCGGCCAGTCATCGGACGAACAAGTATAAACAATCTTCAGCATGTGCCATGCACATGGGTTACGTCGCATCTAGTATTTCAGTTGATTGAGGTGTTGGAGCCATCAGAAGATTATGAGTTTCTTTGGAGCCCAAGAGGTCCGAATGGGGCCTATATCATGCAGAGACATTTGGTGTGGCAGAACAATTTACTCTTATCAGGTCATCAAATCGTCCCAGTTGACGAGCGTCCTCTGGTCTTGAGCATCTGCACTAGTAGAAAACAGGGCTTTGGTCCAGGCCGGGTCAGCCCATTAGTCCCGGTTCAGTCTAGAACCGGGACCAATGTAGGCATTGGTCCCGGTTCGTGAGCCCAGGGGGCGGCCGGGCCACGTGGGCCATTGGTCCCGGTTGGTGGGATGAACCGGGACCAATGGGCCTCGCTCCTGGCCCACCACCATTGGTCCCGGTTGGTGGCTTGAACCGGGACCAAAGGCTCCCCTTTAGTCCCGGCTCATGTCACCAACCGGGACCAATGAGGTGCCTATATATACCCACTCGCGCAAGAGCAGAGCACAGTGCTCTGTTTTTTTTGGCCGAGGGGGAGAGGGCTTTGTGGTGCTCTAGCTCACCTCCTATGCACATGAGGTGTTCGATGGAATGCCCGAGCCACACTACTTAAGCTTTCTCCTCTCGAAGCTCGACCTCCAAGTTCCATTTTCCTCGAGATTTGTCTAGATTTAGCGGTCCGTCACGCCCCGTCCCCGTCTTCACCGCCGTCGATCACCCGCGCCGATCTCATCACCGACACCACCGTGGTGAGCCCCTTGTTCTTATCTTCTTTCTGAAAGGAAAAATATTCTTACTTGTATGTTTAGATAGATACTTGTATCATTTTCTGGCCATCGCACGGGGTCAGGTGGGTACCTCGTAGCCCGGCTTAAGTGGGCCAAGACTGAGAATGACCTGGTTCATAAAGGGATCGAACCAGAGACAATTAGCTGGCTAGACCGTTGCCGGACTTGATTCTTCGGGGCTGGCGGAACCTTGGACCCTGTAACAGGGAAGTGCATTTGGACGAACGATCAAATGGACATACCAGTCAGGAAGCTTAAGCAGTACATCGAAGCAGCGCAGCAAGGGAAGTTCTTTCCAGACAGAGAGAACGACGAGCTCACAATGGCCCTCGGGAATCCTGAGCACCCTGGACGGACACGAGGCATGCCAGGCTCCATTCCGTGGAAGGTTGGGTTTCCGGACGCAGGCGGTTACAAATCCCATGAGAGGAGGAAAAAAGTGCAGCAGACCCAAATGCAGGCGCTGCAAGCAAGGGTAGACGCGATAGAGGAACGAGAAGCAAATCGTAGTAAACGTACTGCCGAAGCCTCCCCCGAAGCTACCCCGCCATCTCAGCGCAGAAGCAGCGTGGCTTCCACCGAGCCGCTTCAGCCGGAGCATGCCTTGATGGCTCCTGCCAGCTATCCCGTGGATGCTATCAGGGAGTCTCAAAATTGCCACCTTATGATGCAATGGATGAATTTGAAGGTCAAGGCGGCTGTTGGCTCTGTTTATCCTACTGAACCCGGAGCAACTTTTCACTGCCGGCCGATTCCAGAAGGATATGCTAGGGTGATGGTGGATGAAATAACGGAGGGATTTGAGGACCTCCAGCTTGACCACCCTACCGGTGAAGGGGAGACTTGGCTGGGGTCTACTCTGAAGACTCCATGCCTATGGCGGAAGGAGCTCATCAACCTTCCGAACTGGACGCCTCCGCCTCCTCCTCCTCCTCCGGCAAGTCAGGGCACTCCGCCTCCTCCACCGCCTCCTCCTCCGGCGAGTGACGATCAGGGCCCTCGGCCGGCTCCTTCTCCGGCGCGTGGCGGCACTCCGCCTCCTTCTCCGCCTGCACCGACGCGCCCGAGCAGCCAGCCTCCTCCTTCTCCGGCTCGTCAGCAAGGGCGGAAGAGACCTGCCGCCGCCCCAGCTGCTCTGGCGCGTCGTAGTCCTTCTCCTCCGCCTCGTAAGCAAGTAAAGAAGACAACCGCTCCGTCTGCTCGATCGGCGTCTAGCAGTACAACCAGAGGCGGGAGGACATACAGATTCGGTCCTTCTCTGAAGACTCCAGAGAAGTTACCATATGAGAGGACCCCGGAGGAGAACACCAAGATCGGGCGAACCGAAGTGGATGACTGGTTTCAAGGGTTGAGAGCAAAGAGACATCCACGTCCGGAGGAGAAGGTAGATCCGGTGAAAGTGAAGCGCACTCTGGCTACCCTGGCAAAACCACCCACGTCTTCGCCGAAAGGCAACTATGAGCGCATTATTGCAAAGACATGGGCCGAAGCGGAGCGGTCGGGAAGTACAGTCAGTGATCAAAGGCTGAAAGAATGACGAGCAGCTAGGAAACAAATTGCCCAGCTCGGCGAACAAGCGAAGCAATCGTGCCCCCCCCCCCCCCCAAGGTGCCTAGCGACATCGTCGATCCGAGGATGGTGCCCGGTTATGGCAATGTTGACGATTACCTGCCCGACGATGTACATTATGATACCATGGAGGTGCAGATACACAGATACGAGTACGGGAAGCCTCTCATCAAAGATGAAAAATCTTTAACAACGATGATGCGAAGATTACATGATTGGTATTTGAAAATCTGCAGAGAGTCTGGGGGAGGAGTACTTTGTATGCGAGAGTTAAACCGGAGCATGACCTCTTGAACTGTTGCCTATTCCATTTGAGGAGTTCTATCAGTTTTTCAATCAATTGGCCCTCGATAAAACAACGATCATCTGCTACTGTCTGTAAGTACTACTACTTCTGTCATTAAGTCTCTCTATATAGCTCATCTCTTTCATTGCATGTATTTATAATTATCCTCACTATATTATGCAGAATGAAGATCGCCGAATTGAAGAAAAGACAAATCGGTGATATTGGGTTCGTTAACACATATCTCATAGATGCAACTGAGGTTGAACATTGTCCCGGAGATACCGAGGCCAACTTGCTACGATCATTCAAAAAAATGAAGACAAAGATATAATACTCTTTCCTTACAACTTCAAGTGAGTGTTACTGTCTTGTGCATATTTGGTTTCCCTTATATATTAGTGTTTTATGCGAGATAAATATTAAATTTATCTGCGTTAAGCGTTTTTGGGTGCGGGCGTGCCAGTATACAACTGTATACAAATTAAAGTATTGCAAATACATGAAACGGGCATATGGATCATCCATAAGTTATATATTTCCATTTGTCATGTACTTTTTGTACGCGCCTGAATATGCATATGACGGAGACGATTGTCAAAGGTTCCTGATTCCTAGAATCTCGAAAGGATTCTAGTTAATTACATCGGTGGATTCATACGCACAGAATACCTCCGATTAAGCTGCACAAATGGTCATCTTTATATCTTCACAGAGTATCAGTGTAAATAAACCGATCAAGCACATGCAAGAGACACATATTTTAACGTGGAAAACCCAAATTGGGTAAAAAACCACGGTGGCACAGAGGCCAAATCCATTATGTGAAATGTTTACATGTGAGGTGGGTACAACAAATCTTCTACTCAAGATAAGCTTTTCTATAAATGCTTGAGACAAAAACCGCATTACTAATGTAGTCATGACACTGTCATCAATGAAGGAATATTCAGTTTCAGTTCTCCATGAGCCATCGATTGGAAAATATGAAGTCTCAAGTCAGTGCTCTGCCTTGTCAATCACGGACAGAATATATCTTGCCTCGTCGGTAAGGAGGTGTATGGGGATTCGCGCCTCATCGGTTGCGGAAGAGGATAAATTGGCTGAGACTAAATGATGAACTATTGTATGATATGAGTCATGGCTGTATAGATTGTCAATGCCGGCCTCTTACTCATTCCTGTGTAGATGGCCATATGGGTATTATTATGAGATAAGGAGAAAATACTCATGGCATGCCGTAAGAATCTTCTTTATAAAGACTTGGAAAACTTGACGTGCATGTGTGCTAAATGTGCTGATCACGACGTCAGACTTTGAGTGTGTGTAGGCATGTGGCTGTCCCTCAGAGAATGACAATTGTGTGAAATTTTGTAGATCACCACGATTAAACAACTGCAAGTAATTGACACATCTGCGACGACGATTGGAACGCCTGGTAGAGCCGCGAGACGCCATGAATCTTCTTCTGTTTTTTATATTGGGTCATCAGTCATCACACACCAGCGGCGACGATTGGAACGCCAGGTAGAGCCGCGAGATGTTATAAATCTCTTTATTTAGATCGGATCAACGCTCATCTGCGGCGTGATGTTGAGGCAAGAGATGTCATCACTCACTTTTTCCATATCGGATAAACATACATCCGCGGTGACGATTAGATCGCCGTGTAGAGCCGCAATGCCATATCTTTCCTTTTATATATCGGATCAATACACATCCACAACGACGATTAGATCGCCATGTAGAGCCGCTAGATGTCATCACTCTCTTTTTTTACATAGGATCAACACGCATTCGCGGTGACGGCTAGATCGCCATGCAGAGGCGCTAGATCGATGTCATCACCATCCTTTTTCACATCAAATCAACATACATCCACGGCGACGATTAGATCGCCATGTAGAGCCGCTAGATGTCATCACTCTCCTTTTTTACATCGGATCAGCACACATCGGCAGCGACGATTGGATCGCCATGTAGAGCCACTAGATGTCACTAACCTGTAGCAGAGAGAACAAAAAAAAAGAAATAACCACATGTTACCTTCATGCGATTTACTCACCAGGCAACGTCGTTGATCCAAGACTTGATGTTATGAAGATTGAAACAACCGTGTATGTGGAGGAGTATATGGATATGGACTTGTACGTGTACCTGTGAAGGGTGAACGTGGTGTGACCGTGTGAGGAAAGGGAGTTTGATCCTGGTGATTCCAGCGTGGATGTTGTGAGAACTACACCATCGCGCTTGGCCGCGGCCAATCTAACTCTAACCCCTCTCGCTTGCAGCTCGCCAGACCCTTTTATATCAAAACTAGATGATACATCCTCGAGAAGACTCAGCCGTTGCTGGCCAACGGCATATCCACTAAATCTCCGGTGGGGACTCTTAAGTATCATGCATGCGTACTTATCCAGTTAACAAACTCCAAGCGTTCAAGTCAAATGCCAACGGCAGGGTCACGCGTTGCATGGATACTTATCCAACTAAATGATAGACTTCAAGAAGTTTGAATTAGTCCGGCCAACGGGTCGAGGCTACACATGCATGTGTGCACCAAGTCCTGCACCTGTACGTGCCACTGAATAACTTGCCCATGCCAATCACTCAAGTCATGCATGTTTGTTCTTAACTTCTTATCATTCCTTTTACTTATGGGCACCACTTGTAATTGTTTTTCCCTTAAAGAAAGCTACCATATGTACGTGTGTCATCAGTGTCTAAAATCTCAAGCAAAAATATCTGTCTCGCCCATGCACACCCTTGTGTGATTCTTTTTCTTGTAACTTGGCAAAATAAGAACACCATTGTTATTTTTTTATAGGCTTGCAGTTGTGATTTGAAATTTCTAAACTTGTACAATCATGAAAAATTATCATCGAACAATTAGTCCAGGTTATAGTAATGTAATTGATGAGTTATGCATGCGTGTGCAGTTTCCACTATATTCTTCTAGAGATTAGGCTTGAGCAGGGAGTAGTAACCGTCTTGGACTCTAAACGAAAAGATCCCTAGGAGTATGCGGACATGACTGAAATCCTCAAGAAGTAAGTTAAATCGATCATTATCCACCATATCAGCAACTTTGTTCATTTCCTGATATCAAGTAATTGTTTTCTTTGTCCGGCAGGGTTTGAAGAAAATTCACCAGAAAAGTTCCGGGACTGCAGAAGGAGCTAGAATTTAGATACCCGAAAGTAAGTACTATAGTAGCATGTTCCGCGCATCTCCTAGTGATTCAAGCGCTAGTTTCATCAATACCATTTAGCATTCTTGCTTATCAGTTTAAATGACCTCTATTTCTTGTAAAGTGGTTGTGGCAGGAAAAGGGAATGATTTCTGTGGATACTACGTCTGCGAGTCCATCCGCCACACGACCTGTGAGCGGGGCGGGTACTCTGACGAACAATATGAAGTACGTAAATAACAACATTCACAATTTTATTTTATTACCATCATTTGTATTGAGTTTCATTCATTCATATATATGTATTGACCCCCTTCTTCAAATTATATGTTTCGGAAGCGGGATGAACTCCTAGCACCAGCTCGCATGCGAGCAATTCAAGAGGAATTGGCGGCAATCTTTCTTGACCAAGTGATCGCTGAAGACGGAGAATACTATGTGGACCATGAGTCCGTATAATTATATTTGTAAGAGATAATTATTGTATATATGTAGCCGGTAGTGTCGGATAGATATACGAGAACTTGTTGTTCGACCAATCTCTCGGAGAAGGAGAGGTGGTCGATATCACTTCTCTCTGTATGCATATATGTTCATGACGATCTTCTGTTTCCTTCGTTTGCTTACTAGCTAACTAGCGTGTCTAGTCCTCTCTATACGTATGTATAGTACGTAGCGTCGACCAAGCACGGACGTAAGAGAGGACACTTCTCTCTATTAATTATAGCTAGCTAACACAATATATGAAACACCTAAATTAACCCC
>NC_041392.1:31364870-31373254 GCF_002162155.2 Triticum dicoccoides
AAACAAAAACAAAAACCTCAGCCACAGAAATGCTGACGAGTGGATGCCTATTGGTCCCGATTGGTGCCACCAACCGGGACCAAAGGGTCTCCTGCCTGGGCTCTGCGCACTGCCCACGTGGAGGCCCATCAGTCCCGGTTCTGAATTGAACCGGGACTAAAAGGTCGGGGCTAAAGGCCCTTACGAACCGGGACTATAGGCCCTTTTTCTACCAGTGCTGTGAGAACAAAACCATGCAAAAGCACATTAATAGAGAGAAGTTCATTGGCAGTAGTCAAGGTTATCAAGTTTCGCAATGCAAATTTGATCCTTGCAAATAGGGTTGACTATTGTAGGTGGTGTGAGTAAAGAGCTTGGAAATCAGTGGCGAGCGGTTTAGGGAGAACCCATCTGTCTTGCCAGAAAATGTTGCCTTAATTATCATTACCGACATTGCATTTTGGATATTTGGGAGAGGCGGATAATTGTTTGTGGACTGTTTTAGCTAAATATTAGGCATCGTTGGCAGTGGAGACTGGGAAAGGCTATTGATTAAAAAATCCAATCATTCTATCTAAAGTTCATGGAATCTATGAACTTGTCAGCAAACTTCATCATCAAGTAAACATTTTTGGTTTCAATGTTTTTAACCCCGTGACCACCAGTGCTGCATGGTGTGCACACGTTGTGCCACACAACCAGGCATTGAGGCCGCGTCGTCCATTGACTAGAAAAACATCTATGGCATTTGTCGATTGTTTCTATAATTTTGCGTGGTAGAATAAAACAACCCATGAAGTAAGATGGCAGGTTGTCCGAGAGAAGTACGAATTTTCACCCTTACGGAGCAAGTGTGCACACCATCCTCTTAAGTAACGATTAAAGTTATCAAATAGAGGCTGGAAAGCAAAGGCTAGGAGTTTGTGTGGTGAGAGCGGAAGGCCGAGGTAAGTTCGTCCTGATGGATAGAGCGATTAAAGTTATTTTTTTGGAAGTAAATTCACATGCTAGTAGCGGCAGCGAAATCTCCGGCTAATACGTAGAGTAGAAGGGCCCATTTTTCAGTTTATCCAGTTGTTGGCACTGTTAAAAAAATCTTCCGATTCAGCGATTAATCTTTCGATTTATCGTTAATAGGGGTGACTAATAAGATTATGCCTTATCTTCATCATCTATCCTTTGAACCGATTTATCCCTCTAACAAGTGATTTATCGGGTTCATAGCACTATGTTTGCAAAAACTATGTTTATTTATGTTTTATGGACCTTGTTACGTAATATGTAATGTTATCCTATTTTGTTCCGATCCGGCAGCGCGGGCGTCCACCACCGGCTCCTGTTCTTCCCTCACCGCCGCCGGAGGGCGTCGCCGGGCAAAGCCCGACCGAGTCGGGGGCGGTGGGGTCATATGAAGGTGCAGAGGGAGGCCTGTTCCGGCTGGTTCCGGCTGGCTTGGAGCTCGGCCGCGAGTCATGGTGCCAGGTGCAGCGTGGGAAGGAGAAGCATGGCGGCTCCATTGCGTTTTCTCGCGGTGCTAGTGACGATCCCGACTGGCGCGGTGCCAGCATGCGAGGTCCTGCCGCTCTGGCCAAGGCGCATGCTGGGGGCAACGTGGAGCCGTGAATGCAGGGGCCAGATAGGCCGCTGATGCTTGGTGCTGCAGGCTCTAGGCCCTAGCCATGGCGGGCCGTCATGAGGTTGCCGAGCGAGCGGGTGACCATCATGTGCGGGCTGGACTCCGGCTAGATCCGATTGGGTGGTCGGCCGACGACGCTACGGTTCACGACTTGGTGCTGGTGATCCAGATTCGATTGGTCGGATGGTGGTGATTGCAAACTATTCTGCAGTGATTTCCTACGGCTCCACAACGGTGATGGTCATCTGAAGGTCTTCGGGAGGGTTTTCTCCGTTGATCTCGTGGTTGACTTCAGCGGTGAGATGCAAATTACGGACGAAGACTTAACGCAGAGGGATGGTTGTGCAGTGGCGGCGGTCGCATCACATGTAACTGCTGGGATCGCAGAAAAGTGGTGGTGACAACACATGAGACTTTGATGGTGGTGCTACTCGAGCAGCCGGTCTCGAGCTCCGGAGCGAAAGCCTAGGTCAGACCCTAGTGGTTATACCTTGCAATGGCGATATTTTCTTACATCGTTACCTTGTTGAAGGCATTGTTCGGATATGTTCAGACTGATTCTTCAGGGTGAAATCCTAGATCCTGGACTTATGGTTGGATCCTATGACGATGGCGTTTGGATGTCGTTCCCTTCTTAAAGGCGTTGCTGTTGAAGAACCTAGTCGTCCATGTGGTGTCATGAGATGGTTGGTGCGGATAAAGTCATTACTGTAGTTTGCCGATCGTAGATCTGATCACTTTATTATTTTTATTTTCTCGCATACACATAGCTTTGGTCTTATATACTTTGCTAGTTGTCGGTATGTTTTAGTGAGTGTGTGTGAGTTGGTATTGGCTGTGTGCATCCTAATTATGCAGAGACCGAGTGTGTGCTCATGATGTTATGTATCTTCTTGATACTTCATTTTAAGTTAATAAAATCCACCCTTTATCGAAAAATCTCCGTGTGAAAGCTTTTCTCCTAGAGTCCTAGCCAACGCATCTTCCTATTTTGCTTTGTCTCCCTCCAGTTATGTATTGATCTAGACGTTCTCCGAGTCCTCCCGTCCCTGATCTTCCATGGCGCTGCACGGCTGGGAGTGTCACATCTAGTCTCAAAATCGAGAAGCTGCAGTTTCAGCCATCCCTGTCATCACTGGTCCTGTCCCCAGATGCTTTCCACGGGGCTGATCCACCAGGAGCGTCACCTCCAGCCTCCGGTTTGAGGAGCTGCAAATTTGGGAAATTGAAAACCGTCTCTCGGTAGGGTTCCAAAGACCCAACGAGTACATGATCCAGCAATCCTCTTCCTCATCTTGGTAGCGCTGCCTCTCCTCTCCATGTTGTCCTAAGGTACAATGTTTACTCCATACTGTAATAGTGTAATTTATCTAGAAACAGGTACGATCTGATCCATTAGCTCTGGGACTCCCTAATTCCATCGTCTCCAACCTAGAGTCTCCTCGGCTTTCATCTTCTGACTGACCACACAACTATCATCCAATTTTTTTCCTGTAGATGAGATGAAACTCCTCCTGCTCCTACAGAACTATCACTCATCATTGACAAATACAGACACAATAAGAGTAAGGATAGTTGGGAGGAAGATGAAGGAGCTGATGTCCTCTCGCTACAGTGGATAACAGGGAGGCGTCAAATCTGGGCCATGAAAGCTTGATCAGTGTGGCAAGCACGCCTGCCCAACAAGCGGCAGGACGAGATTAAGTGATTAACCCATGTTCTCATGCAGGTGGTATATTCCTCAGACTCCAGAGTACGCATCTTATCTATTCCCAGTTTTAATCATTATGCAATTACTCTTCTCCTCTTTATCTCCTGTTGTTAGGCGATGCACTTTAGTTGAAAAATTGTTAACTTTCTGAAGCGTCAGCTGTAATGGAGGGGTCGCGCTCAGAATAATTACCAGGTTGATCAATCAACTGGCAAGATAATCATGATATGCATATTCTCTTATAAGTTACTCTTGGTAAGTGAATTTCAGGCCAGCTACTTCTTGATTGGCGGCCCGACCCCCGCGTCGCCTAGCTCTGGCGACACGGGGGTAGAAACCCTAGCGCCGCCACAGTCCCCGCCCCCTCCCCCACCTGTCTCGCCGCCGCCAGAGGGCGCTCGCCGGCGAAGCCCGGGCCGGCCCCGAGGAAGGCGGCGGCGGGGCGTTATCCCTGGCCAATCTGGCGCGTCGAGAGGGGAGATCCGCCGGCGCCCTCTGGAGCCTGGGATCTGTGCGCCTGGCTGCATCTCACGCCTGGTGCGCGCGCCCTTGGCTGCGCGTTGATGGGGGTGGGCGCGGCCACGGCTGCGGGGATGCCCCGGGATGGTGGCGGCAGAGACCACTCCTTTTCGGTGGTGTCCGGATCTAAGGCGGCGGCCTCGCTGGTGCGGACGGCGCTCCCCCGACGACGGGAAGTGTTCGTCGGTGAGGTAGGCCGGTTCCCCTCGGCTGCGCGGGCAGCGAGGTCTCGGTGGGCGCAGGTCTTGGTGCATGGAGGCCCCGGGCTCCCCGCGTCAGATCGGAGGCGATCCTGGTCCGCTCGTGATGCATGACCTTCGGCCGACCTAGATCTCCGGCGTACTCGCGCCTGCGGAGGTCGTGGCTGGCTCGGAGGTGGCAGCAGGGTGCTTGGCCGGGGGAAACCCTTGGCCGCCGGTGGCGGCCACGGCGTCGATGGCGTCCCGGACGCCATTCCCTCCTTGGTGGCGGCGCCGAGGCTAAACATCCCCTGCCTCCCCCCTTCCCCTGCACCCGGGTGAAAACCCTAGCCCCGGTGGCTAAGCGGCGGCGGCGCCACAGTGCCGTCACCTTCTTGAAGGCTCCGACTTGGGCATGGGGATGCTGGGTGTGTATTGCGAGCTTGTCTGGTTCCTACTGGCGGCCCTTCCGGCCGTGTCTCCGATGGGGACCTCGCCCTTCCTCACCCTGTACATGCCGTGGTGGAGCGGTACTTCATCTCACTCATTCATGGCGGCGAGGATCGGCGGCATGGCGCTGTGGAGGCTCGCCGCCTGATACGCGGAGATGGACTCGCGCAGGCGGAGGTTGCTGTCTGGCGTCATGATGACGTCGATGGCAGAGTGGCCACACAAGGTAGAAGCCTCAATATGATCTGAAGATGGACCTGCGGAAGATGGTGGCGACGACACACGAGTGCGTCTGACCGGATTGTGTCCCAGACCCGGTATGTGGCTCGGCTGGGGCGTCCGAATATGTTTCGGTTTCCGGCTTTTTGATGTTAGGCTTAGGTGAGTGGTTTGGGTAGTGGCCCAGCTAGCACCCCTTCATCATTTTGGATAGGAGTAGTGGCATGTGTTGCCAAGATGGTGGATTCAGGCTTATTGTTGTAATACTTTGTAAGGTTCTCGAAAATAACCAATAAAGTGGCCGTATGTATCTCCCAGATGCAGAGACCGGAGGTCATCCTCCTTTTCTAAAAAAAAAACCTCCATACAGCAGCTGCGTCCATTCTGCTATGCAAAACTAATCTTACCTCACGTGTTCTTAAGATAAAGACTTTTAGCTTTGATAAATGAGGAGACAGCCTGCTGAATCAGCAACTTTCAGGTTATCAGATATAGCCGTCTAAAATACCCTTCATTATTGCTGATGGCAGTTATATTCTTCATAAGTTCTTATCTAAATTCTCAATAAAAAAGGATACAACACCCTATTGTTTGTTTTTAATCCTTTCTAGATGTGGTTCTATGATACATAACTCAGTATCTTGGAGGTGCACCTTCAATTTTTTACTCAATGATTTGGCTAGATGTCCTCACAGCTTAAGGATATGGAAATCATTATTAGCTAAGTTTCATCTTTATCTCTTTCCTGGAAAACTAGGATACTGCTCGGATGAAATGTAATAGAAATATATTCGAGTTTCAAGTATACATTGCATGAGAAACATAGTACTACGCCTCTCTCAACCAATCAATGTACCTTTGAACAATAGATTCAAATTCTATTTCATACAGATGCCTTAAGGCATTTTTTTATAACAACTCTACCACATCTACACACTTTAATTCCCCTATTCTCAGTCTGAGGTACTGACATTTTTATTTTCTGGCATCCCCTCAAATATGAATCAAACAATTTTGCCAACTCCTAAGCGAGACAACACTGCTTTTTTGTAACAAGAACTAATACATGCAGATGCAGCTGCCATTTAGGGGTGTAAACTGGTGGTGCAGGTCACACAGGCATACTAAGAAACATGTGTTCATAAGGGTTCTTAGTGATGACAAATATTTTCATGTTTATGATTTCTTCTCGCAGAGATTTCGTAGCTCTTCTTGCGATGTCCAACTGTTCAGTGTATTGTTTGATCTAGCAAACTGTTCACAACATGCTCTATACTATAAGAAATCATCTGAGCTAAAGAGCTTTACATAAGAATAGGTTAATCCTAGGGTTCAAGAACTAATAATTGAATCCACAAGTTTACTATCGGTACTCAGGACATAAATGAAAAAACTGTGCTTTCCCAGTTTCTCCACCACATATACTGTAAATTTGTAATATAATTGTACTACAAGAAACCATCTGATCCGACTTAAGAGTTCAAGCACAAATAATTGAACCTACAAGTTTACTCTTAGTAGTCAGGACATAAATGAAAAAAACAGTTTGCTTCTTCTAAAATTCTTGATTTTTAGAAGGAAAATGGAAAGGAATGTGTACTATTTATTCCTTGAACCGAATATATAACTTTAGCTTTGTTTGTGATACTGATGTACAATTATCAACAAAACTACGCCTGTTATTTCAGATTGCTAATGACCTTGAGGAACCAAGGACAATAATTCCTGCTGCTAGATTAGTATTTCTGCAGCTGAAGATTCGTGAACCGACAGTAGACGAACCGGTACTTCTTCAGGTAAAAACAACTTTATTTTTTGACTCCAGTTTGGTATATCATTTAAGTTAATATGATACCTCTGTTTCACTATTAATATATAGCACCGATAGCATGCCAACAAATCTTCAGTTTGACCATCCACTGTTCAGAATAGTACTGTCATCTTGCATATATACATTTATTCAGCTCAGGTTTTGCTCTACGCGAACATTAAAAATTATGTTGCCTGAAACGAATATATAAGTATGAACAAGTTTTGGGATGATGGATCCCTTCTTCAGCAATTACCAGGTGTTGATGAGATCGACCGTCGGAGGAAGCCTGCCGAGGTTCACAACTAAAGAGGTCAGTCTGCTGAAGGGGTTGCTAGACTACATGGGGCTCAATAGAAGGATGACCATGCCACTGTGATTTAGTAATGGCAGAATGATACCATGGCAGATACGTTGGTTCTCCTGTGTGTTAGAAGCCAATTGGAGATAAGGTAACTGTCATTTTAGCAACATGCAGACTAATATTTTTGTGCTGTAATGTTGCATTTGAGTTTCGGAAAATCAACTGCCGGCATCATGACTGAACAATGCTCTCACTCCCTGCCGCGAATTGTTCGTGGATGTCCATGGAGATTTGTTCTCATAAAGTGTTCTATAATTAGCGGATGTGTGTAATTATTATGTATGTCGTTGATCTCATGTACATAGAAGTGTATTTGCATATGTCGTTCGAGTTACTATTCACGTGTTACAGTAGTAACATACGTCCACGTGTTCAACTAGATCTGAAGAACATATCCAGTTGAAACCAAGTTATGGTAAAAACTCTGGAAATCATTTTGTAACAGCTTTCGAAAAAGGATCTTTTAAGAATACAACATGTTAGCAAATTGATATGCTATTAACATTTGGATTTTCGATCAAATTTAAAATTCAGAGGTAGTTACAAAATTAAAAATGATGTTTACAAGAATATAGGACTGAGGATGAAAATTATATTTGACTAAGCCTAAATTACTTATCAAACGACAGTCTAGAGTCAGACAGACGATACAACACAAACGTAACAGATGAACATGTTTTGTTTTTGCTCCACAAGTTATGACAAAAACTATATTGGCATGTCTTTTAAGTAGTATTGCAAAAGGGAGTCCTATTTTTTAAATGCTATACTTAACATATAAAATAAATAGTGCAAACACAATATACCATTTAACCAAAGAATTGTTTTATTATTTATGTGTTTTAAAAATGACTAGCCCATGCTTTCCGCACGGGTTGATGACTAGTGGGATTAATTGACATAGACTTATTTTGGTTTTGTTCTATAAACAGGTGAAGGAAATAAACCACAGTGTTGTGAGTAAAGATTATCTTCTTCGTTCTGAAATGGCACAGGACATTTAGTGGACTGGGAGCTAAATACCAAAAAGTTCTAATACCCAGGAGAAGAGAGAAACGGAATGTGCATTGCTACGGAGTAGTAACATGTATGTGTATGGTGGTACATTAGCCAGTTACGGAGCCAGCTACCACTACTCGGCGGCTACCGTGTACTCCACAAATTCAGGGGAACTATCTACTCTCCGATGGTCCACATGGTCTGGAACGGATGGGCCCCTCTGCTTGTCAAAATCCTTGCTTTCTTGGCTCTCCAAGATAGGGTTTGGACTGCCGACCAGTTGGCAAAACGAGGTTGGCCAAACTTTGGCCTTTGCTGTCAATGCAAACGTGAGCAAGACTTCGGGATGCATCTTTTCTTCAAGTGCCTCTTCACCATATGCCTTTGGAATCTAACCAATTGTTAGAAAAATATGCAACTTAGTATTATCAGGAGGCAAAAGCCATCATATATGCATGTACATGGGATGCCAAAGGCTAGAATGCAAAAGGCCAAAGGCCACAATAAATATAACTCTA
>NC_041392.1:31373988-31382226 GCF_002162155.2 Triticum dicoccoides
CATGGTGGATCCACAACACTGAGTTTGGAGAGATAAAATCCATGTTGCGCTCTAGTATGGGCCTTCGTGAAAAAGTCCGCCAACTGTAACTCGGAAGGCACATACTAAAGAGGAATAACATGGTCCTGTACACCAGCGCGCACAAAGAAAGCATCAACACCAATATGCTTGGTATGCTCATGCTTCACGGGGTCCCGCGCAATACTGATAGCACCTGTAATATCTGACAAGAGTGTAGTACGTGTAGTAACAGTAACACCAAAATCCTCAAGTAACCAACGTAGCCAAGTCACCTCTACCGTGAGAAGAGCCATAGCTCACAACTCAGCCTCTGCACTCGAACGAGAAACAACAGTCTGTTTCTTCGTCTTCCGGGCAATGAGAGAACCACCAAGAAAAATACAGTCAGAAGAAAGTGAACGACGATCCGAAGGATCACTAGCCCAAGTAGCATCTGAATAGGCCTGGAGCTGTAGCGAGCTGGAACGAGGAAAGAAGAGACATTGAGAGATCGTGCCACAAAAATATCGTAGAACACGAAGAAGGTGACTATAGTGAACCAAAGTGGGAGAAGAAACAAACTGACTCAGGATATAGATAGGATAAGAGATATCCAGACGAGTGACATCGAGATAGACAAGACTCCCAACAAGATGACGATAACGGGTCGGGTCAGACAAGGGCTCACCATCAGAAGCACAAAGGTGAACATTAAGCTCCATAGGAGTCTCAACAGTGCGCTCATCACTAAGAGCCGCATGAGCAAGAAGATCCTGGATATACTTTTCTTGAGAAATAAAAAAGCCATCAGAGTTGGAGGAAATCTCAATCCCAAGAAAGTAACAAAGAGGACCAAGATCAGACATAGAAAACTGCTCACTGAGACGGGCCTTGGCAAAGGCAATGTACTCAAGATCATCGCCGGTGATGATCATGTCATCAACATGTAGAAGAAGAAGAGTGCGACCACGAGCGGGAAGGTGGACAAACAGTGCTGGATCATGAGCACTGGGTGAAAAAACAGCTACGGTGACCACCGAGGCAAAATGCTCAAACCAAGCGCGGGGGGCTTGTTAAGGCCGTAGAGAGAGCGATGAAGACGACAAACCATGCCATCAGGAACTGAGTACCCAGGTGGTGGCTGCATATAAACTTCCTCACGCAACTCACCGTTAAGAAAGGCATTCTTAACATCAAGCTGAGACACAGACCAGTGGCGAACAGATCCACGGCGAGAAGTGTCCGAACAGTGGTCATATGGGCCACAGGAGCAAAAGTCTCATCGTAATCACGACCGTGCTCCTGCTGAAACCACGAGCTACAAGACGAGCTTTATAACGCTCAAGAGAACCATCAGAGCGAGTCTTAATCTTATAGACCCACTTACAAGTGATGGGACGGACACAGGGAGGAAGAGAAACTAGATCCCACATGCCGGTGCACTCAAGAGCAGCAATCTGCTCTGCCATGGCAAACTGCCATTCAGGATGAACAATCGCATCTCGATAAGAAGTCGGCTCAACAATGGTTGAAAGACCATAGCGAGAAGGAGAATATCGATCAGGGGGCGGACAAGGCCGAGAACGAAGACCATAAGTCGACTGAGAGGAGGAAGAAGACACGCCAGAAGTAGAGGGCACATCGGTAGACTCATCCACAACACGTGGACGACGAGTATAATGAAAAGGAAAGGAGGGAAGAGGTGGAATCACTGGAAGTGGAGACGGGGAATGTATCGGTGATGAAGGTGGAGAAGAGGAAGGTATCGATGATGAAGGTGGAGAGTCATGTGATGAGGGAGGAGAAGAAACCATAGGAAAGGATGGCGTCAGATATGCAACAGCGGGACGAGGAGTAGGAATACTGGGCACAAGGGAGGTGTATCCGGAAATGTAAGAAAAGAGATGTCCTCCGTGGAAAAGGCCGAGGAGGATGGACGCGGGTAGAAGGGATGAGACTCATCAAAGGTGACATCCCGGGAAATATGCATCCGGCGACCGAGAGGATCCCAACACCGATAACCCTTATGCTCATCACTGTATCCGAGAAAGACACACTCAACAGACTGAGCGGTCAACTTCGTGCGTTCACGAGGGGCAAGCAAAACATAGCAAACACAACCAAACAAACGAAGCGCCGAATAATCAGGAGAACGACCAGAAAGATGCTCAAGAGGAATACCACCCTGCAGAGCAGCAAATGGCTGAATGTTGATGAGATAGGTGGAAGTGGTAACAGCCTCAGCCCAGAAGAGAGGCGGAAGAGAAGCGGCTATCATCATCGCACGCGCCATCTCAAGAAGATGACGATGCTTGCGCTCGGCCACACCATTCTGAGCATGAGCACCAGGACAAGAGAACTGAGCAAGAGTACCCTGCTCAGCAAGGAATCCTTGCAGCGCATGTGAGATATACTCATCAGCTAAATCTGCGCGAAAAACACGAATAGGAGTGGAAAACTGGGTATGAACCATGGCAGAATTTTTTTTGTATATCGATAAGACCTCACTACGACAAGACATGAAATAGATCCAAGTGTATCGAGAAAAAATGTCTATAAAGATAATATAGTAGCGATGAACCCCTTTCGAAGCGAAGGGAGCCGGACCTCAAACATCAGAGTGAACGAGATCAAAAGGGCGCTCGGACACTAACTCACTGTGAGGATAGGGTAGTTGAATCTGCTTACCAAGCCTACAACCTAGACAATCCAATGAAGCATTAACAGAGACGGACCCTAGAACACCACGATGAACCAAAGATGAGAGACGAGAACCACATAAATGGCCAAGACGATGATGTCACTGCTGAAAAGAGCTGGTAGATGCGGCAACAGGGGCTGTGAGACTAGCTACAGGGAGAGGAGTGCCATCAGCCGTAAGAACACGAACATGAGACTCGACAGGTTGAACGGAGGTCAAAGTTGAAGAATCATAAGTCATATGAAAAGATGCTCCCGTATCAAGAATCCATGGGGATGTACGTGAATGGGTAGAAGGTGGTTTCTCAGTGCCAGAAGAGTCAGTCACGGAACCTGTAGAACCTGTCGATGAAGAGTCCCAAGCAGCAAGCAGGCATCGCAGCTGTGCAATCTCATGCGCAGTCAAGGACACGACGGAAGAGGTCGAGGTAGAAACACCCGCCGACGATGAGCAGTCGCCACCACCCATGGAAGCCGCATGTAGAGTCGATCGAGAGTACCGAGTCGACGTAGAGCGGTCACAGCCGCACACCGAAGCCGCATGAAGAGTCGACATAGAGCGGTCATCGCCGCACGCAGAAGCCGCGTGAGGAGTCACCATAGAGCAGTAACCTCCGCGCGCGAAAACCGATGAAGTAGGCGGACAAGCACCAAGTACCGGCGGAAGGCACATGCGCGAGACGGGATCAGTGTAGGGAACACCAATCAACGGAGAGTGAGGAGAGACTATGCCCGATAACAACATAATGTCTTTCTCTTTTTCTCTGTTTTTTACTCACGAGCTAAGGAACCGATCGGTCAACTCCCGATGGGATCGACTGAGCGAGGAAGCAGACACGCTGGGGGGCTCGGGGTGACCAACGCCACACAAGGGGCCACGGCAGGAAACGCCACACAAGGGGCCACGATTGGGCGGCGGCGGCCAGATGAGGGCCACGGCCAGGAGGAGTGGCAGCGGGAGGACGAGGGAGCCGCCGGATCGATGGCGGGGGCGGACGGGCGGCAGCGGCGACATGTGGACGGGGCCGGCCTGGGAGTGCCGGCCAGCGGAGAGCAGAGGGACCTGTGAGAGCCGGCCTCCAGCGGCAGCGGCCCGACCAGGGAGAGCCGAAGGCCGGCGCGCAGCGGCGTGACCTCGATCGGCTGTCAGAGACGAGGCAGCGGCGGCGGCCAAAATAGGCGGCCTGACCTCGATCGGCTGTCAGAGACGAGGCAGCGGCGGCGGCCAAAACAGGTAAGTGCCGGGCGTCCTGATCTGGGATGCTCGGAACCAGCGGCCGGAACCGACGAGGAACGGCGCTGGGCGCGGAATCAGCGACAGCGACCTCCTTTGTCTGATCGAGATTGATCTCGCACAGACGGGGACCAGGGAACGATGGCCAGGCAAAATAGAGCAGCGGCAGCAGAGGAAACTGCACGCTCCAGAGGCAACAACCAAGCAGAGGCAGGAGATGATTTGGAGCAGCGTGGCCGGGAAAGGATGATCACGGCGGTCTGATTGGATCGAGCACGAGTTGCAGCGTGCGAAAAAAAGAACCAGAGCTCTCTTACCATTTTAGGAAAATATGCAACTTAGTATTATCAGAAGGCAAAAGCCATCATATATACATGTACACGGAATGCCAAAGGCCAGAATGCAAAAGGCCAAATGCCACAATAAATATAACTCTAACACCAATGAGTAGCAACACCTCGAAATTTTTGACACCTCTGTTTGACATCTTGAGTCTTCTATCAAAGATTAGTGGGTAAAACTTTCGGGGAAGAATGTCCCCAACCGGAAGGCGATGGTATCGCTCAGAATGCCCATTAGTTGGACCACTCAGAATGAAAGAGAAGCACGAGTTTCCAGACACAAGAGCAAGATGTAACTTATTTTGTTTAATGCCATCAAGGACGAGATTAAGCTCGGGGCCACAGCGGGCACAAAAAAGTTGGGTTCCATTATCCGGGGAGAGTAGTTCCTCCATGTATTTGTCTAGCCTTAGGTTATTAAAAAAAATTCTCTTAATCTTAATTAATAGATGTGGCAAGCTTTTGCTGCCATTTCAGGAAATAAAATAAAAATAGCAAGACCATGGTCAGAACCAACCCATGGGTAAAATAAAATAACAAATTGAAATTTTAGTTTCGTCAATTATATGTATCTATACGCTTTGCAGGTGTTTGATGTGTATCACAAACTGAATTGAAATAAGTGTTGGAACTGATCTCTTGGCTAACCTCCTGACAACCTGAGAGAGAAAAATGGTGTGGGCTACTTAGTCCCGATTCCTGTGACCTGGGTTCATCTGGACCTGATAGGTGTTCACAGGTGACTGGTCGAATGCATTTGTTGGTATTGTGTAGTATTGAGGGTGTTGGCGTCTTTGCACGTAAATGCACCAACAGATAACAAAAATAGCAATGTCTTTGTATAGACCCCAATGGGCAACAGGAAAGGAATGAAAGAGTTGGGTTGACACTGTCAATATCCACTTGCTCTGGTTATCTGTAGTTTAGAGGCACCAACGACACTTGTAGATGAATACATGCTGTTAATTAACTAACAGTTGAGTTTTGTCAACTATGTATTTAGACGCTTTTGCAGGTGTTTGATGTATCACGAACTGAAATGAGACAAGAGTGTTGGAGATAGAGACACAATACCACTTTACTGGATAGTGGTGAAACCAAAACTATTTCTCGAGTGAATTGGCAGTCAATGACTTGCAACTGGACAGCGGCATCTGCATGACGACATACCAGTTAGACTTAGATACATCTGTTTGTACTTCTACGCACGACATTGATATGGGGGACAATCCAGGTTTGAATACTCCTGCTATGCTCACTGAACACATGCGTTGATCCTTATGTAGTCGCTACTCACTTCGACGGTGGCCAAGGAGCGTATGGTTACTGGATCTATCCGATGGGAGATGATAGCACAGGCTATTTTCAACCGGTTTGGATGGCGGTTATGTAATAGGATAGGCAATTAGTTTTCCTATCTTTCTTATACTAGCCGGTTGTGGCTTTACTTCTATTTTTCTGCTCTTTGTGAGCATTTTTTGTTCTTTTGTGTTAGACATCAAGACTTGTATTGAACTTATTTGCTTTTTAATAAGTATGGCTGTATGCATCGTTCTGATGCAGGACCGGGGTGTTCTCCCTTTTCGAAAAAAAAATGCTAACTGAACACCTGCAGTTAGATGCACTCTGAACTAAATATGGAGGAAAAGTAACTAGTTAGGATCAGCGCAAGTTTCATGTAAATGGAAATCTAGCGGAACAGCATCCAATATATACAAATTTGGGGTTGATATCTCTCTGGTTTTTGACAGTTTAATTTACTCTGTTTCGTGGAAAGTTAAAATAAATAAATAATATAAATTCAACTGGTGACATTTACTTTTACAAGTTCTTGAAAAGTAGATGTTGATAACGTACATAGTTCTGTGCAACAACAGAGGATCTAGTAGCTTGTTCTGATGTTAAAGCTTGAATTTCACGGGGGTACACAAAAATGGAAGGCCCTTATCCATGTGCAGAGTAAACATTGTTTTGTATATTGGACCCTTGGATTCATCTTCCAGTCTAAACCTAAAGAACTGTATCAGTGTAGCGGCCACAATTTTCATCTGTCTGTATGCAAATTCTTTCCCCAAGAAGATACGAGGTCCTGCCTGACCATTGGAAGAAGACTCGTTACATGAAAATGGTTATTTATACTCTAAAAAATGAATTTATAACTTGAGAACTGATTTTAAACCATGCAACTTTCTTATATTAGGGTGTTCCCTACTTTAGTTGAAATGCAATATTATATGCTTCATTTCCTGCTTTAGCAACAGAAGGTCAGATTTAAATACCACTAATGTTACTATTTTCTAGGTTCTTTGCCAACTATTGGTGATGATCTAGGTTGTGCCTAGTGGCGGAGCGTGGCGAAAGTACAAGAGGGGGCCAACTCCATATAACTCTTGTATTCTCCATAGTGCCATGGTTGATGAATAGACTGGAAATTTATCTCGCAAAAAAAAAACCCCCGAGAAATATGGATGAAAGCCATTAAGTCAATCATAGAACATATGCAAGAGATAATTATGTGGCCTCATCATAATATATGTATCTTGTTCACACAAGTACACCATATACTAACATTTTCACACTTTTGGTGGTTAAAAAAAAGACCACACCTTCATGTCCAAAATACAACTAAACATGAGTATCAAATTCTGTAGCATTTAATGGAGTGGACATCCAAATGAATAAATTACCATCATGCCTAAATTCTCAATTATCATCTGAGTAATTGAAAAATACGACATACACGTTGTGCAATCAACCAGCCGATAACCAAGCAAGCAAGGCAACTAGGCAAGCACGAAGCACTAAACTAAACCAGCAGGCATGGGCGTTTGATTCAACTGACGAGGAGCCGCAAGCCCGCAAGAGGATTAAGTTCCGGCTCATCCAAGTCAACGACCTTTTTACATCACATAGCCAGCCGCCGCCTTCCCAAAACTAGGGTTCTTTGCCTCCCACCGGCGTTGGCGCCGGTCCGTCCCGTCTCCGGTGGCCTTAGCCCTTGCCGCTGGGAGGGCTCCGTTTTCATATCTTTTTTCAAGCTTTATTAGGGTTTGTGTCCTGCTTAGGAAGGCGAGACGGCGGCGGCTCCCTGAAAATGGAATAAAGGTCTTCTCGTCTAGTCCCCGTTCCGGTGATGCGTGTAGCATCATCGGTGGGCGTGTGGAGGTGTGTCTCCAGCGGATTTATCTTTGGTGGATTTGCTCGGATCTGTTCGTGTGTCTTCAGGGTGGATCGTTTTGATCTACACTCTTCATCCGCGGCGTTTGCTGCTTTGGTGCGTTGGTTCTATGGGACCTTAGCACGACGACTTCCCGACTGTCTACTACAATAAGGTTTGCCCGGCTCCGGTGTGGGAAAGGCGATGACAGCGGCGCGCCTTCGGCTCGCTTCAGTGTTTGTATTCATCGCTAGGTGGTTTACAAATCTGAATGTAATTTTTATTTTTTCTAGTGTCCGTTGTACTATCATGATTGAAGATGAATAAATTGAAAGTTTTTCTGCAAAAAAAAAGTTTTGGCTCATTCGCCATCCGACAATGGTGCACAGCTTGCTGGCGTCGGTGGCGTTTAGCTCCAACACTCAAACCAAGACGAAGGGGATTGATTGATTGAAGAGGATCGGAGGAAGTCGGGCGGATGGAGGAGTTCATGGTCGTAGACCGTAGACGGCAGGTCGTCGTGGCCGAGCCATGAAGTTGCGAAGGCTTGGGGAAATTGGCTACGGAGGCTGGCTGGAGCTGGATGCGTGACATGCGAACAACCAAAACAGGGGAGAACGCTGCTCGATCATGCTCCAAGCCTGCTGGAGGGCTTTATCATCTGGGCTAAAATACTGCATATACCTAGTAATTTTGCTTTTGCCATTTCGCAAGGGGGGGCCAGGGCCCAGTTTCGCCTCCACTACGCTCCGCGAGTGGTAGACGGCATGTCATCGTGGCCGAGCCCTGAAGTAGCAGAGGCTTGG
>NC_041392.1:31382408-31463342 GCF_002162155.2 Triticum dicoccoides
CTGGGCTAAAATACTGCATATACCTAGTAATTTTGCTTTTGCCATTTCGCAAGGGGGGGCCAGGGCCCAGTTTCGCCTCCACTACGCTCCGCGAGTGGTAGACGGCAGGTCATCGTGGCCGAGCCCTGAAGTAGCGGAGGCTTGGGGAAATTGGCTACGGAGGCTGGCTGGAGCTGGATGTGTGACATGCGAACAGCCAAAACAGGGGAGAACGCTGCTCGATCGTGCTCCAAGCCTGCTGGTGGGCTTTATCATCTGGGCTAAAATACTGCATATACCTAGTAATTTTTCTTTTGCCATTTCCAAGGGGGGGCCAGGGCCCAGTTTCCCGTTGCAAGATAAATAGATCAAGTTGGTCAAATAAAACCCAAATATCGGAGAAGAAATACGAGGCTATAAGAGATCAAAGAAACTCAAATAACTTTCATGTATACAAAAAGATATAATTGATCATAAACTCGAAGTTCATCAGATCCCAACAAACACACCGCAAAAAGAGATACATCATATGGATCTCCAAGAGACCATTGTATTGAGAATTCAGCAAGAGAGAGGAAGCCATCTAGGTACTAACTACGGACCCGAAGGTCTACAAAGAACTACCCACTCATCATCGAAGAGGCACCAATGGAAGTGGTGAACCCCTCCGTGATGGTGTCTAGATTGGATCTGGTGGTTCTGGATTCTGCGGAGGCTGGATGAATATTTCGTCGACGCTTCTACGGTTCTGGTATTTTTGGGGTATTTATAAAGCAAAGAGGCGGTCCGGGGGGCACGCGAGGTGGGCATAACCCACCAGGGCGTGGCTGGGCCTCCTGGCGCGCCCTGGTGGGTTGTAGCCTCCTTGGGACTCCCCCTAGGTGCAACCAAGGCCCATCTTCTTCCTTCTAGCCCATAAAAAATCTTCGTAAAGTTCGCGGCATTTGGACTCTGTTTGATATTGATTTCCTGCGATGTATAAAAAATGCAGAAAACAACAACTGGCACTTTGCACTATGTCAATAGGTTAGTACTAAAAATGACTATAAAACATTCAAGATTGATAATAAAACAACATGGAACAATAAAAAATTATAGATACGTTGGAGACGTATCAGAGAAGTACAAGGTGGTCGGGTTCGACCTCGAGTACACCCGCGCTCGTGCCGGGTCTCATCCCAAGGTCGCCGTCGCCCAGATGTGCGTGCACCACCACGTCCTCATCTACCACTACTGCCTGGCCACAAGTCCTTGCGAGTGTTTCGTCAGGTTTGTCAACAGCCCCCACTACATGTTCGCTATGGTGTACATCACCAACGATGTAAAGGCGCTCGAGAATTCGGGCATCGCCTGCTAAAATCTTGTCGACATCCAGGGCCAATACAAGATCTGGGGCAGCAAGGAGCATGAGAAGGGCTCACTGGTTCACCGCCAAGGCCATCATCTACCCCTACTACAGAGACATGAAGGATTCGTGCAACAAGGACAAGCGTGCCTAGCACTCGGCCTGGATGGAGAAACTCGACAAAGCTCATGTTGTGTACACGGCCAAGGAGGCGTACACGAGCTACGCCATGTACATGCGGATCGTTGACATGAGGAAGTGTCTCCTTCCCCAAAACGGCCAAGGATCCAGCCGAAGGCAGAGCAATGGCAAGCGTCGTCGCAATAATAAGTAGATGATTAGATCCTCGTTTCTCCTACTTTAGTATGCATGTAATTGCTTACATTAGTGTGTGGAAATGTTATGTGTGTAGTCACTTGTGTAATTGTATGCTTAATTTGGTTATGCAATGCTGTCTTTTTTTGTATATATGTTGATGCTCTGTAGACAGAGCGTAGATGTTGTGCGGACAAAGAAAATCACATCACACACGGACTAAACAATGGAACTCGTCGGTGATGTTTTCATCAATCACTCACAATTGTATACAACAATTGTTTGCTCACAACACACACGTCTTGTTAGCAGTAATCGTCTATGTTGTTATCGGTCTTTGCACACGTTTCTGATTACAGACACTAGTCATCATCCCGTGCATCTTCACGGTCTAGATATTATAGGGGTGCATAATTACAAACACAATTGTAGCAACTTTTAAAATGAAAGAGTATAAATTATGAATATCACAATGATGGATAACTTATTTTTTTACTCAACAATTGTAACACAAAATATACCATTTGTTTATAGGCTTCATGATTGGACAGTATATCCACTTTCCCTTTATGTTGCGCAAAATACCATTATTGGTCTGAATGGATCCTTCCTCACATCGTAGCAACTATAGCACTTTGTGAATTTTATACTTGACGTGTGGAGGAAGTATGTATTCATTCGATCCATATAGCCAGATACACGTCTTCCTAATGTAGAAAATAATATTTACGAATTTGATCGACATTGTAGCTTATATAACACAACTCAACAAAAGTTTGGACAAAAATACATACACACATTAACTGCTCAACATAACGTGAAAAGCCTGAGAGGCATTTGCGGTATGGGTGATGTACATAAAATAAATAAGTAAATATTTCATAAACAAAATTATTAGAAGAAGAACCAAATGTTCTTGAAATATTGTTGGGAGCCGTTAGGGAGATTTTGTATGTTTGTATATTATTTACATTATCATGACTGGTCTTTCTGTACGGTGAAATTGAAATTTCTTTTCCAGATATGTATAGGCTTTTTTATTAACGTGGAGCTTTATGATTCTTTATTTGTACGTGTCTGTGCGTGCTTTTTCTTTTGAGGCACCTGCCATATGGACCTTTTTTAATGGGGCTCGAGCACTTCTTTTTATGTGTGCTTTCTTCCTGTCTTGAGAGAAGGCACGGCCAACTCTAAAGAAAAGGGACGGTGATTTATTTGTGTGTGGGCTTTTTGGATGGGCGTTTTTTTAGACGTGTACTTGGGTATTGAGGACTTCTCCTCTTGTATGTCTGGGGAGAATTTTTTTGCGGGGGCGCTTTTGCGGTGGATTTTTTCAGATGTGTGTCGTGAGGACTGAGGACTTTTTTTCTTGTATGTGTAGGTTTAATCCCCCTCCTGTACGCTGTGTTTCTTTTTCTAAAGATAAAGAAAAGGAAGTAACATCCATTAACAGATCTTTACCATTGAATTTATAATTTAATGGCTAAATTAATCCTGTTGATGTGGATTAACGTCAAGGCTTTTATGGCTTAATTTTTATTTCACGGGCAATCAATCGGTTCGCGGAAATCTTTTCCTTCTATATCCTTGGACTTTTGTTGGACATTTTATCATTGGAGTTTTTAACGAAGGATTGCCGTTTTATTTTTTATTTACGAAGGGCTGGAGGCGCTCCTTGTTTTGTTTCATTATTAATGTTTTACGTGTCAGATCCATTTTTATGGGAAAGAAATAAGAGAGCAGGAGGCTTTCCTTCTTATTTATTAGGAACGGGTGGAGTGTTTCCTTGTTTTTCTTCATTATTAATGTTAGACGTGCCAGATCCGTTTTTTACGGAACAGGAAAGACAGCGCACTTTGTGTTTTTTAAGTGGGCTTTCCTTTTTATTTTCGGGAACCGGTGGAGGCTTTCCTGATTTTTTTTTCATTAATGTAGACGTGTCAAATCTATATTTGTGGGACGGGATCATCTACTTGCGTTACGCAAGATTTCTTTTAATCCTAGACGTAAATTTTACTATCTAACGGCTTAATTAATTTGGATGATGTGGATTAATGAAAACACATGAATGGTGCCTCCAATTAGTAAATATAAGATAAGATATAAGATATAAGATATAAGATATAAGATGTTTGCCGCATATCACACACATCTTGTTAAGTTAAACCGTTTTCTGTTTTCATGTCTCAACGTAAACAGTTCATCCGAGTGAACCACATTCCGTATATCGGACACACCTTGATCTGGCTGACCATTTCTTTTGTGTTGCCTAATCACAAACAGTTCATTCGAATCACAAACAATTCATTCGAGTGAACCGTATGCTGTATATCGCACACACCTTCATCTGGCTGCCTGCTACCTCTTGAGCTTGCGTTGGATTTCCCCGAAGAAGAGAGGATGATGCAGCATAGTAGCGTAAGTATTTCCCTCGGTTTTTGAGAACCAAGGTATCAATCCAGTAGGAGGCCATGCGCAAGTCCCTCGTACCTACACAAAAGCAATAGCTCCTCGCAACCAATGCAATTAGGGGTTGTCAATCCCTTCACGGTCACTTACGAGAGTGAGATCTGATAGAGCTGATAGATAATATTTTTGGTATTTTTGATATAGAGATGCAAAGTAAAAAGTAAAAGACAAAGTAAAAAAGCAAAGCAAGATTAAAGTGATGGAGACTGATATGATGAGAATAGATCCGGGGGCCATAGGTTTCACTAGTGACTTCTCTCAAGAGCATAAGTATTCTATGGTGGGTGAACAAATTACTGTTGAGCAATTGACAGAATTGAGCATAATTATGAGAATATCTAGGTATGATCATATATATAGGCATCACGTCCGAGACAAGTAGACCGACTCCTGCCCGCATCTACTACTATTACTCCACTCATCGACTGCTATCCAGCATGCATCTAGAGTATTAAGTTAAAAACAGAGTAACGCCTTAAGCAAGATGACATGATGTAGAGGGATAAATTCATGCAATATGAAATAAACCCCATCTTGTTATCCTCGATGGCAACGATGCAATACGTGCCTTGCTGCCCCTTCTGTCACTGGGAAAGGACACCGCAAGATCGAACCCAAAGCTAAACACTTCTCCTATGGCAAGAAAAACCAATCTAGTAGGCCAAACCAAACTGATAATTCGAAGAGAGTTGCAAAGATAACCAATCATACATAAAAGAATTCAGAGAAGATTCAAATATTATTCATAGATAGACTTGATCATAAACCCACAATTCATCGGTCTCAACAAACACACCGCAAAAAGAAGATTACATCGAATAGATCTCCACAAGAGAGAGGGAGAACATTGTATTGAGATCCAAAAAGAGAGAAGAAGCCATCTAGCTACTAACTATGGACCCGAAGGTCTGAGGTAAACTACTCACACTTCATCGGAGAGGCTATGATGATGTAGAAGCCCTCCGTGCTGACAGCCCTCTCCGGTGGAGCTCCGGAACAGGCCCCAAGATGGGATCTCGTGGATACAGAAAGTTGCGGAGGTGGAATTAGGTTTTTGGCTCCGTATTTGATCGTTTGGGGGTACGTAGGTATATATAGGAGGAACGAGTACGTCGGTGGAGCTCCGAGGGGCCCACGAGGCAGGGGGCGCCCCCACCCTCGTGACCGCCTCTTGGTTCCCTTGGAGTAGGGTCCAAGTCTCCTGGATCACGTTCGGTGAGAAAATCACGTTCCCGAAGGTTTCATTCCGTTTGGACTCCGTTTGATATTCTGTTTCTTTGAAACACTAAAATAGGCAAAAAACAGCAATTCTGGGCTGGGCCTCCGGTTAATAGGTTAGTCCCAAAAATAATATAGAAGTGGAAAATAAAGCCCAATATAGTCCAAAACAGTAGATAATATAGCATGGAGCAATCAAAAATTATAGATACGTTGGAGATGTATCAGGCATCCCCAAGCTTAATTACTGCTCGTCCTCGAGTAGGTAAATGATAAAAATAGAATTTTTGATGCAGAGTGCTATTTGGAATAATTTCAATGCAAATCTTCTTAATTGTGGTATGAATATTCAGATTTGAAAGATTCAAGACAAAATTTCATATTGACATAAAAATAATAATACTTCAAGCGTACTAACAAAGCAATTATGTCTTCTCAAAATAACATGGCCAAAGAAAGCTATCCCTACAAAATCATATAGTTTGGCTATGCTCTATCTTCACCACACAAAGTATTTAAATCATGTACAACCCCGATGACAAGCCAAGCAATTGTTTCATACTTTAACATTTTCAAAACTTTTTTGATCCTCATGCAATACATGAGCGTGAGCCATGGATATAGCACTATATGTGGAATAGAATGGTGGTTGTGGAGAAGCCAAAAGGAGGGGAAGATAGTCTCACATCAACTAGGCGTATCGACGGGCTATGGAGATGCCCATCAATAGATATCAATGTGAGTGAGTAGGGATTGACATGCAATGGATGCACTGGAGCTATAAGTATATGAAAGCGCAACAAAAGAAACTAAGTGGGTGTGCACCCAACTTGCTTGCTCACGAAGACCTAGGGCAATTTCAGGAAGCCCATCATTGGAATATACAAGCCATGTTCTATAATGAAAAATTCCCACTAGTATATGAAAGTGACACAATGAGAGACTCTCTATCATGAAGATCATGGTGCTACTTTGAAGCACAAGTGTGGTAAAAGGATAGTAACATTGCCCCTTCTCTCTTTTTCTCTCATCATTTTTTTTATTTGGGCCTTTTTTCTTTTTTTATGGCCTCTTTTTTTTCGTTCGGAGTCTCATCCCGACTTATGGGGGAATCATAGTCTCCATCATCCTTTCCTCACTTGGGACAATGCTCTAAAAATTGATAATCATCACACTTTTATTTTTCTTACAACTCAACAATTACAACTCGATACTTAGAACAAATATGACTCTATATGAATGCCTCCGGCGGTGTACCAGGATATGCAATAAATCAAGAGTGACATGTATGAAAGAATTATGAACGGTGGCTTTGCCACAAATACGATGTCAACTACATGATCATGCTAGCAATATGACAATGATGGAACACGTCATAATAAACGGAATGGTGGAAAGTTGCATGGCAATATATCTCGGAATGGCTATGGAAATGCCATGATAGGTAGGTATGGTGGCTGTTTTGAGGAAGGTATATGGTGGGTGTATGATACCGGCGAAAAGTGCACGGTATTAGAGAGGCTAGCAATGGTGGAAGGATGGGAAAAGTGCGTATTAAAGAACTCATATACTTATTGCAAAAATCTAGAAGTTATCAAAGCAAAGTATTACGCGCATGCTCCTAGGGGGATAGATTGGTATGAAAAGACCATCGCTCGTCCCCGACCGCCACTCATAAGGAAGACAATTAATAAATAAATCATGCTCCAACTTCATCACATAACAGTTCACCATACGTGCATGCTACGGGAATCACAAACTTTAACACAAGAATTTCTCAAATTCACAACTATTCAACTAGCATGACTCTAATATCACCATCTACATATCTCAAAACAATTACCAAGCATCAATCTTTTCTTAGTATTCAACGCACTCAAAAGAAAGTTTCACAAATCTTGAACACCAAGCATATTATTGTTAAGCAAATTACCATGCTATTAAGACTCTCAAAATAACCTAAGTGAAGCATGAGAGATCAATAGTTTCTTTAAAACAAATCCACCACCGTGCTCTAAAAGATCTAAGTGAAGCACATGGAGCAAAATTATAACCTCAAAAGATATAAGTGAAGCACATACAGTATTCTATCAAATTCCAATTCATGTATGGCTCTCTCAAAAGGTGTGTATAGAAAGGATGATTGTGGCACACTAACAAACAAAGACACAAATAATACAAGACGCTCCAAGCAAAACACATATCATGTGGTGTATAAAAATATAGCTCCAAGTAAAATTACCGATGGAAGTAGACGAAAGAGGGGATGCCTTCCGGGGCATCCCCAAGCTTTGACTTTTGGTATTCTTGGATTATCTTGGGGGTTCCATGGGCACCCCCAAGCTTAGGCTCTTGCCACTCCTTGTTCCATAATCCATCAAAAGAATTCACCCAAAACTTGAAAACTTCACAACACAAAACTCAATAGAAATCTCATGAGCTCCGTTAGAGAAAGAAAACAAAAGACCACTTCAAGGTACTGTAATGAAATCATTCTTTATTTATATTGGTGTTAAACCTAATGTATTCCAACTTCTCTATGGATTATAAACTATTTTACTAGCCATCGATTCATCAAAATAAGCAAACAACACACGAAAAACAGAATCTGTCAAAAGCAGAATAGTCTGTAGTAATCTGTAACTAACGCAAACTTCTGGAACTCCAAAACATCTACCAAAATTGGACGACCTGGACAATTTGTTTGTTGATCATCAACAATTGGAATCAGTATTTTATCATGTTATGGTGATTTTTAATAATTCGGGCATTGAGCGCAAAGTTTCTGGAAATTACAGCAAGATCAAATAACTATCATCCAAGAAGATCCAATAGGTCTAACTTGGCACAAAAACTAACTAAAACACAAAACCACATCTAAACATAAGGTAGATGGATTATTTATTCCTGAACAGAAACAAAAACAAAAAACAAAAAATAAAATTGGGTTGCCTCCCAACAAGCGCTATCGTTTAACGCCCCTAGCTAGGCATAAAAGCGAGGATAGATCTAGGTATTGCCATCTTTGGTAGGCAATCCATAAGTGGCTCTCATGATACTTTCATATGGCAATTTTATTTCTTTCTAGGAAAGTGTTCCATGCCCTTTTTTAATGGAAATTTAAATCTAATATTCCCTTTCTTCATATCAATAATCGCACCAACCGTTCTAAGGAAAGGTCTACCAAGAATAATAAGGCAAGAAGGATTGCAATCTATATCAAGAACGATAAAATCTACGGGCACATAATTCCTATTTGCAACAATAATAACATCATTAATTCTTCCCATAGGTTTCTTAATAGTGGAATCCGCAAGATGCAAGTTTAGAGAGCAATCTTCAAAATCACGGAAATCTAGCAAATCAAACAAAGTTTTGGGGATAGTGGAGACACTAGCACGCAAATCACACAAAGTTTTGGGGATAGTGGAGACACTAGCACGCAAATCACACAAGGCATAAAACTCATGATCTTTAATTTTAATTGTAATAGATGGTTCCCACTCATCATAGGGATAGAAACTTTCAACTCAAGTTTTTCTTCATAAGATTGCATCAAGGCATCAACAATATGTTCGGTAAAGGCTTTCTTTTGACTATAAGCATGAGGAGAATTTAGCACGGATTGCAACAAGGAAATACAATCAATTAAAGAGCAACTTTCATAATTAAATTCCTTGAAATCTAATATAGTGGGTTTAGCAACATCTAGGGTTTTCACTACAAGAAATATGTCAACTTGTGACCACCACTATTGGTCACTGAATGGTCACAAATTTCCATTTGTGACCTTTTTCTGACCAAAAACATAAGGTCAAAAGCTGGCCGTCATAAACTGACATTAGCGACATTTCTTCTGGAATGGTCGTAAACGTTTACGACCAAAATACGTCTACTGTGGCGTTTTGGTCACTAGCAACCTCCCCAGGCCACGTAGGCATCCAGCGTGGCAATCTGATGTGGCACAAGATTCAGCCCGGTCCAATTAGGTGTTTTACATGGGCCGAGCCCAATAATTCAACCTATTTGTGTTTTTTTCTATGAATTTTTGGTCAGATTCATGGGCCAAGCCCTACAATTCAGCCTTTTTATTTTCTGGGCTTAGGCCATTTTGCATTCCGTTTCATTCAGCCTTTTGTTTTTGTTTTTCATAAATGCACAATAGTCCAGTCCACTATTGTTTGGGCCATAGCCTTTTTAGAGCCCAAATATTGTTTGATCCAATAGAACATTCAGTCTTTTTCAATCACAGATTTCAATTTTACACATTTCAATAGCAAACAATCAATAATTCTCAAAATTAAATGATCAAATCCAGAAATCACTCAATGAAACTCACAACAGCTCATACACATCTGCACGATCCATCAAGTGTACATATAATCGAAAACAAATACACAGGCACCAAAACATGGTGGCAACATCAACTAAAACTACTGTGCACATCCCCAAGCGTTGCTGATCCAGTACCAGCCCCAGCCCAAGGTGCACCAGCCCCAGCCCCAGCCCCAGGCAGTCGCATATTTTTGCTTGTCTGGTCATGGTCCTTCTCCTGCGCATCCAATTCAGAAGCACACTCATAGTAAGTTTCACATAGAAGTAGCAATTTGAATGAGAAGCAGCAACAACAATTTGATTTGAAGGAGGAGCAGCAACAACGGCAAGTACTTTCTGCTCATTAGGATAGCAACAAGAGCAGTTTGACATAGTAGGAGCAACATCAGTTTGATGATAGCATCAGTACGTGATATCAGCAAAAGTAGTTTGAAATATCCTTGGGCGGCCGAAGATGGTGAAATGATGATTTGATTGTTCTTAGACAGTGGTATTAAAAGATAGGCTTTTAGAGTAAAAAAATTGGCTCCAATCAGCCTGCATACAACAAGTAATAAAATTATTAGGAGAGAGTATACAGTTACCAACAGCATGCATAAAACAACTTTGATGATGTAATTTTTACTAAAAATGACAGTCAGGTTTCAAGTATATCCCCATCATTAACATCAGACAATTCTAAATGTAAACGAGATGGCATTTGTATAGACCTAGAATCTCATATGTTGCCAGAGCTAGAAAAAATGAGATATTCACTAGCAAATGAAAATAGGGACCTGCTGGAAACATCACACTACGAATGAGATATGGTGCATATTTTGCCAGACAGAGATGGCATATGTATAGACCTAGAATTAATCACAAGGGATAGGGAGGGAATTAGTCATGTATATTATTCCCTCATGTATATTTTTACTAGTACTGCTAGGTTGCTAGCTAGCTGCACGTATACATCTAGTAGTAAGCAGTCACAAGTCACAACACATATCTCATTCCCCTGTTCCACTTCAGGAACTAGTACAGCAACATAGGATGATATGTGATGGTACCATCTTATCTTACAACAAGAAAAACAACAACACATCTAGCAAGAATGGATTGACAATCAGCTAGTTGCTGGTCCATCATTTTATAGTATGGTGCAAGATGGCTATCATCAATTGAAAAAATCAAGATTGAAGAATTCAAATCGCATTGCGGTTCAAATTCCAAATTGTTTGGTTGCTACTAGGAGTTAATCAACCATCAACTAACACTTAATAGTACAACAATTTGACCTTAAATAGCAGCCAATATGAGTAGAATATTAGGATTATTAGGAAACAGCAAAAAGGTGCAGAGAAACTGTGAATAGAAATGAGTTACAGAAGATAGTATGCATTACAACTTGCTGGTTTCTTGACTGAAACTACTGTTGTAGGGCTGCCATGTTGACTGATACATCAAAGTTCATAGCAACATTAAGAGCCGGTTGATTTGGATCCCTTCTCTGCAAGTGGGCATTCTGTTGTTGCAATAGCCGAAGTCTCATCAGGTGTTCCCTTGACTTCATCTAGTGCACCACAAAGAATTCCATAAATACAAAAGCATATACAATGAGCAGCACACGTGACTTGACATCCATTAAACTTGATACATAGAATGCAGACATCACATTCACATTTCATAGATACAAAAAAAAGACAGTAGCATTCGCATCAGTAAATTACACATAGTATCCATGTTACAACCTAATTAAGTGTAAGTGCACTTAGACAGCTAGTCACACTACAGGTCAGTTTTACTTTGCCAGATTATGCATGCCACATTCCACTTAAAAATAGTTAATGCATCCTGTAGGGGTTAATGCTCATTTAACAAAATATCAACACGAAGCACTCATTCAAGTGCACCAAATTAATAGTACCATAATCTGTATGGTTAATGTTCAAACACAGATAAGAAATCATATTGCCAAATGCATGCGCATATACCACTGATATCTTTGCAGCAGCATTTGCCTGCCATTTTACACATTAAATTAGATTAAGCATGTGAAGCAGTTAGACATGCTTCTCCATTTTCACAACAAAATCGACCAGGTTACAGACAGGCAGCAAAGTAAGCAAGCGAGCAAGCAATGTTTCTAGCGAATCCAGTGGCCAAACAGCCGAGCCAAGCAGCCAAAAGTACAAGATAAGAGCATGCAAACTTCTCTCTGGAAGAACACAAAAACTTAGATCGGCGTCGACCACAACGGAAACCACGGGTGTTTAGCACCTAAGCGACCACCGATAACTAGTGGAAGCACGCAGGAGGAGAAGCGACGGGCATCCATCCACACGAGAACATCATTGCTACGCGCTATAGTTTTGCACATATAAGTGAAGATAAAGAAAATCAGCGCCTTCAGCGGCTTATCTGATTGAGCTTGCATGGATCGTATATGGCGACTGCACATGGTATGCATAGACTACGCGTTATAGTATGCACAAACTACTTCTTTATGCAAAAAGCACCGGTCATATATGGCGACTGCACATATGTCAACTACTTTATGCAATGCCCCACGGCCGTTTCTCAAATTGTACTTATCTAACAGCAATGCCCCATAGTCGTTTCAAACTCATCATACATAGTGATGCATGTGGGTATTCAGGAACACTCAGAAGTGGAGCAATGATGGGCTACAACAGGTTCAGTTTGATAGTTCGTACATTCACTTTTGTTAACGACCTCCAAATTAATGTCAATCATGTCTGAATATGTGCAGTGCAGATGAACGTGCACTAACAATGCAGAAGATACAGTCTAACAATGACACGATTTGGCTTCATACCTTTTTGTCCACCCAGGGGCCTGTGGATAGACTCTGCCCGACCTCGTCGGGGATGTATCCGGGCAACAGCGCACTCCAGCTTGTGCCATATCAGTGCCAACTCCGGCTCTGCTGTTCGCCAGCAAGACCATACGAACCGGATCTAGGTGCTCATGGTTGTCGGCGAACTCCTCTCGCAGTGGGAACCTGGAAAAGGATGGCCTTGCCGGCGACCAAGCCCCAGAAGTTAGCATGGAAAACAAATGGTCAAATTAATTTACAGATATGAGGGCACTAACCTGTAAATAGCATCGAGAAGGAACACCATGCCAGCATCATCCATTTTTCACCAACGACCTCTGGAACAGCACGAGCTCTGCCGCCGGAGATTTGAGGGCCCCGGATACATCCCCCTCCGCCCACGCACATGGCGGCGGCGGCGGCGGAGGAGCGCGAGCGCGGGAACTTCCTCCCGGACCAGGCACCTTCCTCGGGTGCTGCTGCTACTCCCCCATCGTCATGGTCATTGCCGTAGGCGCCATTGTGCTGATGTGCTCCCCCGTCGTCGTGGTCGTTGCCGTAGGCGCCAGCTACAGCTTCGTCCAGCCGCAGCTCCGAGTCGCGGAACGGAGTAGAAGAGGACGGGGCTCGCGGGATCCACGGCGGCGAATGGTTGCGACTGGCTAGGGCTAGGCCGTAGATCCGGTCGAGGCCGCCTCTGCCGTTGTTGGAGATGAAGTAGCTGCGAGGAAGGAGAGGTAGGGCGTGGCCGTCTGGGTGGAGAGGCAGGGGGCGAGGTGCGGGCGGTGGAACCCTAGGACGACGACGGCCTGGGTGGGTGGATGGATCTCGGAGCGAAACGGAGCGGAGTGGGTGGGGGCGGCCAGGGGCGAGGGGAGGGGGATGGCGGAGACGGGGGTGATGCGAGGTGGGCTGTGGTAGTCGATGGGATCTGAGATCGAGGGCGCCGTCGGTGGAGGGGATCTGAGATGGGGACGAGGGAGGAGGGGGACGAGGTCGTCGGTTGGGTGGGCAGCGACATGGGTGAGCGGGGTGTGGATGGATGTGGGATCGAACGGATGGATGTGGATGGATGGATGTGGATCGAATGGATGGATAGATGGATGGATGGGCACCATGTCATCGATCCGTGTCACAGCTAGTTCTACCAATAAGAATAAAGCACATGCAATTTTGTTTTCCTTCTTCATTTCTCAAGTGCAAAGTTGGGTCTTTTGTGAATAAACTACTAGATACTTGTTGCAAAAAGGCACAACCCCATTTTTCAAAAATATTATACCAGATTTTATGTGGAATTAACCAAATGGTTGTGTGCCAAAAGGTTTCGGTCCAGCTCTTATAAAAAGACAAAATTTTGTCGATTCAATAGGAACTGAGTCAAATTTGAACTACACGTGCCATATAGTTTACTCTTTAATTTTTCCTAAATTTATTTTTGGGTACATAAGTATCTATTTAATTAGAGAAACGCCAAATGTTTTCCAAGATTCAACCACTAGCTTGGAACGGTCATGTCCGTTGTTTTGACTGCATTAACAGGCATGAATAATTCAAAAGAAAATCAAAAAATTGAAAAACCTTTGCATTGTGTCATTATATATTCATCTTTTAATGGAAAAACGATGTTGCCTAAGTTTTTTTTTCATTTTCTTTGGACGAAAAAACTAACTTCCATTTTTCGCGTGCCCTAAAGGAGGTTTTTTGTGAAGGACCTCCCAAATAATTGTTGCAAAATTGGACCAAATCATTTTTCTAAAATACTAGGCCATATTTAATGCACAGTTGACCAAATCGTTGGGTGTAAAAAGTTTTGATCCACCTCTCGTGAAAAAGACAAATTTCCGCCGATTCAGTTGGAAGCGGGTCAAATTTGAACTGTAGCTGCCTCATAGTTTACTATTTATTTTTTCTAAAAATCATTTCTAGGTACATAAGTATCTATTTAATTAGAGATACACCAAAAAAATTCCAAGATTCAACCACTAGCTAGGAACGGTCATTCCCGTCGTTTTGACCGCATTTTGAAACGGGCATAAAAAATTCAGAAAAAATCAAAAAATTTGGAAACCTTCGCATTGTGTCATCATATGTGGCCAAGTTCCCAAGAAAAATAACAAACTTGTAATATGGCAATTATTTTTAAAAAGTGTTCTCAGAAACGAGCTATCACGTGTGGAGATCGATGGCTTTCAAGCCAAATGATCAATCTTATGGCCACATTCATGGCATAGTTTGTTCAAATGATCTCATATTGCTCACAAGGGTGCATATTGGAATGGAAAACAATGTTGCCTAAGGAAGTTTTCATTTTCTTTGGACGAAAAAACCATTTTCCATTTTTCGAGTGCCCGAAAGGAGGTTTTTTTGTGAAGGACCTCCCAAATAATTGTTGCAAAATTGGACCAAATCATTTTTATAAAATACTAGGCCATATTTAATGCACAATTGACCAAATGTTTGGTGTAAAAAGTTTTGTTCCACCTCTCGTGAAAAAGACAAATTCCTGCCGATTCAGTAGGAAGCGGGTCAAATTTGAACTGCAGCTACCTCATAGTTTGCTCTTTATTTTTTCCAAAAATCATTTCCAGGTACATAAATATCTATTTAATCAGAGAAACACCAAAACAATTCAAGATTCAACCACTAGCTAGGAACGGTCATTCCCGCTGTTTTGACCGCATTTTGAAACGGGCATAAAAAGTTAAAAAAAAATCAAATAATTGGGAAACCTTTGCATTGTGTCATTATATATGGCCAAGTTCCCAATAAAAATAATAAACTTGTAATACGATAATTCTTTTTAAAAAGTGTTCTCAGAAATGAGCTATCATGCGTGAAGATTCATGGCTTTCAAGCCAAATGATCAATCTTATGGCCACATTCATGGCATAGTTTGTTCAAATGATCTCATATTGTGCACAAGGGTGCATCTTGGAATTCCAAACAATGTTGCCTAAGGAAGTTTTCATTTTCTTTGCACGAAAAATTCATTTTCCATTTTTCTGAGTGGCCAAAATGAGTTTTTTTGTGAAGGACCTACCATATATTTGTTGCAAAATTGGACCTAATCAATTTTATAAAATACTAGGCCATATATAATGCACAATTGACAAAATGGTTGGGTGTCAAAAGTTTTGATCCACCTCTGGTGAAAAAGATAAATTCCTGCCGATTCAGTAGGAAGCGGGTCAAATTTGAACTGCAGCTGCCTCATAGTTTGCTATTTATTTTGTACAAAAATCATTTCTAGTTACATAAGTACCTATTTAATCATAAATACATGGTTTGGTGGCGATACGTCGAGGTTTGGGCGGTGGCTGAGGCCCCCAACTCTAGAGCACGTAAACTCGCATGCCCGCCGCGTGGTCACCGCATGACCGTGGCGTTGCCATGTGTTATGGGCAGCCTAGGCATGTCTAGTGGGTGATAGGAAGAAAATCACAACATAAGATTCTCACGAGGAGACCGATCTATGCTCAAACATGAATAAGCAGCCAAGTGTTTGATTAGCGGTACGGGAAATGCACATGGCCAATGGGCGTGAATTTTGGCTGAGAATGATCATCTACTAAGGAGAATGTCTTCACAAATTTTTAGCTCAAAAGGAGTATCATAGGTGGTACTTGCTTTGCAAAGTACCACACTGGACAAAAATATGAATGTTGAAGCTGGGCTCAAAATAATGAATGGATTGAGCTGAAATTTAGTGGAGGATGGTTATTTGGGCATAGGAAAGCATTGTAGAAAATTGATACCATTTGGACATGCCAAAGTAGTACTTCCTTCACAATGCTCTTCTATGGACAAAAACTTGGGAAAACCAGTGAGAGAGATTGGATGAATTAAATGAGCTAAAAATTGGTGTAGGTAAGTTACATAGGTATGGTCATGCGCTGGTAAATTTTCAGATCATTTGGGTAAGCCTAGCTAGTACTTACTTCACAAAGCTTCTCTCGAGGTAGAAACTTTGGAAATTTCCTGAGAAAGATTTACTAGGAAAATTGAGCTGAATATTATCATGTGGGAATGATTTGGGTATGGAAGCGTGCCCGAAAAGTTTGAGGGTAATAGGAGGGGTCTATATAACACTTGCTTTGCAACGTGCCAATTTGGCCATAAAATATAAATTGAACCTGGGCTCACATAGATGATTTGACTGAGCTGCAATTTGGAGGAGGGTGATAATTTGTGCATATGAAGGAACTGTATAAATTTCATGTCATTTCGAGATATAGAAAAGGTACTTGCTTCACAATGCTTCTAGGTGGACAAAAACTTTGGAAATTTGCCGAGGAAGATTTGCTAGGCAAATGGAGCTGAATTTTGTCATGCGGTAATGATTTGGATAGAAAGAGTGCCCAAAAATTCCTAGGGCAATCAAGAATATATAAATAGCACTTCCTTCATAAAGTGTTGCTGTAAACAGAATAGGAAAATGAATATTGTTGAATTAGTTTTGAACTAGGCAAGGAAGGACTTTTACATATTTGATGAAGATATGACCCAAAGAATTTATGAGATTTTTTTGGGAATTTTGGGAATGACAGAAATATAGGTTGCTTCACAACCTAGGGCAAAAACTGCCACATGGACATGACACATAGGCAAAACTGATGAGGTGGCGCCTAGTCATAGCAACCCACTACAATTTACAAGGTTATGACCATCTATATTGGTCATGATCAGCTGGAAATAAGGCATCGGACTAGTGCTGTCTGCTTTATGACCATTTCGTGTAAGGAAATTACGACCTTTCTGACCAAAATGGTCGCAATGGTTTAGGGTTTGGAGCCCCCCGAACAGCTTTTGACCAATTGGTCTAAAATGGTCATAGATTTATGACCAATTCTTCCAGGGTCACTGACAGAAGGTCATAAGTTGACATATTTCTTGTAGTGTTTATTTCTTTCAATCCCGCTTTCGTCAATTTCATCATAAAGATCTAAATACTCCGAATTTTTGGAATGCCTTCTAGGTAAAGGAAGATCATATTCAGTTTCATCAAGATTCATATTGCAAAACAAAGATTTGATAGGGGACACATCAATAACATTTAGATCTTCATCTTGATTTTCATAGGAATTGGAAGAACACGCTTTAATAAAGGCATCTTTTGTAGCACGCATCCTAGCTGTTCTTTCCTTGCACTCATCAATGGAAATTCTCATGGGTTTGAGAGACTCATTGATATCAGGCTTAGGAGAAATAGATCTAAGCTTTAAAGAATCAACTTCAAGAGAAATTTAGCAATGTTCCTAGCCAAATCATCAATTTTAAGCAATTTCTCTTCAAGCAAAGCATTAAAATTCTTTTGTGAATTCATAAACTCTTTAACACTATTCTCGAATTCAGAGGGCATCTTATTATAATTTCCATAAGAGTTGTTGTAGGAATTTCCATAATTATTAGAAGGATTACTAGGATAAGGCCTAGGATTAAAATTCCCTCTATACACATTGTTACCGAAATTATTCCTACCAACAAAATTCACATCCATAGATTCATTATTATTCTCAATCAAAGTAGACAAAGGCATATCATTAGGATCAGAAGAAACACTCTTAGTGGCAAATAATTTCATAAGTTCATCCATCTTTCCACTCAAAACATTGATTTCTTCTATCGCATGCACTTTTTTATTAGAAGATCTCTTAGTATGCCATTGAGAATAATTAACCATAATATTATCTAGGAGTTTATTAGCATCTCCTAAAGTGATTTCCATAAAAGTGCCTCCCGCGGCCGAATCTAAAAGATTTCTAGAAGCAAAATTCAATCCGGCATAAAAATTGTGTATAATCATCCACAAGTTCAAACCATGAGTAGGGCAATTACGTATCATTAATTTCATTCTCTCCCAAGCTTGTGCAACATGTTCATGATCAAGTTGCTTAAAATTCATAATGTCATTTCTAAGAGAGATGATCTTAGTGGGAGGAAAATACTTAGAGATAAAAGCATCTTTGCACTTGTTCCAAGAATCAATACTATTTTTAGGAAAAGATGAAAACCAAGCTTTAGCACGATCTCTAAGCGAAAAAGGAAATAGCTTCAATTTAACGACTTCATTATCGACATCTTTTTTCTTTTGCATATCACATAAATCAACAAAGCTATTAATATGAGTAGTGGCATCTTCACTAGGAAGGCCGGCGAATTGATCTTTCATAACAAGATTCAACAAAGCAGTATTGATTTCACAAGATTCGGTATTGGCAAGAGGAGAAATCGGAGTGCTAAGGAAATCATTGTTGTTGTTATTGGTGAAGTCACACAATTTGGTAGTATCTTGAGCCATCGCGACAAACAAGCAATCCAACACACGAGCAAACAAAAGGCAAGCGAGAAAAAGGCAAACGGAGAAAGAGAAGGAGAAGGAGAAGGAGAAGGAGAAAGAGAGGGCGAATAAAACGCCAAGGGTGATGTGGGGGAGAGGAAAACGAGAGGCAAATGGCAACTAATGTAATGCGAGAGATAGGGATTGTGATGGGTACTTGGCTTGTTGACTTTTTGCGTAGACTCCCCGGCAACGGGCCAGAAATTCTTCTTGCTACCTCTTGAGCTTGTGTTGGATTTCCCTGAAGAGGAGAGGATGATGCAGCAGAGTAGCGTAAGTATTTCCATCAGTTTTTGAGAACCAAGGTATCAATCCAGTAGGAGGCCACGCGCAAGTCCCTCGTACCTACACAAAAGCAATAGCTCCTCGCAACCTACTCGATTAGGGGTTGTCAATCCCTTCACGGTCACTTACGAGAGTGAGATCTGATAGAGATGATAGCTAATATTTTTGGTATTTTTGATATAGAGATGCAAAGTAAAAAGTAAAATGCAAAGTAAAAAGCAAAGCAGGATTAAAGTGATGGAGATTGATATATGATGAGAATAGACCCGGGGACAATAGGTTTCACTAGTGGCTTCTCTCAAGAGCATAAGTATTCTACGATGGGTGAACAAATTACTGTTGAGCAATTGACAGAATTGAGCATAATTATGAGAATATCTAGGTATGATCATGTATATAGGCATCACATCCGAGACAAGTAGACCGACTCCTGCCCGCATCTACTACTATTACTCCACTCATCGACCGCTATCCAGCATGCATCTAGAGTATTAAGTTAAAAACAGAGTAACGCCTTAAGCAAGATGACATGATGTAGAGAGATAAATTCATGCAATATGAAATAAACCCCATCTTGTTATCCTCGATGGCAACGATGCAATACGTGCCTTGCTGCCCCTTATGTCACTGGGAAAGGACACCGCAAGATCGAACCCAAAGCTAAACACTTCTCCCATGGCAAGAAAAACCAATCTAGTAGGCCAAACCAAACTGATAATTCGAAGAGACTTGCAAAGATAACCAACATACATAAAAGAATTCAGAGAAGATTCAAATATTATTCATAGATAGACTTGATCATAAACCCACAATTCATCGGTCTCAACAAACACACCGCAAAAATAAGATTACATCGAATAGATCTCCACAAGAGAGGGGGAGAACATTGTATCCTTGTTCAAGAATTCATCCGATTAACCAGTTAACTTGCCGATTAATCCCTACTCATAGGGTCCCCGAGTAGTCGATTACCCGATAAATCGTCCAATTAATTGATTAAATGGCCGGTTAACTTGCCGATTAGCCTATTAATCCCCTAATCACCAGCCGACCGAGCAGCTACCAGTTAACGATTTCCTCAATAATGCATTGTATTGAGATCCAAAAAGAGAGAAGAAGCCATCTAGCTACTAACTATGGACCTGAAGGTCTGAGGTAAACTACTCACACTTCATCGGAGAGGCTATGATGATGTAGAAGCCCTCCGTGATGACGGCCCTCTCCGGCAGAGCTCCGGAACAGGCCCCAAGATGTGATCTCATGGATACAGAAAGTTGCAGCAGTGGAATTAGGTTTTTGGCTCCGTATTTGATCGTTTGGGGGTACGTAGGTATATATAGGAGGAAGGAGTACGTCGGTGGAGCTCCGAGGGGCCCACGAGGTAGGGGGGCGCGCCCTAGGGGGGGGGGCGCCCCCCACCCTCGCGACCGCTTCTTGGCTCCCTTGGAGTAGGGTCCAAGTCTCCTGGATCACGTTCGGTGAGAAAATCACGTTCCCGAAGGTTTCATTCCGTTTGGACTCCGTTTGATATTCCGTTTCTTCCAATCACTGAAATAGGCAAAAAACTGCAATTCTGGGCTGGGCCTCCGGTTAATAGGTTAGTCCCCAAAATAATATAAAAGTGGAAAATAAAGCCCAATATAGTCCAAAAAAGTAAATAATATAGCATGGAGTAATCAAAAATTATAGTTACGTTGGAGACGTATCACTGCCTGTTTCTTTTGTTCCTCCTCATCGCAAACAGTTAACTGAGCTGGACTATATGCCTTGCACCGCACACGCAACTAAAATATGAACCGTGAATTATGCAAACTCCATTGAAAACGATTTGCACCTTTTTTGACGGGCTTTTTACACCACCGTTTGCGATTATGGCATCACACATAGTTTTGTCGAAGGGTCTCTGATCGTCGTGTCACGTTAGCAGCATCTTGCAGTAGTGATCTATCCATGGAGATGCATAACAACGTGGGGGAGAGTGTGTCTACGTACCCTCGTAGACCGTAAGCGAAAGCGTTTGTAGTCGAACTTTCTTCGCGCTCCACCGATCGAGTACCGAACGTACGGCACCTCCAAGTTCTGCACACATTCAGCTCGGTGATGCCCCTCGTCTTCTTGATCCAGCAAGATGTCGAGGTAGTCATGACTTCTGTCAGCACGACGGCATGGTGATGGTGACGGTGAAGTGTGTTGGGGAACGTAGTAATTTCAAAAAATTTCCTACGCACACCCAAGATCAAGGTGATGCATAGCAACGAGAGGGGAGAGTGTGATCTACGTACCCTTGTAGATCGATTGCGGAAGCGTTAGCACAATGCGGTTGATGTAGTCGTACGTCTTCACGATTCGACCGATCCAAGCATCGTTACTCCGGCACCTCCTAGTTCTTGGCACGCGTTCAGCTCGATGACACTCCCCGGGCTCCGATCCAGCAAAGCTTCGGGGAGGAGTTCCGTCAGCACGACGGCGTGGTGACGATCTTGATGTTCTACCATCGCAGGGCCTCGCCTAAGCACCGCTACAATATGACCGAGGTGGAATATGGTGGAGGGGGGCACCGCACACGGCTAAGGAACGATCATAAAGATCAACTTGTGTGTTCTAGGGTGCCCCCCTGCCCCCGTATATAAAGGAGCAAGGGGGGAGGCCGGCCAAGGCACTTGGTGCGGCCATGATGTGGAGTCATACTAGGACTCCAAGTCCTAGTAGGAGTCCACCAAGAGGGGAGGAAGGGAGAAGGAAGTGGAGGAGAAGGAGAGGTGGCCGACCCCCTTTTCCCTAGTCCAATTCGGACCAAAGGGGAGGGGGGGCGCAGCAGCCCCTTGGCCCTTTCTCCTCTTCCCACTAAAGCCCATCAAGGCCCATTGCTTCTCCCGTAACTACCCGGTACTCTGAAAAATACTCAAATCACTCGGAACCTTTCCGATGTCCGAATATAGTCGTCCAATATATCGATTTTTACGTCTCGACCATTTCGAGACTCCTCGTCATGTCCCCGATCTCATCTGGGACTCCGAAATCCTTCGGTATATCAAAACTCATAAACTCATAATATAACTGTCATAGAAACCTTAAGCGTGCGGATCCTACGGTTCGAGAACAATGTAGACATGACCAAGACACGTCTCCGGTCAATAACCAATAGCGGGACCTGGATGCCCATATTGGCTCCTACATATTCTACGAAGATATTTATCGGTCAGACCGCATAACAACATACGTTGTTCCCTTTGTCATCGGTATGTTACTTGCCCGAGATTCGATTGTCGGTATCCAATGCTTGCAAGGCTTATGTGATGTGCATTACCGAGACGGCCCAGAGATACCTCTCCGACAATCGGAGTGACAAATCCTAATCTCGAAATACGCCAACCCAACATGTACCTTTGGAGACACCTGTAGTGCTCCTTTATAATCACCTAGTTACATTGTGACGTTTGGTAGCACCCAAAGTGTTCCTCCGGCAAACGGGAGTTGCATAATCTCATAGTCATAGGAACATGTATAAGTCATGAAGAAAGCAATAGCAACATACTAAACGATCGGGTGCTAAGCTAATGGAATGGGTTATGTCAATCAGATCATTCAACTAATGATGTGATCTCGTTAATCAAATAACAACTCTTTTGTCCATGGTTAGGAAACATAACCATCTTTGATTAACGAGCTAGTCAAGTAGAGGCATACTAGTGACACTCTGTTTGTCTATATATTCACACATGTATTATGTTTCCGGTTAATACAATTCTAGCATGAATAATAAACATTTATCATGATATAAGGAAATAAATAATAACTTTATTATTGCCTCTAGAGCATATTTCCTTCAGTCTCCCACTTGCACCAGAGTCAATAATCTAGATCACATTACCATGTGATTAACATCGATAGTTCACATCATCATGTGATTAACACCCATAGTTCACATCGTCATGTGACCAACACCCAAAGGGTTTACTAGATTCGGTAATCTAGTTCACATCGCTATGTGATTAACACCCAAAGAGTACTAAGGTGTGATCATGTTTTGCTTGTGAGAGAATCTTAGTCAACGGTCTTTCACATTCAGATCCGTTATGTATTTTGTAATTTTCTATGTCTACAATGCTCTGCACGGAGCTACTCTAGCTAATTGCTCCCACTTTCAATATGTATCTAGATCGAGACTTAGAGTCATCCAGATCCGTGTCAAAACTTGTATCGACGTAACTTTTTACGACGAACCTTTTGTCACCTCCATAATCGAGAAATATTTCCTTATTCTACTAAGGATAATTTTGACCGCTGTCCAGTGATATACTCCTAGATCACTATTGTACTCCCTTGCCAAATCAGTGCAGGGTATACAATAGATCTGGTACACAGCATGGCATACTTTATAGAACCTATGACTGAGGCATAGGCAATGACTTTCATCCTCTTTCTATCTTCTGCCGTGGTCGGGCTTTGAGTCTTACTCAACTTCACACCTTGTAATACAGGCAAGAACTCTTTCTTTGACTGCTCTATTTTTGAACTACTTCAAAATCTTGTCAAGGTATGTAATCATTGAAAAAACTTATCAAGCGTCTTGATCTATCTCTATAGATCTTGAAGCTCAATATGTAAGCAGCTTCACCGAAGTCTTTCTTTGAAAAAAATCCTTTCAAACACTCCTTTATGCTTTACAGAATAATTCTACATTATTTCTGATCAACAATATGTCATTCACATATACTTATCATAAATGTTGTAGTGCTCCCACTCACTTTCTCGTAAATACAGGCTTCACCGCAAGTCTGTATAAAACTATATGCTTTGATCAACTCATCAAAGCGTATATTCCAACTCCGAGATGCTTGCACCAGTCCACAGATGGATCGCTGGAGTTTGCGCATTTTGTTAGCACCTTTCGGATTGACAAAACCTTCTGGTTGCATCATATACAACTCTTCTTTAATAAATCCATTAAGGAATGCAGTTTTGTTTATCCATTTGCCAGATTTCATAAAATGCGGCAATTACTAACATGATTCGGACATAGATACGAGTGAGAAACTCTCATCGTAGTCAACACCTTGAACTTGTCGAAAACCTTTTGCGACAATTCTAGCTTTGTAGATAGTAACACTACTTTCAGCGCCCGTCTTCCTCTTGAAGATCCATTTATTTTCTATGGCTTGCCGATCATCGGGCAAATCCATCAAAGTCCATACTTTGTTCTCATACATGGAACATATCTCAGATTTTATGGCCTCAAACCATTTCGCGGAATCTGGGCTCATCATCGCTTCCTCATAGTTTGCAAGTTCGTCATGGTCTAGTAACATGACTTCCAGAACAGGATTACCGTACCACTCTGGTGCGGATCTTACTCTGGTTTACCTATGAGATTCAGTAGTAACTTGATCTGAAGTTACATGATCATCATCATTAGCTTCCTCACTAATTGGTGTAGTAGTCACAAGAACAAATTTCTATGATGAATTACTTTCCAATAAGGGAGAAGTGCAATTACCTTATCAAGTTTTCTACTTTCCTCCCACTCACTTCTTTCGAGAGAAACTCCTTCTCTAGAAAGGATCCATTCTTAGCAACGAATGTCTTCCCTTCGGATCTGTGATAGAAGGTGTACCCAACAGTCTCCTTTGGGTATCCTATGAAGACATATTTCTCCGATTTGGGTTTGAGCTTATCAGGATGAAACTTTTTCACATAAGCATCACAACCCCAAACTTTAAAAACAACAACTTTGGTTTCTTGCCAAACCATAGTTCATAAGGCGTCGTCTCAACAGATTTTGATGGTGCCCTATTTAACGTAAATGCAGCTGTCTCTAATGCATAACCCCAAAACGATAGTGGTAGATCGGTAAGATACATCATAGATTGCACTATATCCAATAAAGTACGGTTATGACGTTCGGACACACCATTACATTGTGGTGTTCTAGGTGGCATGAGTAGTGAAACTATTTCACATTGTTTTTAACTGAAGGCCAAACTCGTAACTCAAATATTCTTCTCTACGATCAGATTGTAGAAACTTTATTTTCTTGTTACGATGATTTTTCACTTCATTCTGAAATTCTTTGAACTTTTCAAATGTTTCAGACTTATGTTTGATCAAGTAGATATACTCATATCTGCTCAAATCATCTGTGAAGATTAGAAAATAATGATACTTGTCATGAGCCTCAATATTCATCGGACACATACATCAGTATGTATGATTTCCAACAAATCTGTTGCTCGCTCCATTGTTCCGAAGAACAGAGTCTTAGTCATCTTGCCCATGAGGCATGGTTCGCAAGCATCAACTGATTCATAATCAAGTGATTCCAAAAGCCCATCAGCATGGAGTTTCTTCATGCGCTTTTACACCAATATGACCTAAACGGCAGTGCCACAAATAATTTGCACTATCATTATTAACTTTGCATCTTTTGGTTTCAATATTATGATTATGTGTATCACTACGATCGAGATCCAACGAACTATTTTCATTGGGTGTGTAACCATATATGGTTTTATTCATGTAAACAGAACAACAATTTATTCTCTTACTTAAATGAATAACCGTATTACAATAAACATGATCAAATCATATTCATGCTCAACGCAAACACCAAATAACACTTATTTAGGTTCAACACTAATCCCGAAATTATAGGGAGTGTGCGATGATGATCATATCAATCTTGGAATCACTTCCAACACACATCGTCACTTCACCCTTAACTAGTCTCTGTTTATTCTGCAACTCCCGCTTCGAGTTACTAATCTTAGCAACTGAACTAGTATCAAATACTGAGGGTTTGCTATAAACACTAGTAAAGTACACATCAATAACATGTATATCAAATATACTTATGTTCACTTTGCCATCCTTCTTATCCGCCAATCACTTGGGGTAGTTCCGCTTCTAGTGACCAGTCCCTTTGCAGTAGAAGCACTTGGTCTCAGGCTTAGGACCAGACTTGGGCTTCTTCACTTTAGTATCAACTTGCTTGCTGTTCTTCTTGAAGTTCCCCTTCTTCCCTCTGCCCTTTACTTGAAACTAGTGATCTTGTCAACCATCAACACTTGATGTTTTTCTTGATTTCTACCTTCGTTGATTTCAGCATCACGAAGAGCTTGGGAGTTGTTTCCGTTATCCCTTGCATATTATAGTTCATCACGAAGTTCTACTAACTTGGTGATGGTGACTAGAGAATTCTGTCAATCACTATCTTATCTGGAAGATTAACTCCCACTTGATTAAAGCAATTGTAGTACCCAGACAATATGAGCACATGCTCACTAGTTGAGCGATTCTCCTCCATCTTTTAGCTATAGAACTTGTTGGAGACTTCATATCTCTCAACTCGGGTATTTGCTTGAAATATTAACTTCAACTCCTGGAACATCTCATATGGTCCATGACGTTCAAAACGTATTTGAAGTCTCGATTCTAAGCCGTTAAGCATGGTGCACTTAAACTATCAAGTAGTCATCATATTGAGCTAGCCAAACATTCATAATGTCTGCATCTGCTCCTGCAATAGGTCTGTCACCTAGCGGTGCATCAAGGACATAATTCTTCTGTGCAGCAATGAGGATAAACCTCAGATCACGGATCCAATCCGCATCATTGCTACTAACATCTTTCAACACAATTTTCTCTAGGAACATATCAAAATTAAACACAGGGAAGCAACAATGCGAGTTCTTGATCTACAACATAATTTGCAAAATACTACCAGGACTAAGTTCATGATAAATTTAAGTTCAATTTAATCATATTACTTAAGAACTCCCACTTAGATAGACATCCCTCTAATCCTCTAAGTGATCACGTGATCCAAATCAACTAAACCATGTCCGATCATCACGTGAGATGGAGTAGTTTCATTGGTGAACATCACTATGTTGATCATATCTACTATATGATTCATGCTCGACCTTTCGGTCTCCGTGTTCCGAGGCCATATCTGTATATGCTTGGCTCGTCAAGTATAACCTGAGTATTCCGCGTGTGCAACTGTTTTGCACCCGTTGTATTTGAACGTAGAGCCTATCACACCCGATCATCACGTGGTGTCTCAGCACGAAGAACTTTCGCAACGGTGCATACTCAGGGAGAACACTTCTTGATAATTTAGTGAGAGATCATCTTATAATGCTACCGTCAATCAAAGCAAGATAAGATGCATAAAAAGATAAACATCACATGCAATCAATATAAGTGATATGATATGGCCATCATCATCTTGTGCTTGTGTTCTTCATCTTCGAAGCACCGTCGTGATCACCATCGTCACCGGCGTGACACCTTGATCTCCATCGTAGCATCGTTGTCGTCTCGCCAATCTTATGCTTCCACGACTATCGCTACCGCTTAGTGATAAAGTAAAGCATTACATCGCGATTGCATTGCATACAATAAAGTGACAACCATATGGCTCCTGCCAGTTGCCGATAACTCGGTTACAAAACATGATCATCTCATACAATAAAATTCAGCATCATGTCTTGACCATATCACATCACAACATGCCCTGCAAAAACAAGTTAGACGTCCTCTACTTTGTTGTTGCAAGTTTTACGTGGCTGCTACGGGCTTAAGCAAGAACCAATCTCACCTACGCATCAAAACCACAACGATAGTTTGTCAATTTGACTCCGTTTTAACCTTCGCAAGGACCAGGCGTAGCCACACTCGGTTCAACTAAAGTTGGAGAGACTGTCGCCCGCAAGCCACCTATGTGCAAAGCACGTCGGGAGAACCGGTCTCGTGTAAGCGTACGCGTAATGTCGGTCCGGGTCGTCTCGTCCAACAATACCGCCGAACCAAAGTATGACATGCTGGTAGGCAGTATGACTTATATCGCCCACAACTCACTTGTGTTCTACTCGTGCATATAACATCAAACCATAAAACCTAGGCTCTGATACCACTGTTGGGGAACGTAGTAATTTCAAAAAAATTCCTACGCACACGCTAGATCAAGGTGATGCACAGCAACGAGAGGGGAGAGTGTGATCTACGTACCCTTGTAGATCGACTGCGGAAGCGTTAGCACAACGCGGTTGATGTAGTCGTACGTCTTCACGATCCGACCGATCCAAGCACCGTTACTCCGGCACCTCCGAGTTCTTGGCACACGTTCAGCTCGATGACACTCCCTGGGCTCCGATCCAGCAAAGCTTCAGGGAGGAGTTCCGTCAGCACGACGGTGTGGTGACGATCTTGATGTTCCACCGTCGCAGGGCCTCGCCTAAGCACCACTACAATATGACCGAGGTGGAATATGGTGGAGGGGGGCACCGCACACGGCTAAGGAACGATCACGAAGATCAACTTGTGTGTTCTAGGGTGGCCCCCTGCCCCCGTATATAAAGGAGCAAGGGGGGAGGCCGGCCAAGGCACTTGGTGTGGCCAGGATGTGGAGTCCTACTAGGACTCCAAGTCCTAGTAGGAGTCCACCAAGAGGGGAGGAAGGGAGAAGGAAGTGGAGGAGAAGGAGAGGTGGCCGGCCCCCTTTTCCCTAGTCCAATTCGGACCAAAGGGGAGGGGGGGCGCAGCAGCCCCTTGTCCCTTTCTCCTCTTCCCACTAAAGCCCATCAAGACCCATTGCTTCTCCCGTAACTACCCGGTACTCCGAAAAATACTCGAATCACTCGGAACCTTTCCGATGTCCGAATATAGTCGTCCAATATATCGATTTTTACGTCTCGACCATTTCGAGACTCCTCGTCATGTCCCTGATCTCATCCGGGACTCCGAACTCCTTCGGTACATCAAAACTCATAAACTCATAATATAACTATCATCGAAACCTTAAGGGTGCGGACCCTACGGTTCGAGAACAATGTAGACATGACCGAGACACCTCTCCGATCAATAACCAATAGCGGGACCTGGATGCCCATATTGGCTCCTACATATTCTAAGAAGATCTTTATCGGCCAGACCGCATAACAACATACGTTGTTCCCTTTGTCATCGGTATGTTAGTTGCCCGAGATTCGATCGTCGGTATCCAATACCTAGCTCAATCTCGTTACCGGCAAGTCTCTTTACTCGTTCCATAATACATCATCTCACAACTAACTTATTAGTTGCAATGCTTGCAAGGCTTATGTGATGTGCATTACCGAGAGGGACCAGAGATACCTCTCCGACAATCGGAGTGACAAATCCTAATCTCGAAATACGCCGACCCAACATGTACCTTTGGAGACACCTGCAGTGCTCCTTTATAATCACCCAGTTACGTTGTGACGTTTGGTAGCACCCAAAGTGTTCCTTCGGCAAACGGGAGTTGCATAATCTCATAGTCATAGGAACATGTATAAGTCATGAAGAAAGCAATAGCAACATACTAAACGATCGGGTGCTAAGCTAATGGAATGGGTCATGTCAATCAGATCATTCAACTAATGATGTGATCTCATTAATCAAATAACAACTCTTTTGTCCATGGTTAGGAAACATAACCATCTTTGATTAACGAGCTAGTCAAGTAGAGGCATACTAGTGACACTCTGTTTGTCTATGTATTCACACATGTATTATGTTTCCGGTTAATACAATTCTAGCATGAATAATAAACATTTATCATGATATAAGGAAATAAATAATAACTTTATTATTGCCTCTAGAGCATATTTCCTTCAAAGTGATCCTCGCAGGGCTTACCCTAAGCATCGTGAGAATATGACTAGGGGTGTAAACTATGGAGGGGGCGCCGCACACGGCTAGGAAATTGTCTGGTGTGTGCTAGGGGCGCCCCCTCCGCCCCACATATATATAGGTGGGAGGGGGAGGGGAGAGGCCAGGAGGTGCCCCAAGTAGGACCGAATCCTACTTGGGCTCCTCCCAAGCTGCGAGCCCTCCTGCCACATATATCGGAGGGGGGAGGAAAGAGGGGGGAGGGGAAGGAAGGGGGAATCCTATTCCCTTTCTTTCCTTTCCTCCTTCCCCTTTCCTTCTACACCTTGGCCGGCCCATATGGGGGGCGCACCAGCCCCTTGTGGCTGGTGCATTTCCCCTCTTGGCTCATAAGGCCCATATGTTTTGCCGCGGGTGCCCGGAACCTCTTCCGGTGATCCAATATGTACTCGGTACCCTCCGAAACACTTACGGTGTCCGAATACCATCGTCCTATATATCAATCTTTACCTGTCGACCATTTTTAGACTCCTCGTCATGTCCGTGATCTCATCCGGGACTCCGAACAACCTTCGGTTACCAAATCACGTAACTCATATAATACTATATCGTCAATGAACGTTAAGCGTGCGGAACTATGTAGACATGACCGAGACACCTCTCTGGTCAATAACCAATAGCGGAATATGGATGCTCATATTGGCTCCTATATATTCTACGAAGATCTTTATCGGTCGAACCGTTATGACAACATACGTAATTCCATTTGTCCATCGGTATGTTACTTGCCCAAGATTTGATCGTCGGTATCTTCATACCTAATTCAATCTCATTACTGGCAAGTCTCTTTACTCAGTCCGTAATACATCACCTCGTGACTAACTCCTTAGTCGTTTGCTTTCCAGCTTATGATGTGTATTACCGAGAGGGCCCAGAGATACCTCTCCGATACTTGGAGTGACAAATCCTAATCTTTATCTATGCCAACTCAACAAACCCCTTCGGAGATATCTGTAGAGCATCATGATGTCTACTACGCAACCTTCTTCTGGTAGACGTTGTTGGGCCTCCAAGTGCAGAGGTTTGTAGGATAGTAGCAAATTTCCCTCAAGTGGATGACCTAAGGTTTATCAATCCATGGGAGCCGTAGGATGAAGATGGTCTTTCTAAAACAACCTTGCAACCAAATAACAAAGAGTCTCTTGTGTCCCCAACACTCCCAATACAATGATAAATTGTATAGGTGCACTAGTTCGGCGAAGAGATGGTGATACAAGTGCAATATGGATGGTAGATATAGGTTTTTGTAATCTGAAAATATAAAAACAGCAAGGTAACTAATGATAAAAGTGAGCACAAACGGTATTGCAATGCTAGGAAACATGGTCTAGGGTTCATACTTTCCCTAGTGCAAGTTCTCTCAACAATAATAACATAACTGGATCATATAACTATCCCTCAACATGCACCAAAGAGTCACCCCAAACTTACTAATAGCGATGAACAAATGAAGAGATTATTGTAGGGTACGAAACCACCTCAAAGTTATTCTTTCTGATCGATCTATTCAAGAGTCCGTAGTAAAATATCACGAAGCTATTATTTCCGTTCAATCTATCATAGAGTTCGTACTAGAATAACACCTTAAGACACAAATCAACCAAAACCCTAGTGTCACCTAGATACTCCAATGTCACCTCAAGTATCCATGGGTATGATTATACGATATGCATCACACAATCTCAGATTCATCTATTCAACCAACACAAAGAACTTCAAAGAGTGCCCCAAAGTTTCTACCAGAGAGTCAAGACGAAAACGGGTGCCAACCCCTATGCATAAGTTCATTGAACCCGCAAGTTGATCACCAAAACATACATCAAGTAGATCACGTGCATATCACATTGTCACCATAGATAAGCACGGCAACACATACATCAAGTGTTCTCAAATCCTTAAAGACTCAATCCGACAAGACAACTTCATGGGGAAAACTCAATTCATTACAAGAGAGTCGAGGGGGAGAAACATCATAAGATCCAACTATAATAGCAAAGCTCGCGGTACATCAAGATCGTTCCAAATCAAGAACATGAGAGAGAGAGATCAAACACATAGCTACTGGTACATACCCTCGGCCCCGAGGGTGAACTACTCCCTCCTCGTCATGGAGAGCGCCGGGATGATGAAGATGGCCACCGAAAAGGGATTCCACCCTCCGGCAGGGTGTCGGAACGGGACTAGATTGGTTTTCGGTGGCTACAGAGGCTTGCGGCGGCGGAACTCCCAATCTAGGTTATGTTCTGGAAGTTTGGGTATATATGAGAGGTGTTGGCGTCGGGAACAAGTCAGGGGGGTCTTCGGGCTGTCCACGAGGCAGGGGGCGCGCCCAGGGGGGTGGGCGCGCCCCTACCCTCGTGGGCAGCCCGGGAATCTTCTGGTCCATCTCCGATGCTCCGTGGGCTTCTTCCGGTCCAAAAATGATCTCCGTCAAATTTCAGGTCAATTGGACCCCGTTTGGTTTTCCTTTTTTGCGATACTCAAAAACAAGGAAAAACAGAAACTAGCAATGGACTCTGGGTTAATAGGTTAGTCCCAAAAATCATATAAAATAGCATATAAATGCATATAAAACATTCTAGATGGATAATATAATAGAATGGAACAATAAAAAATTATAGGTACATTGGAGATGTATCAAGCATCCCCAAGCTTAACTCCTGCTCGTCTTCGAGTAGGTAAATGATAAAAACAGAATTTTTGATTTGGAATGCTACCTAACATATTTATCAATGTGAACTTCTTTATTGCGACATCAATGTTCAGATCCGAAAGATTCAAGACAATAGTTTAATGTTGACATAAAAACGATAATACTTCACGCACACTAACAAAGCAATTATGTCTTCTCAAAATAACATGGCCAAAGAAAGTTCATCCCTACAAAACCATATAGTTTGGCTATGCTCCATCTTCATCACAAAAAATATTCAAATCATACACAACGCCGGTTTCAGCCAAGCAATTGTTTCATACTTTAGAATTTTCAAACTTTTTCAACTTTCACGCAATACATGAGCGTGAGCCACGGACATAGCACTATAGGTGGAATAGAATATGATAGTGGGGGTTGTGTGGAGAAGATAAAAAAGGAGAAAGTCTCACGTTGACGCGGTTAATCAACGGGCTATGGAGATGCCCATCAATTGATGTCAACGCAAGGAGTAGGGATTGCCATGCAACGGATGCACTAGAGCTATAAATGTATGAAAGCTCAACAAATAAAACTAAGTGGGTGTGCATCCATCTTCCTTGCTCACAAAGACCTAGGGCATTTGAGGAAGCCCATCGTTGAAACATACAAGCCAAGTTCTATAATGAAAATTTCTCAGTAGTATATGAAAGTGACAAAATAAGAGACTCTCTATCATAAAGATCATGGTGCTACTTTGAAGCACAAGTGTGGAAAAAAAGGATAGTAGCATTGTCGCTTTTTTTATTTTTTTATTTTTTTGGGCCTTCTCTTTGTTTTTCTTTTTTTTGGCCTTTCTCCTTTTTTCTTCTTTTTCCCCCTTTTTTGGGACAATGCTCTATGAATGATGATCATCACACTTCTATTTTTTTACTGCTCAATGATTACAACTCGATACTAGAACAAAATATGACTCTATATGAATGCCTCTGGCGGTGTACCGGGATATGCGATGAATCAAAAGTGACATGTATGAAGAATTATGAACGGTGGCTTTGCCACAAATACGATGTCAACTACATGATCATGCAAAGCAATATGACAATGATGAAGCGTGTCATAATAAACGAAACGGTGGAAAGTTGCATGGCAATATATCTCGGAATGGCTATGGAAATGCCAGAATAGGTAGGTATGGTGGCTGTTTTGAGGAAGATATAAGGAGGTTTATGTGTGATAGAGCGTATCATATCATGGGGTTTGGATGCACCGGCGCAGTTGGCACCAACTCTCAAGGTGAGAAAGGGCAATGCATAGTACCGAAGAGGCTAGCAATGATGGAAGGGTGAGAGTGCGTATAATCCATGGACTCAACATTAGTCATAACGAACTCACATACTTATTGCAAAAATATACAAGTCATCCAAACAAAGTACTACATGCATGCTCCTAGGGGGGAGGTTGGTAGGAGTTAACCATTGCGCGCCCTCGACCTGCACACAAAGGAAGACAACCAAAGAACACCTCATGTTTCAAATTTGTTACACAACGGTTACCATACCTGCATGCTACGGGACATGCAAACCTCAACACAAGTATTTCTTAAATTCACAATCAATCTACTAGCATGACTATAATATCACCATCCTCATATCTCAAAACGATCATCAAGCATCAAACTTCTCATAGTATTCAATGCACTTTATATGAAAGTTTTTTTTATACCCATCTTGGATGCCTATCATATTAGGACTAAATTCATAACCAAAGCAAATTACCATGCTGCTTAAGACTCTCAAAATAATATAAGTGAAGCATGAGAGTTCATCTATTTCTTCAAAATAAAACCACCGTCATGCTATAAAAAGATATAAGTGAAGCACTAGAGCAAATGACAAACTACTCCGAAAGATATAAGTGAAGATCAATGAGTAGTCGAATAATTGTGCAACTATGTGAAGACTCTCTAACATTTAAGAATTTCAGATCTTGGTATATTATTCAAACAGCAATCAAAACAAAACAAAATAAAATGACGCTCCAAGCAAAACACATATCATGTGGTGAATAAAAATATAGCTCCAAGTAAAGTCACCGATGAACGAAGACGAAAGAGGGGATGCCATCCGGGGCATCCCCAAGCTTAGGCGTTTGGTTGTCCTTGAATATTACCTTGGGGTGCCTTGGGCATCCCCAAGCTTAGACTCTTCCCACTCCTTATTCCATAGTCCATTGAATCTTTACCCAAAACTTGAAAACTTCACAGCAAAAAACTTAACAGAAAACTCGTAAGCTCCGTTAGTATAAGAAAATAAATCACCACTTAGGTACTGTTGTGAACTCATTCTAAATTCATATTGGTGTAATATATACTGTATTCCAACTTCTATATGGTCCATACCTTCCAATACTACTCATAGATTCATCAAAATAAGCAACCACAGAATCTGTCAAAAATAGAACAGTCTGTAGTAATCTGTATCAAACGTATACTTCTGGAACTCCAAAAATCCTACCAAATTAGGAAAGCCTGAGAAATTTGTGTATCAATCCAGGGCAAAAAGATTCAGATCAAACGCACGTCTCTGTGAATTATGAAAACTAATTTACTGGGCGCAAAAGTTTCTGATTTTCAGCAGTATTAACACAACTATCACCGTAAGCTATCCTAAAGGTCTTACTTGGCACTTTATTGAAACAAAAGCTATAAAACATGATTACTACAGTAGCATAATCATGTGAACACACAAAAACAGTAAGGGTAAATATTGGGTTGTCTCCCAACAAGCTTTTCTTTATTGACTTTTTAGCTAGGCATGATGATGACAATGATGCTCACATAAAAGATAAATGAAACATAACGGGAGCATCATGAAGCATATGACTAGCACATGTAAGCCCAACCCACTTCCTATGCATAGGGATTTTGTGAGCAAACAACTTATGGGAACAATAATCAACTAGCATAGGAAAGCAAAACAAGCATAGCTTCAAGATTTTCAACACATAGAGAGGAAATTTGATATTATTGCAACTCCTACAAGCAAATGTTCCTCCCTCATAATAATTTTCAGTAGCATCATGAATGAATTCAACCATATAACTAGCACATAAAGTATTCTTTTCATAATCTACTTGCATAGAAATTTTACTACTCTCCACATAAGCAAATTTATTCTCATCAATAGTAGTGGGAGCAAACTCAACAAAATACCTATCATCTGAAGCATAATCCAATTGAAAATTAAAATCATGATGACAAGTTTCATGGTTATGTTTATTCTTTATGGCATACGTGTCATCACAATAATCTGAAGGAATATGCCCTAGAGGCAATAATAAAGTTATTATTTATTTCCTTATATCATGATAAATGTTTATTTTTTCATGCTAGAATTGTATTAACCGGAAACATAATACTTGTGTGAATACATAGACAAACATAGTGTCACTAGTATGCCTCTACTTGACTAGCTCGTTACTCGAAGATGGTTATGTTTCCTAACCATAGACATGAGTTGTCATTTGATTGACGGGATCACATAATTAGGAGAATGATGTGATTGACATGACCCATTACGTTAGCTTAGCACCCAATCGTTTAGTATGTTGCTATTGCTTTCTTCATGACTTATACATGTTCCTATGACTATGAGATTATGCAACTCCCGTTTACCGGAGGAACACTTTGTGTGCTACCAAACGTCACAACGTAACTGGGTGATTATAAAGGAGCTCTACAGGTGTCTCCAAAGGTACATGTTGGGTTGGCGTATTTTGAGATTAGGATTTGTCATTCCGATTGTCGGAGTGGTATCTCTGGGCCCTCTCGGTAATGCACATCACTTAAGCCTTGCAAGCAATGCAACTAATGAGTTAGTTGCGGGATGATGTATTACGGAATGACTAAAGAGACTTGCCGGTAACGAGATTGAACTACGTATTAAGATACCGACGATCGAATCTCAGGCAAGTAACATACCGATGACAAAGGGAACAACGTATGTTGTTATGCGATCTAACTGATAAAGATCTTTGTAGAATATGTAGGAGCCAATATGAGCATCCAGGTTCCGCTATTGGTTATTGACTGGAGACATGTCTCGGTCATGTCTACATTGTTCTCGAACGCGTAGGGTCCGCACGCTTAACGTTACGATGACAGTTTCATTATGAGTTTATATGTTTTGATGTACCAAAGGTTGTTCGGAGTCCCGGATGTGATCACGGACATGACGAGGAGTCTCAAAATTGTCGAGACATGAAGATTGATATATTGGAAGCCTATGTTTGGACATCAGAAGTGTTCCGGGTGAAATCAGCATTTTACCGGAGTACCGGGAGGTTACCGGAACCGCCGGTAACCTAATGGGCCTTAATGGGCCTAGTGGAGGAAGAGGAGAGGAGGCCAAGGGGCAGCCGCGCGCCCCTCCCCCCAAGTCCGGATTGGACAAGGAGGGGGGTAGCGCCCCCCCTTTCCTTTCCCCTCTCTCCTCCTTCCCCCCAAGTCCTAATCCAACTAGGGAAAGGGGGGAGTCCTACTCTCGGTAGGAGTAGGACTCCTCTGGCGCGCCTCCTCCTAGGGCCGGCCGCAGCCCCCCCTTTCCTCCTTTATATACGGGGGCAGGGGGCACCCCATAGACACAACGATTGATCATTGATCTCTTAGCCGTGTGCGGTGCCCCCCTCCACCATAATCCTCGATAATATTGTAGCGGTGCTTAGGCGAAGCCCTGCGATGGTAGAACATCAAGATCGTCACCACGCCGTCTGATATACGTCTCCAACGTATCTATAATTTTTTATTGCTCCATGCTATATTATCTACTGTTTTAGGCAATATTGGGCTTTATTATCCACTTTTATATTATTTTTGGGACTAACCTATTAACCGGAGGCCCAGCCCAGATTTGCTGTTTTATGCCTATTTCAGTGTTTCGAAGAAAAGGAATATCAGACGGAGTCGAAACGGAACGAAATCAACTAGAGAAGTTATTTTCGGAAGGAAAGCAACCTAGGGAACTTGGAGTGCACGTCAGGGGAGATACGGGCTGCTGCTACGTCTCGAGCTAGCATTGGTTTTCCCCGAAGAGGAGGGGGTGATGCAGCACAGTAGCTTAAGTATTTCCCTCAGTTTTTGAGAACCAAGGTATCAATCTAGTAGGAGGTCGCGCGCAAGTCCCTCGTACCTGCACAAAATGGTAGCAACTCGCAACCAACGCTTAGGGGTTGTCAATCCCTTCATGGTCACTTACGAGAGTGAGATCTGATAGAGATAATATTTTTGGTATTTTTGGTATAAAGATGCAAAGTGAAAAGTAAAAGGAAAACAAGTAAAATAAAGTAATGGAGATTGATATGATGAGAATAGACCCGGGGGGCATAGGTTTTACTAGTGGCTTCTCTCAAGAGCATAGATATTCTACGGTGGGTGAACAAGTTACTGTTGAGCAATTAATAGAATTGAGCATAGTTATGAGGTTATCTAGGTATGATCATGTATATAGGCATCACGTCCGTGACAAGTAGACCGACTCCTGCCTGCATCTACTACTATTACTCCACTCATCGACCGCTATCCAGCATGCATCTAGAGTATTAAGTTAAAAACAGAGTAACACCTTAAGCAAGATGACATGATGTAGAGGAATAAATTCATGCAATATGATAAATACCCCATCTTGTTATCCTTTATGGCAACAATACAATACGTGCCTTGCAACTCTTTCTGTCACTGAGTAAGGACACCGCAAGATTGAACCCAAAGCTAAGCACTTCTCCCATTGCAAGAACTACCAATCTAGTTGGCCAAACCAAATGGATAATTCAAAGAGACTTGCAAAGATAACTCAATCATACATAAAAGAATTCAGAGAAGATTCAAATATTATTCATAGATAAGTTGGATCATAAACCCACAATTCATCGGTCTCGACAAACACACCGCAAAAAGAAGATTACATCGAATATATCTCCACGAGGGAGGGGGAGAACATTGTATTGAGATCCAAAAAGAGAGAAGAAGCCATCTAGCTACTAGCTATGGACCCGAAGGTCTGAAGTAAACTACTCACACTTCATCGGAAGGGCTATGGTGTTGATGTAGAAGCCCTCCGTGATGGATGCCCTCTCCGGCGGAGCTCCGGAACAGGCCCCAAGATGGGATCTCGTGGATACAGGAAGTTGCGGTGGTGGAATTAGGTTTTTTGCTCCGTCTTTGGTCTAATGGGGGTACGTAGGTATATATAGAAGGAAGGAGCACGTCGGTGGAGCTCCGAGGGGCCCACGAGGCAGGGGGCGCGCCCAGGGGGGCGCCCTCCAAGTCTCCTGGATCACGTTCGGTGAGAAGATCACGTTCCCGAAGGTTTCATTCCATTTGGACTCCGTTTGATATTTTGTTTCCTCGAAATACTGAAATAGGCAAAAAACAGCAATTCTGGGCTGGGCCTCCGGTTAATAGGTTAGTCCCCAAAAATAATATGAAAGTGGAAAATAAAGCCCAATATAGTCCAAAATAGTAGATAAAGTAGCATGGAGCAATCAAAAATTATAGATACGTTGGAGACGTATCAGGCATCCCCAAGCTTAATTCCTGCTCGTCCTCGAGTAGGTAAATGATAAAAAGAGAATTTTTGATGTGGAGTGATACTTTGGCATAATTTCAATGTAAATCTTCTTAATCATGGTATGAATATTCAGATCCAAAAGGTTCAAGACAAAAGTTCATATTTGACATAAAAATGATAATACTTCAAGCATACTAATCAAACAATTATGTCATCTCAAAATAACATGGCGAGAGGAAGTTCATCCCTGCAAAATCATATAGTTAGGCTATGCTTCATTTTCGTCACACAAAGATGTTCCCAACTTCTATACCCCCGATGACAAGCCAAGAAATTGTTTCATACTCCAATAATCTCAAACTTTTTCAACCTTCACGCAATACATGAGCGCGAGCCATGGACATAGCACTATGGGTGGTATAGAATATGATGATAGGGATTGTGTGGAGAAGACAAAAAAAGGAGAAAGTCTCACATCAACGAGGCTAATCAATGAGCTATGGAGATGCCCATCAATTGATGTTAATGCAAGGAGTAGGGATTGCCATGCAACGGATGCACTAGAGCTAAGAATGCTCAACAAAAGAAAACTAGTGGGTGTGCATCCAACTTGCTTGCTCATGAAGACCTAGGGCATTTTGAGGAAGCCCATCGTTGGAATATACAAGCCAAGTTCTATAATGAAAAATTCCCACTAGTATGAACAAGACAACTTATGAGACTCACTATATGAAATCATGGTGCTACTTTGAAGCACAATATATGAGACTCACTACATGAAGAACAAGGTGCTACTTTGAAGCACAAGTGTGGAAAAAGAGATAGTAGCATTGCCCTTTTTATTTTCTCTCTTTTTTGGGCCTTTCTTTTTTTCTTTTTGGCCTTTCTCTCTCTCTTTTTTTGATTGGGCAATGCTCTAATAATGATGATCATCACACTTCTATTGATTACAACATAATGATTACAACTCGATACTAGAACAAGATATGACTCTATATGAATGCCTCCGGCGGTGTACCGGGATGGTGCAATGAATCAAGAGTGACATGTATGAAGAATAATGCATGGTGGCTTTGTCACAAATACGATGTCAACTACAAGATCATGCAATGGCAATATGACAAAAGTAAAGCATATCATGATGATGATGATGATGGAAGTTGCATGGCAATATATCTCGGAATGGCTATGGAAATGCCATGATAGGTAGGTATGGTGGCTGTTTTGAGGAAGATATAGAGAGGTTTATGTGTGAAAGAGCGTATCATATCATGGGGTTTGGATGCACCGGCGAAGTTTGCACCAACTCTCAATGTGAGAAAGGGCAATGCACGGTACCGAAGAGGCTAGCAAATGGCGGAAAGGTAAAAGTGTGTATAATCCATGGACTCAACTTTAGTCAAAAGAACTCATATACTTATTGCAAAAATTTAGAAGTCATCAAAAATCAAGTATTATGCTCATGCTCCTAGGAGGATAGATTGGTAGGAAAAGACCATCGCTCGTCCCCGACCGCCACTCATAAGGATGCACAAGCCAGGTACACTTCATGCTTCAAATTTGCTACACAACTTTAACCATACGTGCATGCTACGGGACTTGCTAACTTCAACACAAGTATTTCTCAAATTCACAACTACTCAACTAGCACGACTATGATATTATCACCTCCATATCTCAAAACAATTATCAAGCATCAAACTTATCTTAGTATTCAACCCACTAAAAAGAAAGTTTCACATATCTTGAATACCAAGTATATTAACATTAAGAAAATTACCATGCTATTAACGACTCTCAAAATAATCTAAGTGAAGCATGAGAGATCAAGTTTCTTTAAAACAAACCACCACCGTGCTCTAAAAGATCTAAGTGAAGCACTACAGCAAAAATTATCACGCTCAAAAAGATATAAGTGAAGCACATAGAGTAAACTATCAAGCTCAAAAGATGTAAGTGAAGCACATAGAGTATTCTAACAAATTTCAATTCATACATGGCTCTCTCAAAAGGTGTGTACAGCAAGGATGATTGTGGTAGACTAACAAGCAAAGACACAAATAATACAAGACGCTCCAAGCAAAACACATATCATGTGGTGAATAAAAATATAGCTCCAAGTAAATTACCGATGGAAGTGGACAAAAGAGGGGATGCCTTCCGGGGCATCCCCAAGCTTTGACTTTTTGGTGTCCTTGGATTATCTTGGGGGTGCCATGGGCATCCCCAAGCTTAGGCTCTTGCCACTCCTTGTTCCATAATCCATAAAAAGAATTCACCCAAAACTTGAAAACTTCACAACACAAAACTCAATAGAAATCTCGTTAGCTCCGTTAGAGAAAGAAAACAAAAGACTACTTTAAGGTACTGTAGTTAACTTGTTCTTTATTTGTATTGGTGTTAAACCTACTGTATTCCAACTTCTCTATGGTTTATAAACTATTTTACTAGCCATAGATTCATCAAAATAAGCAAACAACACACGCAAAACAGAATCTGTCAAAAACAGAACAGTTTGTAGTAATCTGTTACTAACGCAAACTTCTGGAACCCAAAAAATTCTACCAAAATTAGACGACCTGGGAATTTTTTTTATTGATCAGCAGAAATTGGAATAACTATTTTATCACGTTCTGGTGATTTTTGACAATTCGGGCACTGAGCGCAAAGATTCTGGAAATTACAGCAAGATCAAATAACTATCTTCCAAGAAGATCTAATAGGTTTAACTTGGCAAAAACACTAATTAAAAGATAAAATCACATCTAAACAGAATCTAGATGGATTATTTATTCCTAAACAAAACCAGAAACAAAAAACACAAAATAAAATTGGTTGCCTCCCAACAAGCGCTATCGTTTAATGCCCCTAGCTAGGCATAAAAGCAAGGATAGATCTAGGTATTGCCATCTTTGGTAGGCAATTATTCAATGAGGCATCCACCTCCTTTAGAATTTTCTTTCTTTCTAGTTATTATCAAACTTTTAGGCATAAGATCGAAAAATTCATTCGTGGCAAATGGTTCCTTAATGATTGTAAAAAGATCGGGGTGAATACTTATAGATTTAAGATCCGCATTTTCCTTACTAGATGATTCACCCTTATTTTTAGGAACATACATAAACTTGGCAATTTTAGTGGGAGGACTAGGGGTACTTTTTACAGAAGAAAAAGCAGTTCCCAAGTTGGTAATGATACCCTCAAGTTTATTGATTCGAGTAGAGTCTAGATTTATTTTTTCATTAACCATGGGTTCCTTCTCCTTAATATTTTTCAAGGTCATTCCTACCTTAGATCCATATTGAGTAATTTGATTATGAATCTTTTTATCTAGATTTTCAATGGATTCAATGGTAGCAACTTTGTTTTCAATAATTTCAAGCCTTTGCATAGCATGCTCCAAGGTTAACACAGTTCCATTAACCAAAAGGGGAGGTGAGCCAAATAAATCTATTAAAACATTATAGGAATCAAAAGTATGGCTACCCAAAAAATTCCCTCCAGTAATGGTATCAAGGATATATCTATACCAAGGATTAGCACCTACATAAAAATTGCGAAGAAGGACTGAAGTAGATTGCTTTCTGGTAGATCTATTTTGAGCATTGCAAATTCTATACCAAGCATATTTTAGATTTTCTCCCTCCCTTTGTTTAAAATTTAGCACTTCATTCTCGGGAGATAACGGAGAAGATAAGGAATTTGACATAGCGACAGGTAAGCAAACTAACACATGAGCAAACAAAAGGCAAGGGGAAAAAAGTGAATAAAACGGCAAGGGTGAAGTGGGGGAGAGGAAAACGAGAGGCAAATGGCAAATAATGTAATGCGAGAGATAGAGATTGTGATGGGTACTTGGTATGTTGACTTTTGCGTAGGCTTCCCCGGCAACGGCGCCAGAAATGGCTCGTTAACGGGAGAGTAAATCTTGACTTGACTTGGCGTAGGCCTCCCAGGCAACGGCGCCAGAAATGGCTCATTGACGGGAGAGTAAATCTTGACTTGACTTGGCGTAGGCCTCCCCGGCAAAGGCGCCAGAAATCCTTCTTGCTACGTCTCGAGCTAGCATTGGTTTTCCCGGAAGAGGAGGGGGTGATGCAGCACAATAGCGTAAGTATTTCCCTCAGTTTTTGAGAACCAAGGTATCAATCTAGTAGGAGGTCACACGCAAGTCCCTCGTACCTGCACAGAACGGTAGCAACTCGCAACCAACGCTTAGGGGTTGTCAATCCCTTCACGGTCACTTACGAGAGTGAGATCTGAAAGAGATAATATTTTTGGTATTTTTGATATAAAGATGCAAAGTGAAAAGTAAAAGCAAAACAAGTAAAATAAAGTAATGGAGATTGATATGATGAGAATAGACCCGGGGGCCATCGGTTTCACTAGTGGCTTCTCTCAAGAGCATATATATTCTACGGTGGGTGAACAAATTACTGTTGAGCAATTAATAGAACTAAGCATAGTTATGAGGTTATCTAGGTATGATTGTTTATATAGGCATCACGTCCGTGACAAGTAGACCGACTCCTGCCTGCATCTACTACTATTACTCCACTCATCGACCGCTATCCAGCATGCATCTAGAGTATTAAGTTAAAAACAGAGTAACGCCTTAAGCAAGATGACATGATGTAGAGGAATAAATTCATGCAATATGATAAATATCCCATCTTGTTATCCTCGATGGCAACAATACAATACGTGCCTTGCAACTCTTTCTGTCACTGAGCAAGGACACCGCAGGATTGAACCCAAATCTAAGCACTTCTCCCATTGCAAGAACTACCAATCTAGTTGGCCAAACCAAACGGGTAATTCGAAGAGACTTGCAAAGATAACTCAATCATACATAAAAGAATTCAGAGAAGATTCAAATATTATTCATAGATAAGTTGGATCATAAACCCACAATTCATCGGTCTCAACAAACACACCGCAAAAAAAGATTACATCGAATAGATCTCCACGAGAGAGGGGGAGAACATTGTATTGAGATCCAAAAAGAGAGAAGAAGCCATCTAGCTACTAGCTATGGACCCGAAGGTCTGAAGTAAACTACTCACACTTCATGGGACACTACTAGGAAAATGGCTATAGATGAAATGGTCACTAATGGTGCACCACGTGTGTGGTGCGCCATTAGAATATAGCAATGGCACACCACATACAGGTACGCCGTTAGTAATATATTACTAATGGCGCACCCGGTGTGCGGTGCGCCATTACTAGTTGACATAGTAATGGCGCACCACACCCACGGTGCGCCATTAGAAGTTTTGAAAAAAAAGTAAAAAAAATAAAAAAAAATTTTGTTACTAATGGCCCACCAGTGGACAGTGCGCCATTACTAGATTTTAACTAGTAATGACGCACTGTCCACTGGTGCGCCATTACTAAGTTTTTTTCAAAAAAAATTCAAAAAAATTTCAATTTTTTTTATATTTTTTTCAAAACTAGTAATGGCGCACTGTGGGTGTGGTGCGCCATTACTAGTTTAACTACTAATGGCGCACCACCCCACGGTGCGCCATTACTAGTTTGCCCGACTTCCACCGAATGCACCCCCCCCTGTGGACCGCCTTTTCAGTTTTAAATAAAAAATAAAAAAATGATAAAAATGTCAAAAAAATAAAAGAAAATAAGTTTGCCATGTGATATGTGGTCTAGTTGTTGGGAAAATTTACAAATATAAATTTCGACTTTATTTTCAAAATCTCTCTAGAAATTTGTAAAATGGGCATAACTTTTGCATACGGTTAAACATTTTCAAAATCCCCAAAAACCTAACACAAAAAAAGTTACGGGGCTTTCAAGATCTATAGGCAAAAAAATCAAAAAAAAATGTTTTGAATTTTTTTTAATTTTATTCAAAAAATGATACGTAATATGAGCGGGAAGTTTGAAATATTTTTCAAAATTTCATCATAGTCATGAACATGAACAAAGTCCTAGACATCAACAAGGTATAATAGGATTGATATGCTAGATATATCAACAAGTGCCTGTGAAGTGAGCTGTTGCTGGGGTTGGATAGAACTCTCAAGTTAAGCGTGCTTGGGCTGGATTAGTGTGAGGATGGATGACCTTTCGGGAAGTTTGACCATGGAGTGCGATTTGACTTGAGATTAAGCATATTGACCCGAGATTAAGACATAATGACCTGAGATTAAGAAAAAAATGAAAAAAAATTGAAAATTTTCGAAAAAAATTAAAAAAAATTCTGACAAAAAAAATTGAAAAAAATTTGTTACTAATAGCGCACTTCTATGTGGTGCGCCATTAGTATACCAGATACTAATGGCGCACCGTGGGCCATACTAATGGCGCACACGCACCAGTAGTGCGCCATTAGTAGCGAAAATAGGCGCGCCACTAGCAGCCCTTTTTTTGTAGTGGGAAGGGCTATGGTGTTGATGTAGAAGCCCTCCGTGATGGATGCCCTCTCCGGCGGAGCTCCGGAACAGGCCCCAAGATGGGATCTCGTGGATACAGGAAGTTGCGGCGGTGGAATTAGGTTTTTTGCTCCGTCTTTGGTCTAATGGGGTTACGTAGGTATATATAGGAGGAAGGGGCACGTCGGTGGAGCTCCGAGGGGCCCACGAGGCAGGGGGCGCGCCGTGGGCCATACTAATGGCGCACCACAGGTGCGCCATTAGGAAAAAATTCTAATGGCATGATGCTAGTGGCGCACCAGTAGTGCGCCATTAGTAGCGAAAATAGGTGCGCCACTAGCAGCCCTTTTTTAGTAGTGGGAAGAGCTATGGTGTTGATGTAGAAGCCCTCCGTGATGGATTCCCTCTCCGGCGGAGCTCCGGAACAGGCCCCAAGATGGGATCTCGTGGATACAGGAAGTTGCGGTGGTGGAATTAGGTTTTTTGCTCCGTCTTTGGTCTAATGGGGTTACGTAGGTATATATAGGAGGAAGGGGCACGTCGGTGGAGCTCCGAGGGGCCCATGAGGCAGGGGGCGCGCCCAGGGGGGCGCCCTCCACCCTCGTGACCTCCCCGGAAACTTCTTGGAGTAGGGTCCAAGTCTCCTGGATCACGTTCGGTGAGAAGATCACGGTCCCGAAGGTTTCATTCCGTTTGGACTCCGTTTGATATTCTGTTTCCTCAAAATACTGAAATAGGCAAAAAAACCCAGCAATTCTGGGCTGGGCCTCCGGTTAATAGGTTAGTCCCCAAAAATAATATAAAAGTGGAAACTAAAGCCCAATATAGTCCAAAACAGTAGATAAAGTAGCATGGAGCAATCAAAAATTATAGAAACGTTGGAGACGTATCAGCTGCCCACGAGGGTGGGGGGCGCGCCCACCCCCCTAGGGCGCGCCCCCTACCTCGTGGGGCCCCCGTGGCTCCTCCGACGTACTTCCGGCTCCCATATATACCCACGTATCCTAAAACTTCCAGAACAGAAGATAGATCGGGAGTTCCGCCGCCGCAAGCCTCTGTAGCCACCAAAAACCTTTCGGGACCCTGTTCCGGCACCATGCCGGAGGGGGGGACCCTCACCGGTGGCCATCTTCATCATCCCGGCGCTCTCCATGACGAGGAGGGAGTAGTTCACCCTCAGGGTTGAGGGTATGTACCAGTAGCTATGTGTTTGATCTCTCTCTCTCTATCTCTCTCTCTCTCTCTCGTGTTCTTGATTTGGCATGATCTTGATGTATCGCGAGCTTTGCTATTATAGTTGGATCTTATGTTTCTCCTCCCCCTCTTCTCTCTTGTAGTGGATTGAGTTTTCCCCTTGAAGTAATATTATCGGATTGAGTCTTTAAAGATTTGAGAACACTTGATGTATGTCTTGCCGTGCGTATCTGTGGTGACAATGGGATATCATGTGCCACTTGATGTATGTTTTGGTGATCAACTTGCGGGTTCCGCCCATGAACCTATGCATAGGGGTTGGCACATGTTTTCGTCGTGATTCTCCGGTAGAAACTTTGGGCACTCTTTGAGGTTCTATGTGTTGGTTGAGTAGATGAATTGAGATTGTGTGATGCATATCGTATAATCATACCCACGGATACTTGAGGTGACATTGGAGTATCTAGGTGACATTAGGGTTTTGGTTGATTTGTGTCTTAAGGTGTTATTCTAGTATGAACTCTAGGGCTGTTTGTGACACTTATAGGAATAGCCTAATGGATTGATTGGAAAGAATAACTTTGAGGTGGTTTCGTACCCTACCATAATCTCTTCGTTTGTTCTCCACTATTAGTGACTTTGGAGTGACTCTTTATTGCATGTTGAGGGATAGTTATATGATCCAACTATGTTATTATTGTTGAGAGAACTTGCACTGGTGAAAGTATGAACCCTAGGCCTTGTTTCCTAGCATTGCAATACCGTTTCCGCTCACTTTTACCACTTGTTACCTTGTTGTTTTTATATTTTCAGTTTACAAAAACCTTTATCTACCATCCATATTGCACTTGTATCACCATCTCTTCGCCGAACTAGTGCACCCATACAATTTACCATTGTATTGGGTGTGTTGGGGACACAAGAGACTCTTTGTTATTTGGTTGCAGGGTTGCTTGAGAGAGACCATCTTCATCCTACGCCTCCCACGGATTGATAAACCTTAGGTCATCCACTTGAGGGAAATTTGCTACTGTCCTACAAACCTCTGCACTTGGAGGCCCAAGAACGTCTACAAGAAGAAGGTTGTGTAGTAGACATCAAGCTCTTTTCTGGCGCCGTTGCCGGGGAGGCTAGGTAAGTGAAGGTATATGTTTAGATCTTGCAATTGAATCTTTTTGTTTCTTGTTTTAGCACTAGTCTAGTTTATAAAAGAAAATTACAAAAAATGGAATTGAGTTTGTCTCACACGCTTCACCTTTTTAATATCTTTCGTGAGTATGATGGAAAGAATAATTGTGCTCAAGTGCTAGAGGAAGAGATCTCTAAAATGTTTGGCACTAAATATTTGAATGATGAGCATGATTGCAATGTTGTTAGTACGAATTCTTTGAATAGCCATGATGCTAATGATGATTGCACTAGTTATGATGAAAATGTCTCCTATAAACATGTCAATTTTTGTGGAGTGCATTGGGTTTGCAAGTACACACCGAATAGGGAAGATAGATATTGCAAGAGGCATAAGTACTTAGAAACCAAATTGTTAAAAGAAGAGCTAGATGAATGTGCTGAAAATCTAAATTATATTGGCCATACTTGTGGACTTTGCAATGAAAGTGGTCATTTAGCTATCCGATGCAAATTGTTTCACGGTCTAATCGTGTCCAAAATTGTGATGAGTTGATTTCCCTTGCACATTATAATGAACTTAGCTTGCTTATGGGTTGCGAAGAAATGAAATGTTTAACTAATGATCGTCCAGAATTTTCCCGTTACAAACTTCTTGGCTTTGATCTAGAAGAAATTTATATGTATTGTGCGGTGAATTGCATTGAAAATCCTTATATTGCCAACTACATAAAGAAAAGAAAACAAATAGAAGATGAAGAGAATAATAATGAAAGGGAAGAGACTTCCCAATATCCTCCTATTATTTCTTATGATGAAGGAGGTAATGAGGAGGAGCCTTCTATTCAACCAATCTCATTAATAAGGAGCTCCAAAAAGAGGATTGAACCCACACATGATGTGGTGAAGAAGAAGAGAAGAAAAAGGAAGAGAGGTAAAAAGGTATCTCTCCCAAATAAAGTTGCTCCTATTATTGCTGTGCCTCATGAAAATGAAGATGATACACTTGATGATGATCTCGTTATGCCTATTGCTTGTTGTGATGATTATACTTGGGAAGATAATGATACTCCTTATGATCTTGAAAATCTTTTTGGCACTTGCTTGGAAGAATATGATAATAATGTTTGCTATACTATTGGTGCTATCCATACTATTAATGATGAGAGTGATTATGCTTATGATACAAAAAGGCCCAAGCTTGGGGAAGCTATGTTTGATGAGGATGACATATTTGAGAATATATTTGCTGAAATTAATGTTTGTCCCAAGCTTGGGGATGCTATGTTTAATAATGATGATATTTTTAGCCTCTCAAGTTTTGATATGCAAAGTTGTTATGATGATAGCATGCCTTCTACCTATGATGATTATATTGATGAAAGTGGGTTTGGAAGAGTGTCAACTTTAGGAATTAGTGATCCCACAATATTGGAGGATGTTGAATCTTATAATATTTATGAAAGTGGATTTGGAAGAGTGTCAACTTTATTTAGTGATGTATCCACTATTTCGGAAGAGGTTTCAATTGATTATGATGAGAACAAAGTTGCTACTTATGATGATTATTGTGATGAAACTTATGCCATAAAGAGTAGTGATGATTATATTTATGAAACTTGTCATGATTATGAGTACCCTTTCTCTGAACATTACTCTTTTAATGTGGAAACAATTTATAGTATTCAAGTCTCTTATGATACTCCCACTATTCCGAATGAGAAGAATTTTGCTTATGTGGAGAGTAATAAAATTTCTATGCAAGTAGATCATGAAAAGAATGCTTTAGTTGCTGTTTATATTGTTGAATTTATTCATGATGCTACTGAAAATTATTATGAGGGAGGAATATATGCTTGTAGGAATTGCAATAATATCAAGTTTCCTCTCTATGTGCTTAAAGTTTTGAAGTTATGCTTGTTTTACCTTCCTATGCAAGTTGATTATTGTTCCCATAAGTTGTTTTCTCACAAAATCCCTATGCACAGGAAGTGGGTTAGACTTAAATGTGCTAGTCATATTCTTCATGATTCTCTCTTTATGTTTCAATTCCTATCTTTTATGTGAGCATCATTGAAATCATAATGCCTAGCTAGGGGCGTTAAACGATAGCGCTTGTTGGGAGGCAACCCAATTTTATTTTAGTTTCTTGCTTTTTGGTTCTGTTTAGGAATAAATAATCCATATAGCTTCTGTTTAGATGCGGTTTTGTGTTTTAATTAGTGTTTGTGCCAAGTAGAACCTTTGGGAAGACTTGGGTGAAGTCTTTATGATCATGCTGTAAAAAACAGAAACTTTAGCGCTCACAAGATTAGCTAGAACTTTTTACTGGAGAGTGCTATTTAGTTGACTATTTTTGCAGATGATTACTAGTCAAATTCCTAAGGTCCACCAGTGTATTTTAGAATTTTTGGAGTTCCAGAAGTTTGCGTTAGTTACAGATTACTACAGGCTGTTCTCTTTTGACAGATTCTGTTTTTCGTGTGTTTTTTGCTTATTTTGATGAATCTATGGCCAATAAAATAGTTTATAAACCATAGAGAAGTTGGAATACAGTAGGTTTAACACCAACATAAATAAAGAATGAGTTCATTACAGTACCATGAAGTGGTGTTTTCTTTCCTTTCGCTAACGGAGCTTACGAGTTTTCTGTTAAGTTTTGTGTTGTGAAGTTTTCAGGTTTTGGGTAAAGATTCGATGGAATACGGAATAAGGAGTGGAAAGAGCCTAAGCTTGGGGATGCCCAAGGCACCCCAAGGTAATATTCAAGGATAACCAAGAGCCTGAGCTTGGCGATGCCCCGGGAAGGCATCCCCTCTTTCGTCTTCGTTCATCGGTAACATTACTTGGAGCTATATTTTTATTCACCACATAATATGTGTTTTGCTTGGAGCGTAATTTTATTTTATTTTGCTTTGCTTTCTGTTTGAATAAAATACCAAGATCTGAAATTATTAAATGAGAGAGTCTTCACATGGTTGCATAATTATTCGACTACTCATTGATCTTCACTTATATCTTTCGGAGTAGTTTGTCATTTGCTCTAGTGCTTTACTTATATCTTTAAGAGCACGGTGGTGGATTTGTTTTAATAGAAACTATTGATCTCTCATGCTTCACTTATATTATTTTGAGAGTCTTAAATAGCATGGTAATTTGCTTAAAAATCCTAATATGCTAAGCATACAAGATTTGTAAGAATTCTTATGAGTGTGTTGAATACTAAGAAAAGTTTGATACTTGATAATTCTTTTGAGATATGAAGATGGTGATACTAGAGTCATCCTAGTTGAGTAGTTGTGAATTTGAGAAATGCTTGTGTTAAAGTTTGTGATTCCCGTAGCATGCACGTATGGTGAACCGTTATGTAATGAAGTCGGAGCATGATTTATTTATTGATTGTCTTCCTTATGAGTGGCGGTCGGAGACGAGCGATGGTCTTTTTCTACCAATCTATCCCCCTAGGAGCATGCGCGTAATACTTTGCTTTGATAACTTCTAGATTTTTGCAATAAGTATATGAGTTCTTCATGACTAATGTTGAGTCCATGGATTATATGCACTTTTTCCCATCCTCCCACCATTGCTAGGCTCTCTAATACCACACACTTTTCGTCGGTATCATACACCCACCATATACCTTCCTCAAAACAGCCACCATACCTACCTATCATGGCATTTCCATAGCCATTCCGAGATATATTGCCATGCAAGTTTCCACCGTTACATTTATTATGACACGCTCCATCATTGTCATATTGCTAGCATGATCATGTAGTTGACATTGTATTTGTGGCAAAGCCACCATTCATAATTCTTTCATACCTGTCACTCATGAGTCATTGCATATCCCGGTACATCGCCGGAGGCATTCATATAGAGTCATATTTGTTCTAAGTATCGAGTTGTAATTGTTGAGTTGTAAGAAAAATAAAAGTGTGATGATCATCAATTTTTAGAGCATTGTCCCATTGAGGAAATGATGATGGAGACTATGATTCCCCCACAAGTCGGGATGAGACTCTGGACGAAAAATAAAAAAGATAAAAAGATAAAAAAAGAGGCCAAAAAAAGAGAAAAGGCCCCAAAAAAGGAATAAAAAATAAAAAAATGAGAAAAAAAGAGAGAAGGGACAATGCTACTATCCTTTTACCACACTTCTGCTGCAAAGTAGCACCATGATCTTCATGATAGAGAGTCTCCTATGATATCACTTTCACATACTAGTGGGAATTTTACATTATAGAACTTGGCTTGTATATTCCAATGATGGGCTTCCTCAAAATGCCCTAGGTCTTCGTGAGCAAGCGAGTTGGATGCACACCCACTTAGTTTCTTTTGTTGCGCTTTCATATACTTATAGCTCTAGTGCATCCATTGCATGGCAATCCCTACTCACTCAAATTGATATCTATTGATGGGCATCTCCATAGCCCGTTGATACGCCTAGTTGATGTGAGACTATCTTCTCCTTTTTGTCTTCTCCACAACCACCATTATATTCCACCAATAGTGCTATATCCATGGCTCACATTCATGTATTGCGTGAAGATTGAATTTTTTTTTGAGAATGTCAAAAGTATGAAACAATTGCTAGGCTTGTCATCCGGGTTGTGCATGATTTAAATACTTTGTGTGGTGAAGATAGAGCATAGCCAGACTATATGATTTTGTAGGGATAACTTTCTTTGGCCATGTTATTTTGAGAAGACATAATTGCTTTGTTAGTATGCTTGAAGTATTATTATTTTTATGTCAATATGAACTTTTGTCTTGAATCTTTTGGACCTGAATATTCATATCACAAGTAAGAAGAATTACATTGAAATTATGCCATCTAGCATTCCACATCAAAAATTATCTTTTTTATCATTTACCTACTCGAGGACGAGCAGGAATTAAGCTTGGGGATGCTTGATACGTCTCCAACGTATCTATAATTTTTGATCGCTCCATGCTATATTATCTACTGTTTTAGGCAATATTGGGCTTTATTATCCACTTTTATATTATTTTTGGGACTAACCTATTAATCAGAGGCCCAGCCCAGATTTGCTGTTTTATGCCTATTTCAGTGTTTCAAAGAAAAGGAATATCAGACGGAGTCAAAACGGAACGAAATAAACTAGAGAAGTTATTTTCGGAAGGAAAGCAACCCAGGGAACTTGGAGTGCACGTGGGGGAGATACGGGCTGCCCACGAGGGTGGGGGGCGCGCCCCCTACCTCGTGGGGCCCCCGTGGCTCCTCCGACGTACTTCCGGCTCCCATATATACCCATGTATCCTAAAACTTCCAGAACAGAAGATAGATCGGGAGTTCCGCCGCCGCAAGCCTCTGTAGCCACCAAAAACCTCTCGGGACCCTGTTCCGGCACCCTGCCGGGGGGACCCTCACCGGTGGCCATCTTCATCATCCCGGCTCTCTGCATGATGAGGAGGGAGTAGTTCACCCTCGGGGCTGAGGGTATGTACCAGTAGCTACGTGTTTGATCTCTCTCTCTCTCGTGTTCTTGATTTGGCACGATCTTGATGTATCGCGAGCTTTGCTATTATAGTTGGATCTTATGTTTCTCCTCCCCCTCTTCTCTCTTGTAATGGATTGAGTTTTCCCCTTGAAGTAATATTATCAAATTGAGTCTTTAAAGATTTGAGAACACTTGATGTATGTCTTGCCATGCGTATCTGTGGTGACAATGGGATATCACGTGCCACTTGATGTATGTTTTGGTGATCAACTTGCGGGTTCCGCCCATGAACCTATGCATAGGGGTTGGCACACGTTTTCGTCATGATTCTCCGGTAGAAACTATGGGCACTCTTTGAGGTTCTATGTGTTGGTTGAGTAGATGAATTGAGATTGTGTGATGCATATCGTATAATCATACCCACGGTACTTGAGGTGACATTGGAGTATCTAGGTGACATTAGGGTTTTGGTTGATTTGTGTCTTAAGGTGTTATTCTAGTACGAACTCTAGGGCTGTTTGTGACACTTATAGGAATAGCCCAACGGATTGATTGGAAAGAATAACTTTGAGGTGGTTTCGTACCCTACCATAATCTCTTTGTTTGTTCTCCGCTATTAGTGACTTTGGAGTGACTCTTTATTGAATGTTGAGGGATAGTTATATGATCCAACTATGTTATTATTGTTGAGAGAATTTGCACTAGTGAAAGTATGAACCCTAGGCCTTGTTTCCTAGCATTGCAATACCGTTTACGCTCACTTTTACCACTTGTTACCTTGCTGTTTTTTATATTTTCAGTTTACAAAAACCTTTATCTACCATCCATATTGCACTTGTATCACCATCTCTTCGCCGAACTAGTGCACCTATACAATTTACCATTGTATTGGGTGTGTTGGGGACACAAGAGATTCTTTGTTATTTGGTTGCAGGGTTGCTTGAGAGAGACCATCTTCATCCTACGCCTCCCACGGATTGATAAACCTTAGGTCATCCACTTGAGGGAAATTTGCTACTGTCCTACAAACCTCTGCACTTAGAGGCCCAATAACATCTACAAGAAGAAGGTTGTGTAGTAGACATCACCGTCATGCTGACGGAACTCTTCCCCGACACTTTGCTGGATCAGAGTCCGGGGATCGTCATCGAGCTGAACGTGTGCAAGAACTCGGAGGTGTCGTAGTTTCGGTGCTTGATCGGTCGGGCCGTGAAGACGTACGACTACATCAACCGCGTTGTTATAACGCTTCCGCTTTCGGTCTACGAGGGTACGTGGACAACACTCTACCCTCTCGTTGCTATGCATCACCATGATCTTACGTGTGCGTTGGAATTTTTTTGAAATTACTACGTTACCCAACAGTGGTATCAGAGCCAGGTTTTATGCGTAGCTGTCATATGCACGAGTAGAACACAAGTGAGTTGTGGGTGATATAAGTCATACTGCTTACCAGCATGTCATACTTTGGTTCGGCGGTATTGTTGGATGAAGCGGCCCGGGCCGACTGAGGGAGTCCTGGATTAGGGGGTGTCCGGATGGCCGGACTATACCTTCAGCCGGACTCCTGGACTATAAAGATACAAGATTGAAGACTTCGTCCCGTGTCCGGAAGGGACTTTCCTTGGCGTGGAAGGCAAGCTTGGCGAGACGGATATTTAGATCTCCTACCCTTGTAACCGACTTTGTGTAACCCTAACCCTCTCCTGTGTCTATATAAACCGGAGGGTTTTAGTCCGTAGGACAACATACAACAATCATACCATAGGCTAGCTTCTAGGGTTTTGACACCGACATTGGTGCTTTCATTGAGAGTTCCTCTGTGTCGTCGCTTTCATGCCCGATGGCTCCTCCGATCATCAATGGTGATGCAGTTCAGGGTGAGACCTTTCTCCCCGGACAGATCTTCATCTTCGGTAGTTTCACACTACGGGCCAATTCACTTGGCCATCTGGAGCAGATCAAAAGCTACGCCCCTGGCCATCAGGTCAGGTTTGGAAGTTTAAACTACACGGCTGACGTCCGCGGGGACTTGATCTTCGACGGATTCGAGCCACAGCCGAGCGCGCCGCACTGTCACGATGGGCATGATCTAGCTCTGCCGCCGAACAGTGCCCTGGAGGCCGCACACGCATCGGTTCCGACCCTTAATCCAGAGCCAACTGCGCCGATCGAGGATGAGCGGTTGGACGCCGCCTCGAGGGCTGCGATCCCAACGGCGATCGAGCCGAACACCAGCCCCGTACTCCGCAAGGCCCGTGACTCCGAGGGGCCGGACTCCTCTCCGGACTCCGAGCCCTCCGCGCCCCTGCCGATCGAATCCGATTGGGCACCAATCATGGAGTTCACTCCCGCAGACATCTTTCAGCACTCGCCCTTTGGCGACATTCTGAAGTCACTAAAGTCTCTCTCTTTATCAGGAGAGCCCTGGTCGGACTACGGTCAGCAAGGTTGAGATACGGACGATGAAGAAATTCAAAGCCCACCCACCACCCATTTGGTAGCCACTGTCGACAATTTAAACGACGTGCTCAATTTCGACTCCGAAGACATCGACGGTATGGACGACGATGCAGGAGACGCACATGAACCAACGCCTATAGGGCATTGGACAGCCACCTCATCTCATGATGTGTACATGGCGGATACACCTAAAGAAAGCGACAACGAGGAACACGAGGATGCAACGAGGGATCGATCTCTCGAAAAGCAATCAAAGCGGCGGCGTAAATGCCGCTCCAAGCCCCGCCTCGATAAAGACAACAGACATACAGACCCAGCCATAGAGCAGGATGAGCCGGCGGATGACGAGCATGCCTTAGAGCAACCGTCCGAATAGGGCAACTTGGATAAAGAAACCGAACAACCCGTCCCCGGCTAAAACGGCATTCCGGACGACCTTACGCCGGATAAGCTCATGGAGCAGAAGAACCTCCACAAAAGGCTTGTTGCAACCGCATGCAGCCTGAAAAAGCAGAAGTGGAAGCTAAAAACTGCGGAAGATGCACTCAGAATTAGATGGAGCAAAGTACTCAATACCGCAGACAAATACGGCAGCAGTCGTCACACTAAAAGCTATCCGAAGTGAAAGCTACTGCCCGAATTTGACGAAGAGGCCTTAGAGACCCCGCATTCAAAAAGTAAGAAAGGCACCCGGTCGGATAGACGACCCCATGGCCAGCATAAAGCAGCAAGCGGTGCTGCACTCAAGCCGGCACACGATCCACTCAAGGATTCACATCAAAAAGATGGCCCAGCCAGATCTATTTATGGGCCAAGAAAGCAAGCTCTCGTCAGCAATGCAACAAAACCAGTATCCGAACATCACGGCACACCCAAATACAGGGGTGCCGCACACCCCCTATGTTTCACCGATGAGGTCCTGGATTATGAATTTCCAGCGGGATTCAAACGCGTAAACATAGAGGCGTACGACGGAACAACAGACCCTGGAGTCTGGATCGAGGATTATATCCTCCACATACATATGGCCAGAGGAGATGACCTCCACGCCATAAAATACTTACCCCTCAAGCTTAAAGGGCCAGCCCGGCATTGGCTCAAAAGCCTTCCTAAAAACACAATTGGAAGTTGGGAAGAGCTCGAGGACGCTTTCCGAGCAAATTTTCAAGGGACCTATGTCCGCCCTCCGGATGCAGACGATCTCAGTCACATAACTCAACAGCCCGGAGTGTCAGCTCGGCAATTTTGGAATAGATTCCTTACTAAAAAGAATCAAATACTCGACTGTCCGGACGCCGAAGCCTTAGCAGCTTTTAGGCATAACGTTCGAGACGAATGGCTCGCCAGACACCTCGGCCAAGAAAAGCCAAGAACAATGCCCGCATTAACAAGCCTCATGACCCGCTTTTGCGCAAGAGAGGACAGCTGGTTGGCAAGATGTAGCACCAGCGACCCAAGTACATCCGAAACTAGGGATGGAAACGGAAAACCGCGACGCAACAAGGACCGTCGCCGGACTAAGGAAAACAGTCCGAAGAGCACGGCAGTCAATGCCGGATTCAAAAGCTCGCGGCAGAATCAGAAAAAGCTGCCCCTCCAGGATAACTGGGACGAGCTATCAACCCTAAAAAAATCTTGGACAGGATATGTCAAATACACAGTACTCCCGGGAAGCCTGCTTACCATACCCATAGAGATTGTTGGGTCTTCAAACAATCCGGTAGACTCAACGCCGAACACAAGGGGCTCGACACACCAAGCGAAGACGATGACGAACCCCAAAAGCAGAGCACGAGGAAACAAAAGAATTTTCCACAAGAAGTAAAAACAGTAAACTTACTTCACATAACAAAACATGCGGCGCCCATAAAGGTACGCGCCATACGGCCTATCCCAAAGGAGTCTCGCCACTGGTTGTCAAAACCAATCATCTTTGATCATCTGGATTACTCTAGAAGTATCAAGAATGTAGGCTGGACTGCGTTGGTACTCGATCCAATAATTGGCGGACTCCAGTTTACAAATGTCCTGATGGACGGCGGCAGTGGTCTAAACCTGATATATCAGGACACAATCCACCACATGGGGATAGACCCGACAAGAATTTGCCACAGCAAAACCTCCTTTCAAGGGGTAACGCCAGGTCCGGATACCCATTGCATGGGTTTTCTCCGGCTTGAAGTTATATTCAGCTCCCCCGGTAACTTCCGCCGCGAAAAGCTAACTTTTCACATCGTCCCATTCTCAAGTCGCTATCAAGCACTGCTGGGACGCTAAGCTTTCGCCCACTTTAACGCAATACCGCATTATGCGTCTCTTACGCTCAAGATGCCCGGTCCACGCGGCATCATCTCATTAAAGGGAAAACATTGAGTGCGCCCCCATTGTGCGGCTACCTTAACAGCCCCACAATAAAACGGCTTCACCAGTCAAAACATCTAAACAGGTCGTTAAGACCACGGACACGGCTAGACGAGTCCGGTATAAACATATAACTGATAAAGGCTTAATAGCCGTATACTCCTACACTAGGGGCTCAGCGCATATAAAATAAGAGCAAAATCAAGCTCAATTTTACCCATTTCAATTTATACTTTGTTTATTTAGTATAACTTCTGTTCGGCATGACCTTTTTTCCACTAAGTTCCCCTCTTTTACAGATGAACATCGTGTTGCGCCCGTCCAGGATACGACACAACGAAGACACAGGCGCAGACGTGTAGCAGGGACCCGTCCCAAGGATTCTCTTCAGATTAAGACCCCGCGTAAACCTTTTTTACCGTCTCTTGTTGATACACATCCACTGGTTTTCTCTGGTATAACCAAGGAGGAGGCTGGCTTCTTGGCATGTGGCCACGTCAAAAATTTTGCACGTACCTGGACGCTAGGGGCTTATAACTAAGGGCGTTGTCTCGCCCGCCTTCATAAAGACTGAATACCTTAGGGAGTGATCGACGTCGCGAGTTTGGCCTTATATGTATCAGCTCCGAATCATGTCTTTGGTCAAATGTTGGGTTGCCCGGCTCTTGTGTTTTGCTGCCTTACGTTCCACTCTATCGGCTAAGGCGGCACCAGGAGAACTACTGCGATTGTGCCCCGGTTCGGCCAGGCGAGCACCTCAGTAGAGAAAGCCGAAAACTGACTGTGATGATAAAGCGTGAGACTGGTCAACCACTCGATGACTTACCGGAATCTGTAGGATTCCTCCACATTAACGAAGGGCCGTTTCCCGGCCAGGCACATACGCGCCCCGAATTCGGGCGAGCGCGGTCGCCACCAGGGGCTATTTAAGTAGCCTCACTGTCAAGCTCCTATGGCTAAGTGAAAGTGATAAAGCATTATAGTCCGATTGCCTAGCTCGCTGCGCTATCACCTCCTCTGTAGGACCAAGACGTTGGATCAAGAGTGAAAATGCGCCTTCTGCGAGCACCCCCGCACTATTTGCGTGGGGGCTGAAGCCGACGACTGCCATCTTTTAGATTATATATATATCTTAAAACGGCCGCACAGGAGGTGTTACAAATACTTGAAGGCACAAGTATAAAAAGCTTCTACAATTTATCAAAATATTGTTTCACAATAACACATGCTATTCGAATATAGCATCCTTCGAGCACTGCGTCTCTATTACACGAGCGCCTTGTAGAACTTCTGGAAAATAGTGCTCGGCAGGTACTCGGCTTCCGTCCGAATCTCGGGATGCAACAGCGGTGGTTTCCATCTCCGCCCAGTATGTCTTGACACGGGCAAGAGCCATCCATGCACCCTATATGCATGCAGACCTCTTCATTGCATTAATACGCAGCACCGCACCAAGGAACTGTTGCACCAAGCTGAAATAACTTTTTGGCTCAGATCTCTCCGGCCACAGGTGACTCATGATGCACTTCATGGTGAGTCCGGACAACCTATTCAGTTCGGCCCATTCGGCCAGACGATCGGTCACTGACAGTGGACGCTCTGGATTGTGGAACTGCGACCAGAAAAGCTTTTCCACTTCGCGATCTTCTTGATCTCGAAAGTGTTCGGTCGCATGTGACACCCCAAAATTTTGGCCTTGTTTTATTAAATAATTTTTTTTGCCAGGAATTAAAACTTTGATTTTTTTTTGGACTCCCTTTTGATTTTTTAAACATTTCCTTTCTTATTATCATTGAGTTGTTTCCTATAATGAAAACCTTTCAAATATGTTATTGGACTTGTTTAACCTCTCAAGAAAACTTTTCTTTTATCAGTATAACTAATTACCTAATTAATTTGCTTGATCTTTATTTTCTTGAAAAATGGTTTTTCAAGGTTATATGGCCATAATTGAACTACAACCATTTGATAAATTCACCTAAAATTCCAACCAAAATTTGGAGATGTCATGTGATGTTTTTAAATCACTTTTATACAGAAGTATCTTTTATTCATGTAATATTTTGAGCTCTGCATCAATTTTTCTTCTCTGGTCCAGAGTGCAATTTTGCACTACAACCCTTTTAAATATTTCTTTCTGGCCTCCACCAAAATTATGGGATGTTGGTAGTAGCATATGATTCAACTTTATGCAAAAACCCAGTGATGTTATTTGCAAGTTTTGAGTGAATCAACCTCATCTTCATTCTGGTCCAAGATGATGGTTTGTACAGCAACCATATCCTTGCTTGCTCTTTGGCCCTTGAGTTTTCTCATGCTTGTAGTGCACCTTGCCAAACCCTTAAGTCCAGGAGAGTGGTCCCATTGGATGACTCTAAGTGCTTGAAATCATGCCCTTTTCTTTCTGTCCAAAACTGAAGTTTTGCAAAACTTGCACTAACAAGTTTGTGCTTTTCACAAACTAACCTCACCACCCTCTTATGAATCTAAAGAGACCACCATCTGGAGTTTTTGGCCACTCCAAGACCTGCCTAAGTGCCCTTTGCATTTTGTCAAACACCTTATGGGCATGATCAGTTTTGACATGGGTTTGTGTTTGCTCTATGAACTTGATCCCCTGACCAAACCAGCCTGTCCAATGGTGTTTCCCTAGCCTATAACCCCACCCTGCTAACCCTCTTGCGGTTTGGAACCCCCCAGCATGCCATGGCATTTCGTCGAGCACGTTTCGTGCATGCTCTGGGCGCGAGCAGAGCACGCGTTTTGCACGTGCCGTGCCGAGCCGACGCGTCGCGCCCCTGGCCTTGCCCGCTCTGCAGAGCCACGCCACTCGCTCTCCTCCTCACCACGTCACGCCAAGCAGGCCCTGGTGCCCTGCAGCACCGCCGTCAGAGCCGCTTGGCGGCATGCCCGCGGCCGCATCCGCCACCGCCATGGGCAGGACCGCCCAAACCACCACAGCGCGCCCGCTCGCCTCTTTCGACAGTGTAGTGGTCGTCGTTAGCCCCTGGAGCTAGCCAGCCACCGCCACGTCGCCCTGCAGCACAGAGAGGCGGTTCACCGCTGTTCTTATCCCCGGTCGCCGCAAACCGACTTGGACGTGCTATAAAGAGAGGTCCCCGAACTCCCCCGAGCACGCAGGCAACCTCAGGGCACCCCAATGGCGCTCCCCTAGCTCGCATTCGACCCAGGGAGGTTTTCTTCCCCGTCTCCGGCAACTCCTGCCGCCGCCACCGCCCCGGCCATTCCGGCACCTCTAGTACCTCCCCCTCTCCACTCTCTCCACCAGGAGCCTTCTCTTCCTCCCGCGAACACTTCCCCCTGCTCGATTTTGATCGGGAGCCACCGCAGCCCCAAAAGCACTTTGCTCCCGAGGCCACCTCCGCCGAGAAGCTCGCCGCCGGCAGTTCCCTCCACCCCCGACGACCCTACAACCACCAGGAGGACCGCCTAGGAGTGGCGGATCCATCCCTGCATTCAGATGCCCACGAAGAACCGCCGTTCGCCGGCGACGATCGCTGGATGTCCCGCCTCTGCTCAGGCAGAGAAGAGGGGGGGAGTGTGGACTAGTCAAACCTGACTAGTGGGCCCCCTGGACCCACTGTCAGTGACTCCCCGCGCGGTCCACGCTGGATAAGTGGAGGCGTAAAACCCGTAGTATGTTTTCTCTGCCCGAAAGCGTAATCTCGTTTGAACCGTTTTCTTTTTCTGATTTTATTCAAAACATATTTTGACCAAATCTTTGACTGGCTATAACTTTTTAATTATAACTCCAAATGAGTTGATTCTTTTTCCTACCTTCCTCAAATTTTGTCTTGTTTATTTTAAGATTTATTTCAAAAAAAATTAGACAACTTTTTGGTACTGTTTTTGAAACTACATATTGATTCAAAAATATTTTGAATAGGATTTTTGGAGAGAGGAGAAAGCTTTCAAAAGTTTTGGAGTGCACCCTGCCTTTCCACACCATGAAGGCAAGCATTCTAAACCCCGGAATAATATTTTTGGTGTGTTAGGTGACACGTTTATAACACCACCTTATATCGGAGAACTTGTTATTTCATGTGATATGATCATTTGCATGAAGGCATATTAGTGATTTCCTTGCTGTTGGAAATGAATATACTTGTGATGGTAATCACCCTCATGTGCCTTGCATGCCTGCCAGAAAGGAATCCGGGAAAGCCTCTGCCTTGGGTAGGAGTGAGCTTGTCGCCGGTCCCCGTCGGGACGGTTATGTCCGGTATGGCATGGTAAGGTATATTGAGTGGTGATTTTGTTGGTTGAAATATATTTGTTATACATGTCATGCAGGGAATTTATAAACCTCCTGAGTCGACCGTAGATCGAGTCTTATTCCAGTAACCCCCATACTTGTTTTGTACTACCACTTGTCCCTGCCGCAGGTAGGGTACGGTTCAGTAAGTCGTCAACCCCTTTCCAGCACACACCGTACAGAGAGGCCATGGTGGAAGATACCGGTTGTAGCCGGTAGGCAGGCCACCTGGTCTGGGGGCATGGGTGTTTCCGGTTGGGACCGAGAGGGGAGGCCACCCCTTAGAGCGTGTGATATAAATTTGATCCCATGCTACGCGAGGTTGTAGCCTCCCCACTTAGAGTTTTGCTTAACAAGTGTCGTGGGTGATTCCAGACACCGATGAGTTAAGCTGGTGTGTGCAAGTTAGGCATGTTTTCAACTAAAAGGCCGTAGACGGAATTAGTCCCGATGGACTAAAGGAATCCGTTACTCGTGGGTAAAGAGTACACCCTCTGCAGAGATTAAACCTATTCGAATAACCGTCTCCATGGTTAAGGATTACAGTCTGGGATGGGTCAAGGGTTGGTCTTAGTGTCGGTCTTCGGAGGAGAGATTGTTAAACCAGAACTTGGACTGTGACTTGTGACTTGTGAAGATTATGATTATTATTATTGTGGACTAACCCATTATATCATCAAGTATCCCTGGGACGGTTCTACCTCCTGGATGTTCATTGTGATTATTTGTTTTATAAGCCCTTTATGTGGTGTCGCTGAGACGCCCGACTGTGGCATTTCTTGTTATTTATTTATTTTGTAAGCCCTTTATGTGGTGTTGCTAAGATGCCCGACTGTGGCATTTCTTTTAAAGCCCTTTATGTGGTGTCGCTAAGACGCCCGACTGTGGCATTTCTTTTAAAGCCCTTTATGTGGTGTCGCTAAGATGCCCGACTGTGGCATTTCTTTCAAAGCCCTTTATGTGGTGTCGCTAAGACGCCCGACTATGGCATCTCTTTTAAAGCCCTTTATGTGGTGTCGCTAAGACGCCCGACTATGGCATTGCTTGTTATTTATTTCATAAATTTTAATACTACTATGTTACTGCATATTCATAAATAACATGCATGCACGCATCAGAGTTTTATTTATCTTTTGTGACTCACGTCATGAGCATAAAATATTTTCAGCACATCATTGTTATGTTATACCTGTGTTCATAATGTTTGTGAGTACATTCAAAGTACTCACTGGCTTGTCCCTGGCTATTGTCTTGGCCAGATTTCTGCTTGGAGAGGAGCGTTGCGGTGACAGCCCCGGAACCAACGTAATGGTGATAGGAGCCTCGCGAAGATAGGAGTTAACCTGGTCAGCTATTCCTGTGGGAAATGGAGTCCCCTATACGCTGACGATCCACAAACCGCTTCCGCCATCAACCACCAGAAACCTTTTGTTGTACTCACAAGCCAGAATGGTCTTATACTACATATGTTGTATTTTGCTTGGAATTTCTGTATCAAGTTGGTGCCTCATCAGCTAACAGTTATCCTGGGGCTGGTGAGTACAACGGCCATTTTCTGGAATTTAAAACCCGGAAAACCGGTCGTGACATCGCATCAGCAGCACTCGCTGCCAAATCTAGATAGGTGTCTGCCGTACTCCACAACCGGTCTAACGGAGCATGCTTAGGATCACAAAACTTCCTCCGCGGCATAAAGGGCTTTCCAGCTGCGATCTCTCCAGCCTGACGCAGCTCCTCCTTCGCAGCTCTCATCGCAGAGCGAGCATCCTTGGCATCAGCAACGGCCTTCTCCAAGTCCATCTATTCCGCCCGGTCTTCTTTTTCAAGAAGCTTGGAATGGTCAACAACGCTCTTTAGCTTCACGGCCATCTCAGCCATCTCTTTCTTGCTTCGGCAGTGAGCAGCCTGTTCGGCTCTCAGCTCTTCAAGGGCCTTCTCAGCAGCCGCATCACTTTTTCTGGCTTGTTCCTTGGCTTGGGCAAGTTCCGCCCGAAGACTCTCCACGGCGGCTGCACCATCTGCATCAAGCACACACATAGTAAGATACTGGCATAAGCTCCTCTTACCAGGTGCCACCGGAGGGATTACATACCTTGTGCCTCGTCAAGCCGCTTGTTAACAAGCACGATGTCGGCATCTGCCACGTCAAGTTGCCGCTTTAGCTCGGCAAATTCATCAGTCCTGCTGGATTCCGGACACTTCGCCACCTACATACAAAGGCGGCATTTTAGACCTGGGATTATGATCCTCTGCACGCCGTCACTTTTGACAGCGCACAGAGTCTCAGGGGCTACTATCTACATAGGGCGCATCTTATTTATGCGCAACTGTCAAAAGGGTGTGTTATTCCGCATACCTTAAAACCCGTCAGTAAACTTCTGACGGCCTCGTGCAATCCGCTTTCCGCGGATGAAATCCTTTCAATCACCATGCCCATCAATGCACAGTGCTCCTCTGAGATAGATGCTCGCCCTAGCAGATTCTTCAGCTCCTCCGACCGCGCACCGGACGGTGCCGGACTCGTCCTATGGCCTCTTTCGAAGGCCGGGCGTGGAGAACCTTGGGGGGCCATATGGCTACCTTCCGCCCCTGCCGGATTCGGAGAAACCCTCCGTGACGATACCTCAGGGTCGCCCGCCTCGCTAGGTGGCACGGCAGGGGGAGGCTTTCCGCTCTCCATCATCTCCGGAAGAAGGTCCCCCGAAGACGAGCACTGCTGAGAAGGGATGAAGTCCGAGCTACAAGGTAAAATTTTGGTTAATCTTCTCACATATAAAGCAATGATTTCTCTCATCTCTCAGAAAGAAAATCTTTCTCTACTTACGGCTCGCTGGAGGGCTGATCCCCTTGAGGGCATAATTCGGCCGAGGTACCCCCCGGCGTAGGACCCTCTGACGAGGATTTTTCTCCCCGCTTTGAGGCCATGGTCTCCGGGTCTTCAGAGGCGGTCCTCTTCTTCCCCTGAGGAGAGGAATTTTCGGTTCCTCCCTTCCTAACAGCCTCCTTCGAGGAGGCCGTAGTTTCCTTGTCCCCTCCCTTGCTTTCCTCCAAAGGCACAATCTTCAACATCCTGACTAGCACGGGATCCGGCCTGGTCTCGGGGAGGGGAGCCGGACACCTGATCAGCTTTGCTTTCACTATCCACTCCTGTTTAAAAAGGACTGCTCTTTTAGGGGCAAGTTTATGACAAATATACGGATAGCGAGTCCGGGCACAAGGCTACTTACTTGAGTATCCGGGTGATTGCAGCTCAGACCTGCGTCGTCGGTCAAATCCGGACACATTGCTTGTGATCCGAAGAACAGTTTATACATCTCCGCGGGCGTTGCGCCCATAAATTGCTGGAGAGCTCGCGGTCCCTCCGGATTAAACTCCCACAGGCAAAGGGAGCGACGTTTGCCGGGCAGGGTTCGGCGGATCAACATGACTTGCGTCACTTTGACCAGGCTGAGGTCTCTTTCTAAGAGATCCCTGATGCGGCCCTGCAACAAAGGCACGTCCTTGGATGGCCCCTAGTCTAGGCCTTTATTGACCCACGACACTAGCTGCTGTGGGGGACCCGAGCGAAAGGCAGGCGGCGCCACCCACTTGGTGCCCCTGGGAGCGGTGATATAGAACCACTCTCGTTACCATAAGCCGAGCTCCTCTTGAAAAGGGCCCTCGGGCCATGGAGTATCAGCATTCTTGCTTATAACAGCGCCTCCGCACTCTGCATGCCGTCCCTCGATCATCTTCGGCTCTACTTTAAAGGTCTTGAGCCATAGTCCGAAGTGAGGAGCAACACGAAGGAATGCTTCACACACGACGATGAATGAGGAAACATGGAGGATGGACTCCGGAGCTAAGTCGTGAAATTCCAGCCCATAATAGAACATTAGCCCCCTCACGAAGGGATCCATCGGGAAGCCTAACACCCGAAGGAAGTGAGACATGAACACCACGCTCTCACCGGGCTTGGGACTGGGAATAGCCTGCCCTTGAGCAGGCAGCCTATGCGAAATTTTGCCGGTCAAGAACTTGGCCTCTCTCAACTTTAGCACGTCCTCCTCCGTGACGGAGGAGGGCATCCATCGGCCTTGAAGGTCGAAACCGGACATTGTAGAAGGTCCGAAGCGCCTGGAATCTGGAGCCTAGGGTGTTGGAACTCGAGGCGACGGGCGAACTTGTTTGAGATTGAAAGAAAGGAGTAAGGCCTTGGTCTATTTATAGGAGGTTGAATACCAAGAGCCCTCCCCGTAACCGTTTGGGACTCGCCTTTAATTGAAAAAACATGCTAACGGGCACGATTGGGTTACCCACGTCCGTATTGATGAGAATCCCGTAAATAAAGGGGACACGATCTCTGCTTTGACAAGACGTGCCAAGGAAACCGCCTCGCAAAATGCACTGAGGTGGGAAAGTAAAAACGATTCGAATAAAGGCTTGACCGTAGTGTGATGTCACGCTACGGAATACATCAGCAGATTAGATTTGTGTAAATGTGATTCTCTCTATAGCAATATGTGGAAACTTATTTTGCAGAGCCGGACACTATCCTTAGTGATCAAAATCTTCTATGAAGTACTTGGAGGAGGAACCCGCCTTGCAATGCCGAAGACAATTTGCGCGCCGGACTCGTCGTCATTGAAGCCTGGTTCAGGGGCTATTGAGGGAGTCCTGGATTAGGGCGTGTCCAGATGGCCGGACTATACCTTCAACCGGACTCCTGGACTATGAAGATACAAGATTGAAGACTTCGTCCCGTGTCCGGAAGGGACTTTCCTTGGCGTGGAAGGCAAGCTTGGCGATACAGATATTTAGATCTCCTACCATTGTAACCGACTTTGTGTAACCCTAACACTACTAGGGAAAAGGCTAGCAGCAGTGCGGGTTTTAGACCTATCAGTAGCGCGGGGTGGTGCGCTACTGATAAGGCGCTACAACTAACGAATAGCAGTAGCGTGCCTCCACCCACGCTACGGCTAAATCGACTTAGTAGCAGTGAGTTCCAGGAGGAGGGCTACTGGTAATTAGTAGTAGCGCTTCTCTCTGCTCGCGCTGCTACTATTATTTCGTATTTTATTTCTTTTTTATTTCATGTTGTATTCGTACACCTTTACACAAATTTTCATACAACAGGAATTTACAAATTGTTTTTACATCATAATGAGTTATTACATCACGGGGTGAAACAACCGTGTGGACTAGTTTCAAGTGGACGGACAGCCACTTGAAACTAATTCGCTGTTCTTTCACCCAATGATATAATAAATATCATCATCATCATCATCATCATCATCATCATATCATTAACAACTTATCATCATCATCATCATCATCATCATATCATTGGTCACTAGTCGTAATCACAAGTACTCCTCACATCTTCAACTCTAGCACATTGTATCACATAATAAACATATTGTACCTCATAGGACCTACTACATTCTCTTAGGACCTACTATATTCTCTAAGGTAAAATAGCAAAAAACAAGATAGCCCCTCGCTCTCCATTATGGAGAATGCAGATTATCCTGTCTCCAATTCTTGCCTTTCGCTTAATGTTGCTTCCAAGAACCTCCTTACGCATGTCCAAACATTTTTTCCACTCTTTGATTAGCATGTGTTCACTAGTTTCAGAAATTCAATATGCACAGGTGAGATCCGTAGGATGACCTGGCTGTAGGTTCAGAACTTCAAGGCGACCATTGTAATACATCAGATGAGGCACACAATCCATCGGGATTTTCTGTTGAAAAATATAGTAATAACTTCATAGTTAGCAATGATGTACTAGTTTTAGAAGTTTGCAAAAGATGCACGGATGTCGTAATAGTAAAATATCTTACCAGGGTATCTCCATAGAAGTTATCGTGGTTCAACACGTGCACTAGTGGCACGTATTCACCATAATTTGGAGGAGTTCGATAATAGGTATTGTAATTCTCAAAAAAAGTACAATAAGCAATCAGATGATTTTTCTCCTTATAAGTTAATTCGGAGCCATCAGTGTAGTTGGTTTTGTCTACCATCTTCTGCATATTCTTTGAAGATTCAAAATAAGTTGTCAATGGAAATAAGCTGTCAACTATTTTGAAATAAATAATATAAATTAGTTAATAACTATGTTTGAGAAACTCACATTGCGGTATTAATCGGAAGCGTATCAACAAGGACCCAAATGTCCATATTGTCTTGCTCGATGTCAGGATCACCAAGATCCAAGCTGACAATCATACCCTCATAAAAACCATACATTTTGCAAAGTGCTTCCCAATTTTGGCAACCAAAATGGGTTACGCTCTGAGAATTGTACAGATTTACTTCAAAATCGATATCATGATGGGTCCTTAGGTGTATTTTCTTTGTTTGAAAATTTTCATGGTCTTCAAAACCCATCCTCTCCAAGACATAGCGTCTTGCATGGCATGGGATAAGCTAGTCAAATTGTAAAAGATTAAAATTAGACGTTGAAATAGTTGAAGTCATGCTTAATTACGAAAAAAACACTTGTCGTTGTTGCGTACCTTTTCAACATCGAAGGTCTCCTCGAGCTTAATGCTGAAGCGCCCATCTTCATCCAGCTGAACGAACCTGTCGCACATACCTCGATCATCGTGGCACCAACTGCATTCCCCCGGGAGACTGTCGTCGTCCGAGTACGACATTTCCTACGTTCATAATTCAAAGATTAAACTTGTACATATTCTAGCACAAGTCATGCCAGAATTCACAGAAAAATCCGGCATGACCTTTGCTAAAAAAGGACATATCGAGCGCCTGAAATTTGCTGGAACGGAAATTAATCAACCCTACGGCAAAACATAGGCCACTCGGAGGTGTAACCAAAACATGAAATAATTGCTTAAACTAAAAAATAACACCAAATATGGCATGTTCAACTAGTTCTATTAATTCAACTAGTTCTTACTAAATATAAACTTAGTATAAAAAGAAAAAAACTAGTTCTTTCTAAAAATGAAGTAGTTCAACTAGTTATTAATTTACTTACTATACTAGTTCAACTAAAACTTAACTAGTTCAACTAAAACTAAACTAGTTCTATTAATTCAACTAGTTCTTACTAAATATAAACTTACTATAAATAGAAAGAAACTAGCACATCTACTACTACTAATTAACATCTAACTACTACATCTACTACTAATTAACATGTACTACTTCTAATTATACAACTAGTTTACCATCACTACTAGTAATTAATATCCACTACTTATAAAAATCATTATCTATGAACCCTAAATTAACATCTACTACTACTAAAATCATCTACTAACTAAGCAAAGAGAGAGGGGGTTGGGGAGGGGTGGGGGGCTTACAGAGGGAGAGACGGTGGCGGGGAGGTGCTCGGCGACAGAGGCGACGAGGGTGGGCTCGGGATCAGGAGGGCGGCGGTCCTGGGCGGTGGGCTCGGCGGGCTCGGTCGAGGGCGGTGGCGGTGAGGTTGAGGGCGGTGACAGTGTGGTCGACAGCGGCGGCGATGAGGTTGAGGGCGGGCGGCGGTGAGGGCGCATGCGCGCTCGGGCTCAGGCAGTGGCGACAGGGAGTAGGGGAACATGCCGGTGGGGGGAAAGGAGGACTTAGCGAAATTTTGATGCGGGGGTGGTTAACTCGAACTAGCAGTAGCGCACGTACAGTAAACGCGCTATAGCTAACTTATCTACAGCGCATTTTGGGGAAAACCGCTACTGCTAATGGAAGCAGTTATTTCTTTTGTTTAGTAAAAACATCAAAAATATACATTGGTCATCATTGATCTTTTTGTGTATAATCTAAATAGTCAACATGAATTCTCACTGTATCTGTATAGGTACAGGCGAGGATTCATATTGCAACCACAAATCATACACATATAGTTCAATGAAGACCAAGTGCTTGAGATAGGTTGAGAAGCAACATATTTAAGGTGGTAAACACCTTGTTCGCTTAGCAGTATGGGACTAAAGTTAATTAGTTGCGGTCGTACTTAGCAGCAGCGAGTTTTGAGCAAAACCGCTGCTACTAAGTTCTTTAGCAGTAGCGCGTCCACGGGAAGGGCGCTACTACTATATCTAGCCTGGAGGCAACACCGTGGCAATTATAGTAGTAGTGCTCTTTTCACCTACAGCGCTACTGCTACTCAGTCATTAGCAGCGCTCTTTTCTAAAGCTCGTTGCTGCTAATTAGCAGTAGCGTCTGTTTTTAGAGCGCGCTGTTGCTAAGATTCTGTGTATAAGGTTTTCCCTAGTAGTGTAACCCTCTCAGGTGTCTATATAAACCGGAGGGTTTTAGTCCGTAGGACAACATACAACAATCATACCATAGGCTAGCTTCTAGGGTTTAGCCTCCTTGATCTCGTGGTAGATCTACTCTTGTACTACCCATATCATCAATATTAATCAAGCAGGACATAGGGTTTTACCTCCATCAAGAGGGCCCGAACCTGGGTAAAACATTGTATCCCTTGTCTCATGTTACCATCCGCCTAGACGCACAGTTCAGGACCCCCTACCCGAGATCCGCCGGTTTTGACACCGACACCGACATTACGCGTACGCTTACGCGAGACTGGTTCTACCGACGTGCTTTGCACACAAGTGGCTGGCGGGTGTCAGTTTCTCCAACTTTAGTTGAACCGAGTGTGGCTACGCCCGGTCCTTGCGAAGGTTAAAACAGCACCAACTTGACAAACTATTGTCGTGGTTTTGATGTGTAGGTAAGAACGGTTCTTGCTAAGCCCGTAGCAGCCACGTAAAACTTGCAACAACAAAGTAGAGGACGTCTAACTTGTTTTTGCAGGGCATGTTGTGATGTGATATGATCAAGACGTGTTGCTAAATTTTATTGTATGAGATGATCATGTTTTGTAACTAAGTTATCGGCAACTGGTAGGAGCCATATGGTTGTCGCTTTATTGTATGCAATGCAATCGCCCTGTAATGCTTTACTTTATCACTAAGCGGTAGCGATAGTCGTAGAAGCATAAGATTGGTGAGACGACAATGATGCTACAATGGAGATCAAGGTGTCGCGCCGGTGACGATGGTGAGCATGACGGTGCTTCGAAGATGGAGATCACAAGCACAAGATGATGATGGCCATATCATATCACTTATATTGATTGCATGTGATGTTTATCTTTTATGCATCTTATCTTGCTTTGATTGACGGTAGCATTATAAGATGATCCCTCACTAATTTATCATAGTAAAAGTGTTCTCCCCGAGTATGCAACGTTGCGAAAGTTCTTCGTGCTGAGACACCATGTGATGATCGGGTGTGATAGGCTCTACGTTCAAATACAACGGGTGCAAAACAGTAGCACACGCGGAATACTCAGGTTAAACTTGACGAGCCAAGCATATAACAGATATGGCCTCGGAACACGGAGACCCAAAGGTCGAGCGTGAATCATATAGTAGATATGATCAACATATTGATGTTCACCGTTGAAACTACTCCATCTCACGTGATGATCGGACATGGTGTAGTTGATATGGATCACGTAATCACTTAGAGGATTAGAGGGATGTCTATCTAAGTGAGAGTTCTTTAGTAATATCATTAATTGAACTTAAATTTATCATGAACTTAGTACCTGATAGTATCTTGCTTGTTTATGTTTGATTGTAGATAGATGGCCCGTGCTGTTGTTCCATTGAATTTTAATGCGTTCCTTGAGAAAGCAAAGTTGAAAGATGATGGTAGCAATTACATGGACTGGGTCCGTAACTTGAGGATTATCCTCATTGCTGCACAGAAGAATTACATCCTGGAAGCACCGCTGGGTGCCAGGCCTGCTGCTGGAGCAACACCAGATGTTATGAACGTCTAGCAGAGCAAAGCTGATGACTACTCTATAGTTCAATGTGCCATGCTTTACGGCTTAGAACCTGATCTTCAACGACGTTTTGAACGTCATGGAGCATATGAGATGTTCCAGGAGTTGAAGTTAATATTTCAAGCAAATGCCCGGATTGAGAGATATGAAGTCTCCAATAAGTTCTACAGCTGCAAGATGGAGGAGAACAGTTCTGTCAGTGAGCATATACTCAAAATGTCTAGGTATAATAATCACTTGATTCAGCTGAGAGTTAATCTTCCGGATGATAGCGTCATTGACAGAATTCTCCAATCACTGCCACCAAGCTACAAGAGCTTCGTGATGAACTATAATATGCAAGGGATGGACAAGACAATTCCCGAGCTCTTCACGATGCTAAAAGCTACGGAGGTAGAAATCAAGGAGCATCAAGTGTTGATGGTCAACAAGACCACTAGTTTCAAGAAAAAGGGCAAAGGGAAGAAGAAGGTGAACTTCAAGAAGAACAGCAAGCAAGTTGCTGCTCAGGAGAAGAAACCCAAGTCTGGACCTAAGCCTGAAACTGAGTGCTTCTACTGCAAGCAGACTGGTCACTAGAAGCGGAACTGCCCCAAGTATTTGGCGGATAAGAAGGATGGCAAGGTGAACAAAGGTATATGTGATATACATGTTATTGATGTGTACCTTACTAATGCTCGCCGTAGCACCTGGGTATTTCATACTGGTTCTGTTGCTAATATTTGCAACTCGAAACAGGGACTACGGATTAAGCGGAGATTGGCTAAGGAAGAGGTGACGATGCGCGTGGGAAATGGTTCCAAAGTTGATGTGATCGTGGTCGGCATGCTACTTCTACATCTACCTTCGGGATTAGTTCTAGACCTAAATAATTGTTATTTGGTGCCAGCGTTGACCATGAACATTATATCTGGATCTTGTTTGATGCGAGACGGTTATTCATTTAAATATGAGAATAATGGTTGTTCTATTTATATGAGTAATATCTTTTATGGTCATGCACCCTTGAAGAGTGGTCTATTCTTATTAAATCTCGATAGTAGTGACACACATATTCATAATGTTGAAGCCAAAAGATGCAGAGTTGATAATGATAGTGCAACTTATTTGTGGCACTGCCGTTTAGGTCATATCGGAGTAAAGTGCATGAAGAAACTCCATTCTGATGAACTTTTGGAACCACTTGATTATGAATCACTTGGTACTTGTGAACCGTGCCTTATGGGCAAGATGACCAAAACGCCGTTCTCCGAAACTATGGAGAGAGCAACAGATTTGTTGGAAATCATACATACAGATGTATGTGGTCCGATGAATGTTGAGGCTCGTGGCAGATATCATTATTTTCTCACCTTCACAGATGACTTAAGCAGGTATGGGTATATCTACTTAATGAAACATAAGTCTGAAACATTTGAAAAGTTCAAAGAATTTCAGAGTGAAGTCGAAAATCATCGTAACAAGAAAATAAAGTTTCTACGATTTGATCGTGGAGGAGAATATTTGAGTTACGAGTTTGGTGTACATTTGAAACAATGCGGAATAGTTTTGCAACTCACGCCACCCGGAACACCACAACGTAATGGTGTGTCCGAACGTCGTAATCGTACTTTACTAGACATGGTGCGATCTATGATGTCTCTTACTGATTTACCACTATCGTTTTGGGGTTATGCTTTAGAGACGGCCGCATTCACGTTAAATATGGCACCATTGAAATCCGTTGAGACGACGCCTTATGAACTGTGGTTTGGCAAGAAACCGAAGTTGTCATTTCTTAAAGTTTGGGGCTGCGATGCTTATGTGAAAAAGCTTCAACCTGATAAGCTCGAACCCAAATCGGAGAAATGTGTCTTCATAGGATATCCAAAGGAAACTATTGGATACACCTTCTATCACAGATCCGAAGGCAAGACTTTTGTTGCTAAATTCAGAAACTTTCTAGAGAAGGAGTTTCTCTCGAAAGAAGTGAGTTGGAGGAAAGTAGAACTTGATGAGGTAACTGTACCTGCTCCCTTATTGGAAAGTAGTACATCACAGAAACCGGTTTCTGTGACACCTACACCAGTTAGTGAGGAAGTTAATGATGATGATCATGAAACTTCAGATCAAGTTGTTACTGAACCTCGTAGATCAACCAGAGTAAGATCCACACCAGAGTGGTATGATAATCCTGTTCTGGAAGTCATGCTACTAGATCATGATGAACCTACAAACTATGAAGAAGCGATGGTGAGCCCAGATTCCGCAAAATGGCTTGAAGCCATGAAATCTGAGATGGGATCCATGTATGAGAACAAAGAATGGACTTTGGTTGACTTGCCCGATGATCGGCAAGCAATTGAGAATAAATGGATCTTCAAGAAGAAGACTGACGCTGACGGTAATGTTACTGTCTACAAAGCTCGACTTGTTGCAAAAGGTTTTCGACAAGTTCAAGGGATTGACTATGATGCTTAAGTGTGTCCGAATCATGTTAGCAATTGCCACATTTTATAATTATGAAATTTGGCAGATGGATGTCAAAACTACATTCCTGAATGGATTTCTGGAAGAAGAGTTGTATATGATGCAACCAGAAGGTTTTGTCGATCCAAAGGGAGCTAACGAAGTGTGCAAGCTCCAGCGATCCATTTATGGACTGGTGCAAGCCTCTCGGAGTTGGAATAAACGCTTTGATAGTGTGATCAAAGCATTTGGTTTTGTACAGACTTTTGGAGAAGCCTGTATTTACAAGAAGGTGAGTGGGAGCTCTGTAGCATTTCTGATATTATATGTGGATGACATATTGCTGATCGGAAATGATATAGAATTTCTGGATAGCATAAAGGGATACTTGAATAAGAGTTTTTCAATGAAAGACCTCGGTGAAGCTGCTTACATATTAGGCATTAAGATCTATAGAGATAGATCAAGACACTTAATTGGACTTTCACAAAGCACATACCTTGACAAAGTTTTGAAGAAGTTTAAAATGGATCAAGCAAAGAAAGGGTTCTTGCCTGTGTTACAAGGTGTGAAGTTGAGTAAGACTCAATGCCCGACCACTGCAGAAGATAGAGAAAAGATGAAAGAAGTTCCCTATGCTTCAGCCATAGGCTCTATCATGTATGCGATGCTGTGTACCAGACCTGATGTGTGCCTTGCTATAAGTCTAGAAGGGAGGTACCAAAGTAATCCAGGAATGGATCACTGGACAGCGGTCAAGAACATCCTGAAATACCTGAAAAGGACTAAGGATATGTTTCTCGTATATGGAGGTGACAAAGAGCTCATCGTAAATGGTTACGTTGATGCAAGCTTTGACACTGATCCGGATGATTCTAAATCGCAAATCGGATACGTGTTTACATTAAACGGTGGAGCTGTCAGTTGGTGCAGCTCTAAACAAAGCGTCGTGGCGGGATCTACATGTGAAGCAGAGTACATAGCTGCTTCAGAAGCAGCAAACGAAGGAGTCTGGATGAAGGAGTTCATATCCGATCTAGGTGTCATACCTAGTGCATCGAGTCCAATGAAAATCTTTTGTGACAATACTGGTGCAATTACCTTGGCAAAGGAATCCAGATTTCACAAGAGAACCAAGCACATCAAGAGATGCTTCAATTCCATCTGGGATCTAGTCCAGGTGGGAGACATAGAGATTTGCAAGATACATACGGATCTGAATGTAGAAGACCCGTTGACTAAGCCTCTTCCACGAGCAAAACATGATCAGCACCAAGGCTCCATGGGTGTTAGAACCATTACTATGTAATCTAGATTATTGACTCTAGTGCAAGTGGGAGACTGAAGGAAATATGCCCTGGAGGCAATAATAAAGTTATTATTTATTTCCTTATATCATGATAAATGTTTATTATTCATGCTAGAATTGTATTAACCGGAAACATAATACTTGTGTGAATACATAGACAAACAGAGTGTCACTAGTATGGCTCTACTTGACTAGCTCGTTAATCGAAGATGGTTATGTTTCCTAACCATAGACATGAGTTGTCATTTGATTAACAGGATCACATCATTAGGAGAATGATGTGATTGACATGACCCATTCCGATAGCTTAGCACCTGATCGTTTAGTATGTTGTTATTGCTTTCTTCATGACTTATACATGTTCCTATGACTATGAGATTATGCAACTCCCGTTTACCGGAGGAACACTTTGTGTGCTACCAAACATCACAGCGTAACTGGGTGATTATAAAGGAGCTCTACAGGTGTCTCCAAAGGTACATGTTGGGTTGGCGTATTTCGAGATTAGGATTTGTCACTCTGATTGTCAGAGAGGTATCTCTGGGCCCTCTCGGTAATGCACACACTTAAGCCTTGCAAGAAATGCAACTAATGAGTTAGTTGCGAGATGATGTATTACGGAATGAGTAAAGAGACTTGTCGGTAACGATATTGAACTAGGTATTAAGATACCGACGATCGAATCTCGGGCAAGTAACATACCGATGACAAAGGGAACAACGTATGTTGTTATGCGGTCTGACCGATGAAGATCTTCGTAGAATATGTAGGAGCCAATATGAGCATCCAGGTTCCGCTATTGGTTATTGACCGGAGACGTGTCAAAGTCATGTCTACATTGTTCTCGAACCCATAGGGTCCGCACGCTTAACGTTACAATGACAGTTTCATTATGAGTTTATATGTTTTGATGTACCGAAGGTTTTTCGGAGTCCCGGATGTGATCACAGACATGACGAGGAGTCTCGAAATGGTCGAGACATGAAGATTGATATATTTGAAGCCTATGTTTGGACATCGGAAGTGTTCCGGCTGAAATCGGCGTTTTACCGGAGTACCGGGAGGTTACCGGAACCCCCCGGTAACCTAATGGGCCTTAATGGGCCTAGTGGAGGAAGAGGAGAGGATGCCAAGGGGCAGCCGCGCGCCCCTCCCCCCCCAAGTCCGAATTGGACAAGGAGAGGGGCGGCGCCCCCCTTTCCTTTCCCCTCTCTCCTCCTTCCCCCCAAGTCTTAATCCAACTAGGGAAAGGGGGGGAGTCCTACTCCCGGTAGGAGTAGGACTCCTCCGGCGCGTCTCCTCCTAGGGCCGGCCGCACCCCCCCTGCTCCTTTATATACGGGGGCAGGGGCACCCCATTGACACAAATATTGATCATTGATCTCTTAGCCGTGTGCGGTGCCCCCCTCCACCATAATCCTCGATAATATTGTAGCGGTGCTTAGGCGAAGCCCTGCGACGATAGAACATCAAGATCGTCACCACGCCGTCATGCTGACGGAACTCTTTCCCGACACTTTGCTGGATCGGAGTCCGGGGATCGTCATTGAGCTGAACGTGTGCAAGAACTCAGAGGTGCCGTAGTTTCGGTGCTTGATCGGTCGGGCCGTGAAGACGTACGACTACATCAACCGCGTTGTTATAATGCTTCCGCTTTCGGTCTACGAGAGGGTACGTGGACAACACTCTCCCCTCTCGTTGCTATGCATCACCATGATCTTGCGTGTGCGTAGGAATTTTTTTGAAATTACTACGTTACCCAACATAATCATCATAAATAGGAGGCATACTTTCATCATAATAAATTTGCTCATCAAAACTTGGGGGACAAAAAATATCATCTTCATCAAACATAGCATCCCCAAGCTTGTGGCTTTGCATATCATTAGCATCATAGGTATTAAAGGAATTCATACTAACAACATTCAATCATGCTCATCATTCAAAGATTTAGTGCCAAACATTTTAATGCATTCTTCCTCTAGCAATTGAGCACAATTATCGAAATCCTTATTTTCACAGAAGACATTAAAAAGATGAAGCATATGAGGCACCCTCAATTCCATTTTTTTTAATTTTCTTTTATAGGCTAAACTAGTGATAAAACAAGAAACTAAAAGATTCGGTTGCAAGATCTAAAGATATACCTTCAAGCACTCACCTCGCCGGCAACGGCGCCAGAAAAGAGCTTGATGTCTACTACGCAACCTTCTTGTAGACGTTGTTGGGCCTCCAAGTGCAGATGTTTGTAGGACAATAGCAAATTTCCCTCAAGTGGATGACCTAAGGTTTATCAATCCGTGGGAGGCGTAGGATGAAGATGGTCTCTCTCAAACAACCCTGCAACCAAATAACTAAGAGTCTCTTGTGTCCCCAACACACCCAATACAATGATAAATTTTATAGGTGCAGTAGTTCGGCGAAGAGATGGTGATACAAGTGCAATATGGATGGTAGATATAGGTTTTTGTAATATGAAAATATAAAAACAGTAAGGTAACTAATGATAAAAGTGAGCACAAATGGTATTGGAATGCGAGGAAACAAGGCCTAGGGTTCACACTTTCACTAGTGCAAGTTCTCTCAACAATAATAACATAACTGGATCATATAACTATCCCTCAACGTGCAACAAAGAGTCACTCCAAAGTCACTAATAGGGGAGAACAAACAAAGAGATTATTGTAGGGTATGAAACCAATTCAAAGTTATTCTTTCTGATTGATCTATTCAAGAGTCCGTAGTAAAATAGCACGAAGCTATTCTTTCCGTTCAATCTATCATAGAGTTCATCCTAGAATAACACCTTAAGACACAAATCAACCAAAACCCTAATGTCACTTAGATACTCCAATGTCACCTCAAGTATCCGTGGGTATGATTATACGATATGCATCACACAATCTCAGATTCATCTATTCAACCAACACAAAGAACTTCAAAGAGTGCCCCAAAGTTTCTACCAGAGTGTCAAGATGAAAATGTGTGCCAACCCCTATGCATAAGTTCATTGAACCCGCAAGTGGATCACCAAAACATAAATCAAGTAGATCACGTGAATATCCCATTGTCGCCACAGATAAGCACGGCAAGACATACATCAAGTGTTCTCAAATCCTTAAAGAATCAATCCGACAAGACAACTTCAAGGGGAAAACTTAATTCATTACAAGAGAGTAGAGGGGGAGAAACAAAATAAGATCCAACTATAATAGCAAAGCTCGCGGTACATCAAGATCGTGCCAAATCAAGAACACGAGAGATAGATATCAAACACATAGCTACTTGTACATACCCTCAGCCCCGAGGGTGAACTACTCCCTCCTCGTCATGGAGAGCGTCGGGATGATGAAGATGGCCATCGGAGAGGGATTTCCCCCTCCGACAGGGTGCCGGAACGGGTCTAGAATGGTTTTCGGTGGCTACAGAGGCTTGCGGCGGTGGAACTCCCGATCTAGGTTATGTTCTGGAAGTTTGGGTATATATGAGAGGTGTTGGCGTCGGAAACAAGTCAGGGGGTCTCCGGGCTGTCCATGAGGCAGGGGGCGCGCCCCCTACCCTCGTGGGCAGCCCGTGACTCTTCTGGTCCATCTCCAATGCTCCATGGGCTTCTTCCGGTCCAAAAATGATCTCCGTCAAATTTCAGGTCAATTGGACTCCGTTTGGTTTTCCTTTTATGCGATACTCAAAAACAAGGAAAAAACAGAAACTGCCACTGGGCTCTGGGTTAATAGTTAAGTCCCAAAAATCATATAAAATAGCATATAAATGCATATAAAACATACTAAATGGATAATATAATAGCATGGAACAATAAAAAATTATAGATACGTTGGAGACGTATCACATTATTATAATCACACAATTACGTTGTGATGTTTGATAGCACACAAGGTATTCCTCCGGTATCCGGGAGTTGCATAATCTCATAGTCGAAGGAATGTGTATTTGACATGAAGAAAGCAATAGCAATAAACTAAACAATCATTATGCTAAGCTAACGAATGGGTCTTGTCCATCACATCATTCTCCTAATTATGTGATCCCGTTATCAAATGACAACACATGTCCATGGTTAAGAAACCTTAACCATCTTTGATCAACGAGCTAGTCTAGTAGAGGCTCACTAGGGACACGGTATTTGTTTATGTATTCACACATGTATTTAAGTTTCCGATCAATACAATTCTAGCATGAATAATAAACCTTTATCATGAATACGGAAATATAAAATAACAACTTCATTATTGCCTCTAGGGCATATTTCCTTCAATTTTATGACTATGTATCAATGATTACTTTGCCGGTCATTTGTTATGTGATGTGCCGGGAATTAAAGAAGAGAGGCACGACATGTACCTTTGGCAAAAGTTCTTCTGCGTGCGTGTTCGTGATTGATCCTATGGGCGAGTTCCAAAAATTGGTATCTACAGCAAGGTTCAAAGATTTTAAGCCGCGCTTGCCCCGGGGTCGCGGTCGGACTAGCGCCTCAGGGCGGGCCATGAAGTCGTTGGGTGGTGCAGCGACGAGGAGGATTAGGCGATCATCGTTCAGTGGAGCATAAAGGAGGAAGGTGACAAGATGTTGTCGGGAAGACGGCGGAAGGAGATTATTGATGGGAGAGGTGGTGCCGAGGTACGGCGCTAGAGCTTATCAAGATCATCGTCCGAGGGAGTCGGATGAATCAAGAATTCATGTGAGTTTGCATGATTAATAATCGTTGCATCTGTGAGTCGTCGTCATGTCCAAGTACTCGTACCGGTGATGATTCGTTGGAGTGGAAGCGGTGTGCATGGTATTCCATGAGTTATGTCCATGTGCTGGTTGCGGCCGGTGTGGATTCGATGCGATGACGAAGGCGGACGATGGTAGGCAAAGCTGTCGTAAAAGATGAATGTGTGCAACTGGTAGAAAGTGAATCTACTGCAAGCAAGTATAAGGAGTATGGTGTGGACCGAGTGCAAGGCGGCGGCCATGCAATGGCGGTGGCACGACATTGTATAGCAAGGAGGTTTTGCATGTTTTCAGGCGGGTTATACTCAGTGTATGGATATGACCGTTGAGTTGATGAGTCGACAAGTT
>NC_041392.1:31463798-31469579 GCF_002162155.2 Triticum dicoccoides
GGGGGGGAGGGGGTTGTTTGTTCAAATCTTGAGTAATTTATTAGATGTCCGTGCTAGTCTAGGTAGCTGGTTGATGAGTTAGAGTCTAAGCAAACTAGGTTTAGGTTAACAGTGATCAAGGTTAACAAGACTTCACATGTTAATTTGTGGTTGTTTCGGTAGTTAAACAAGAAACCCCGATCCCCTCGGGGCTGAAAAATCCCTCTTTCTCAAAGGAGGCCTTGGTGAGTCAATTAGAATAAAAGTAGTTGTCAGTCAGTAGTCTGATATCCATGAGGATGTTGGTTAATTTGGTCTTGTTCATGGGCCATCAATGGTCCATGCTACCCTGCCTTCCCCTGCTTAATGCTCACGAATAGTAGAGTGCATGCGTGAGGTTCGGAGATGATGAATGTTAGTTTTAATCTGACTTGTGGCAATTTTGCATGATAATATACCCTCTTCGATACGTACACTTGGGGGTCGGGTGGATAACGTACTTTTTTGGTGACACTAGGTCAAAATGATGTGTACAAGAGGAGACTGAAAAAAGGCAACCAAAAGATTGCAGTAAAGTTTGCAATGTAAAGATGGATGCGTATTGTCGTATTTTTATGCTATGAAAATGATAGTTTGCATCAATTGATCTTCTATGTTGTGGCTTTTGAGGGTGTTTGCCCTGACCCCTAGCCTTCCTTATATATGTGCCGTCCGGCAATCAATTCAACCATTTTATTTCAGATACAGTACCTCCTCACCCACTGTACCTCATAGTCGAACATGCCTCCATATACCTTCCTCCTTCTCGTGTGTCTTTAACCTACCTAGCGATCTATTATCATGTTTTTTGTCTTCACAACAAAAAAGAGCATGCCTACATATTGTCTCCGTATGTTGGGTCCTAATAAATTGCTCATAAAAATGGAAGGTATAGGGAACTCTTTGACACCATCCTTACAAGACCAAGCTATAGCGATCGTGTTTTTTGTTTCATCAAGCACGCCCGCTCAGCCACTGCATCTATGAATCCTTTTATCGTGCCACATCAAATCCTTCATTGGCTATCTGCCTTGTCGTTGTCAAGTCACCGGTAGAGGTGCCAAGGTCAAGCAAGTGGCGGCCCAGGCCCGACCAGTCGAGTACTTTTCACCCAGGGTCGACTAGCAAATATGATATTATTCACTTCCGATACGAAGTCGCAGGGAGAAGCAAGAACGTATAAAGCTAGCTGAACATAATTTCATTGATACTTCTCTAGCCGGCTAAGTACAAAATGAAGCGGATCGATCAGTTAGTAGCTGCTAGAACACACACACTTAGACTTAAGGTGCCCTTTTTTGTTTCTTTCTTGTTTCTCTTGGGTGGAACTGTTACCAGCACCACGAACATGCACGTATCATTACTGGTCATCAAGGCGTGTAACTGCATGGGTTGAGATATTTCATATGTATTGAATACTTAAATAAACTAACATTTCATAACCTTTGTTATGTGTAAAATCTTCGTAAATATAGAAATATAAAGAGAGACATTTGAAATATTATTAGCTAAGACATGCATGCAATAGTTTGGGCAAACGAATAATATTTCGTTCAAAAAAATAAAAATTATATTCACATTCCCTTATGACTTCCCTATTTCGATATAACTACACTTGATATAAATTATTGTACACCTGGGTCACTTATTTGTGTACAACCATATCATGCTTGTATTTTACGTGCAAATAATTTTTTTAGAAGGAAGAGTACATGAACTATTAAATATAGATATAGCTTTCACTCTAATACATATAGATATAGCAACTTTGTGGGTCTCAGCCAGAAAACACAGAAGGCGACTATGAAAACCGGGAAGACAAATATATGTCTGTACCAGTATCTCTACCATCTTTAGAGCAAGTATAATAAGCCTAGTCAGCTGGCTATAACACATGCCAAGTCATTGAAATCCTAGCTGGAAGGGTGAGAAAGAAGGAGAGAGAGCGCAGCGGGCGCTTGATCAGTCGCCGGGCGCTAGCACAGGTTACTAGAAAAAGTGCTTGCATGCAGCGTGTGAACAAGTGCAGCCTTCTTTCCTCCCAATCAAGTGTGTGTCTTCACATGCATATATTAAATAATATAGCCAACCTAATAGCTGGCTTATTATATGAGTGTACTTTTACAAAGGCTATATGTGACATGGCATTAGTATATAGTCAGCAACAGGCTTTATTATTAGCCATGCTCTTAGCAGCAACACCTAATGTCCACAAACACTATGCACACATGCCTAAAGTAATCTCTGATTTTGGGGCCCCTAAAATTCAGAGGCCCTGTGCAACTGCTCCGGTTGCACATGCCAAGATACGGGCATGCAATAATCCCACACACTTTCTTCCTATCTCTAGTGCCAGTGCTATATAATATACGCATATGTAGTAGTGTTACGGGGCTTTGACAATTGAGATATAGAGTGATTAATTCGGGGTCCTTTATGGAAACAAGCAACATAGAACGATGTAAAGGACCGTGCAAGGAAACAGAGGAAGCGATGTTTCTCTTTCGGTTGGGAGCTTTGCAATTCTCATCTGAGAGGCATCAGTGTAGCCTCGCGGCATAAGTCCCTATTTCTTCAGTATTTCTCCTGTGGAAGGCTGTGCGACTCTCCAGGATAGTCCCCATAACACCCCTAAATTTACTGAGAGTTCGCCAAGTTGAGGCAACTTCGTCTATTGCTAACAAAGTAGCACTAGGACTGGCAGTAATGTATCATCAAACCTATCCAGAACCTTATTTTCAAGGACTAAAGTTCCCAAGAACATTGTTTGCTAATGTCCCAACGTCTCCGATTCCCATGTCACCATACGTTCTCTCGTTATGGTCTGCTCTCTCTATGCTGTTGCCACTAGCATATGTGCTAAAGTATGTGGCCAAGAAGAGATGACTTGTAGCACGTGTAGATGAATGAACAATACATATAGTTTGGTGGCGTGTAGTGGTATATGTAAAGGAAGAGATGGACTTTCAACATTATTGAAGTGTCGCACTTGATGTTGTATTCGTTCTGCCACCACGTGCCATTGTCCTGTTGTTGCATAAGGCGATCTTTGGCATATTGGTCCGCATTCATTCTTTGGACGGGAGGCTTCAAATTTGCATTATCAAAAACTAAACTGACATCACATTTTTATATCAAAAGGTTCTGAACCTATTTGCCACTTTGGTGGGTACACACAGTGCTTTAATAACCAAACTTTCATCACATGTACTCCCTCCGTTCCTAAATATTTGTCTTTTTAGAGATTTCAAATGGACTACCACATACGGATGTATATAGACATATTTTAGAGTGTAGATTCATTCATTTTACTCCGTATGTAGTCATTTGTTGAAATATCTAGAAAGACAAATATTTAGGAACAGAGGTAGTATTAATTAAAGAAAATAAATATTGTTGCATCCTATATAGGTACACTATTAATTGACGAACACCACAACTACAGTTTTAATAGACACTTCCTGAGTATATGTGCACGTGCACATGGTCTGGACTTGTGTGTTTGGACCTTTATATAAGCTGTGCTCAATGTTTCTCGGAAAACTACATTATTGGTAATAACACTATGGGAAAATATTGAATTCCACAATTTTTTTACTCCCTACTCATGCATTTGTGACATTTTGTCATTTTCTTAACATTTTCAAATATCTGCCCGGTTGGAGTCGGACCCACTATCAGGTTGGCGTAGCACATTTAATTAGCTAAAAGGTTAGAGAGGCATAATCCCAATAATACTACACGCACAGGCAACAATATAAGGCCTTGTACAATATGAGGTGCTTAGGGGAGGTGCTTAGAGAAATAAACCAGGCTTTTCTTAAGCACCGGTGCTTATTTGTACAGGATAGACGCTTAACTAAGCGTCTCTCCTCTAGAAATAGGCACCGGTGCTTCAGAAAAAACCCGGTTTATTTTCTAAGCATTTTTCTAAACACCTCCCATTATACAAGGCCTAACGGACTCTACATGGACCCCCCCCCCCCCTTGATTTTCAGGGGTGGGCCCGCCTCACTTATCTAAATTCCAGCCAATCAGACTTAACTGTTGAGTATATTGATTAGTTAGGAAATACGAGATAGACTAGGATATGTTCTGACTTGTCTTGTACTTCGAATAGATTATGAGATTATGTACTCCTATATATATGCCCACCGCTCAAGCAATACAATCAACGATTACCACCAAATCCCTCTCTCCCTTCTAACATTGTATCGGTCTAACCGATCAAAAACCCTAGCGTCGCCGCCGCTTCCGCTCCGCTCCGCCCGCGGTGCTGTCGGTCTCCATGATCGCCGGCAGGGGCCGCGCGACCCGTACCTAGGATTCATCCGCCGATCTCGTTGATCGGCTGTCCTAAACAGTTTTATTTTTCCGATCTGTTTCGATGTTTTCCTCTTGCTGATCGTTTGATCGGTGTTCTTTTTTGGTCATTTGTGTTGCCCACACCGTTCGTCGTCTTCGTATGCCTCTACTCCAACCTAACGGCGGCTGAGTTCTGCAACTGCACAACATGCGGTGCCCCGGAAACGCCCGTCTTCCACGCGGCGGAGCGCATCAGGCCGCTTGCTTGGTCCTGGGTTGGCCCGTCGTCCGGCACCGTGTGGTCACTCGTGCTTCCAGCGCCGGCGTGGCACTATTCGATCTGGCGTCAATGATGCACGTCGTGTGTCCTAGGGTCAGTTTCGCGTTTCGTGCAAGTCTTTGACTGCTTGCACTTTGCATGCATGTATTGATCCGGGTCAGCTCAACGCGTCCGCCTCCGGTCAAACTCATGCCACGTCTGGTTGCACGCAACGCACTCGCAGATACCTCGTTGTCCGTCCCTGAGTATGTGCTTCCCTACACCGATCAAGCAACAGGCTGTAGCCGCGTCGTTACCGCAGCGTCGTTGTCCAATGGTTTTCCCGGTGACTGCACCAACCCGCGCGCTACCGCTGCGTCGCTCCTTCGGGCTGTAGTACCGCGGCCCGCGGTCCATCGCCGTCCCGAGATCGTCCGTTCTAGGTCGTCTCCGTGGCTGCATCCGCCCTCGCGTCACCGCTTCGTCGCCACGTCAGGACATAGCAAGCGTGGCACACGGCCCCTGCCGCCGTCCCGTCGTTCTTTCACGGCTGCACCGACCCGCGTGCTGCCGCTGCATCGCCCTTCGAGCCGTAGTGCCGCGGCCCGCGGTCGACCGCTACCCTGAGGCTATCTGCTCTAGGTCGTCCCCGTAGCTGCACCGACCCTCGCGCTGCCGCTGCGTCGCCCCATCGGGTCGTAGTGAGCATGGCACGCGGTCCCTGCCGCCGCCCTGAAGTCTTCCCCGCCGTCGCCCCGACCTGCACGCTGCCGTTGCGTCGCGCTTTCAGGCATAGCGCTGCGGCGCGGTCCACTTCGTCGTCCACGCGTGTCGACTTTTATGTGGTATGCTCCGCGCCGCCTTCCTAGGCGTGGGAACGCCACCGTCCGCGCCGGTCTTCGTCACGATGTCGGTTTCTTCCTCGCCTACTTCGAGCACGGTCGATGCGCTTCTGACCTAGCCGCGGCCGCCTCCTCCTCAGGCCACCGCCATCGCTCTTCTTCCCGGTCCACGATGACTACCTCGACACCGGCCACCCCGACTCGACATCGACCACGGCGTCCCTCGCACGGCTACCTCGACCACGGCTACACCACCCTACGCTCTCGGCTACCTCGACAAACGATACAAAGGGCTACCGCATTGATTGAGCAACCTCGTCGGTTTCCACTCCAGCCACGACTTGCACTATGCATCGA
>NC_041392.1:31470116-31487004 GCF_002162155.2 Triticum dicoccoides
GACTAGGGGGGGGGGGGTCCGCCGGCTTGCCTTCAGATTCTTCTCCAGTCTCACCGTCTGCGTCGCTACCGTTGTGATTACGGGGGGGCGTTGAGTATATTGATTAGTTAGGAAATACGAGATAGACTAGGATATGTTCTTGCTTGTCTTGTACTCTGAGTAGATTATGTACTCCTATATATATGCCCACGACGCTCAAGCAATACAATCAACGATTATCACCAAATACCTCTCTCCCTTCTAATATTAACCACCCGGTAAATCCTCCGTAGACTGTCCGTGAGTCTAGCATTACTCGCATAATCCTCCTTGAAGCATCCAACAGGGCAAAGTGGTGCGCTCGATATTATTGACCCAAGCGATCTACCAAGTCGGACCACACCGCCCTCCTCGTCATTTCATTCTGTAGGGGCAGTAGGGATGGCGCGCGTGTGATCGTTGGAAAAAGAGCGCACCATCAACTGTGCTGCCCCCGTCGGCTTCATGTTTGCGGCCCTCTTTTCGTGCCCCATCTCTGCTATGAAGCAACAATGCATGCAACTTCACCCTGCTCCAGCCACCGCCACAACACCTTCCTCTAATGCTAGGTCCCTGGCCCAACAACACCTTCGCCCGAATTAGAGAGGGTCTTGACTCAGGTGGTGCTGCCTGACCCTGACTCAACAAACTTGTTCGGGTTAACCCGCTCAGGCAAGGCGCACCACTTTGCACCACATGCCTGCAACATTTTGCAAGCAAATTACAATTTATTTCCTCGTTGCATAGATTCGCTCTTCTCTCACAGAAGCTTCACTAGCAGATGGGGTCTACAAGAGCTTTTGAGGTTGGTCCTCTACATGGAAGGTCAACAGTTAGAGAAAATCCTTCCTGTCATCTGCTTTGGAACTTTAAAAAGTCTCTTTTTTAATCCTGGGAGTTCCTTTCAGTTTATGCTTACTGTTGACTAAATTGATACCTTGCCTAGTCTAGGACCAGGTCTTCTCCTGAGTTTATAAGGGCAACTCCAATTGGTATTGCTGGTGCTGCATGGGGTCTGTGGATACTTGAGGGTAATGGGCACTGGGAGACTGCGCATCTGCCGTGACTTCTCCCCACCTGCACCGTCCATTGTAGGTTATTCCTACTGGATCGCTTGCCACATACCAGATTGAATTACGGAAAGGCCATAGAAAGACAAAATTTGCATCTCTAGTAGGGGATTCCCTTTTTCTCATTGGGAGATGACGATTATATTTCTTGGCGTTTTTTCTTCTCGAGGGAAAGATGGCAGATTACGATCAGATTGTACCACATGAATCAGCACTGATGGAATCGTCCAAGTTCACACACAAAACAAAATTCTAGCCACTTCTCGTTTAGTCATGACCTTGGAAGAGATGTTTATGGATCTATTATTGATATTGACAGGTGCACCTGCAAAACAATACTGGGGTTAATGCAATTTGAGATATTAGGGCATGTATAGGTGAGATAGATGAGGGGAGGAGCAACGAAATATATTAACGATGAATTTGGGGACGGCATCGATGTATGACATGTCGATTCGATTGGCTAGGAGGAGCGCCCATGGGAGAGTCATGTCGATTGGCTAGGAGGAGCGCCCATGGGAGAGTCATGTCGATTGGCTAGGAGGAGCGCCCATGGGAGAGTCATGTCGATTGGCTAGGAGGAGCGCCCATGGGAGAGTCGGCGTGGGTTTCCTATTTTCTTGGCGATTGTTTTTCAGAAATTGTAGCCTGTACATGAGTCCAGTTTCTGGCGGCAGATCGAGGCGAAGACGATGCAGTGACAATTTGTGGTATGTTGTTTGAGGGACATTGTCCTTGTCCAGATTCACCGTTGTCATTCATTTGGGTCAGAAGGCAGGGGTCACCGGAGTCTCACTGATGTGAGAATTTGGGGGTACTGTCTCTTCTCACTATGTGATTTGTGTCATGTCGATGAATCTTGGAGGCTTCACATACGACTCTTGGCGACCAGCTGCTTGCTTGGTGTGTGCATGGTTTTCAGCCGCGTTGGTGCATGTGTGAATCATGCGCAGTTGCATCAATTTCATTGGGTCAATAGCTGCTCGGTGAGTATCGATATTACTCCTTTTTCTGTTTTATTTTTATTTTTCATCATTCTTGGTGTAACTTTGACCTTGTATAACTTTGCTCTTTCCCGGCGTGATCCTTTATGTGTGTGCATTGGTGTTAGTTGTGTGCATCCTAGTCTTTCAGAGGCTTGGTATATCTTGTTAGATTTCTATCCCCTTGGTATTTCATTATGAATTAAGAAATAAGAACGTCCTTTATAAAAAAAACAAACTGTGCCATAACAACCATGCTGAGAGAAAGTATTATGCTGACAGTCGACAAGACGCAATGTTGAGGCTGACCCTGTTGGCTTAGTAGATGCTGATAGCGCATACAGTTTACTCGCACTTCCAATGAGGCCTTCTCAAGCTTTTTTGGGATCCGAAAGGTACTCTATCTCGATGGAGCTATGTCACCAGGTCCGTTCATTCCCACAATATAACAAACTATGTAATGAGGAACTTGTTGCGGCAACCAAGGTTTACCTATGTCTGTTTGTGAATTGTTCCACTGTCGCTGTTTGCGAATTTCCCGATGACTCCAATTCCTGTATGGTCCATCTTTGTGGTTTCCACGTATATTACACGCAAATGAGAGATCACTGCTAGAGGTGCTGATGGATGAGCAATATAGCTTGGAGAAGATAGAGTGCTATATTTAAAGGGTCAGACATATGCGGAAGGAATACACCAGTAGAAAACAGGGCTTTGATTCACTACTAGGAAAAGGCTAATTAATGGTGCACCTGTTTTTGTTATTAATGGCGCATTACAGGTGCGCCACTATTTACACTACTCCAGCCCGAGGACACTTAACTTTGCAGTTCTATCCAACCCCAGCACCAGCTCACTTCACAGGCACTTGTTGATATATCTATCATATCAATCCTATTAAACCTTATTGATGTCTAGGACTTTGTTCATGTTCATGAGTGTGATGAAATTTTGAAAAAAATATTTCAAACTTCCCGGTCATATTACGTATCATATTTATAAAAGAAATCTAAAAAATTTTTGAAACCAATTTTTTTTCTATTACTAGTGGCGCATCTAGCAAATGGTGCGCCACTAGTAAGTTTGAATTTTTTTTCATTTTCCCCCCTGTAGATCTTAAAAGCCCCGTATCTTTCGTTCTGTTAGCTTTTTGGGGATTTCGAAGTAGATGATTTTTCATACAATTCGTATGTAACTTTTCGAGTAGATGATTTTTTATATAAATTCTTTTTAATCCGAGTTCGTATGCAAAAGTTATGCCCATTTTACAAAATTCCAGAGAGATTTTGCAAATAAAGTCGAAATTCATATTTGTAAATTTTCCTAACAACTAGACCACATATCACATGGGAAACTTATTTTCTTTTATTTTTTTGACATTCTCATTATTTTTTTTATTTTTTTTAACTGAAAAGGCGGTCCAGGGGTGCATTTAGCACCCGGGTTACTAATGGCGCACCACTGGCGCACCTGGTGTGTGGTGCGCCATTAGTAGTTTTGAAAAAAAAATGTTAGTAGTGGCGCACCAGTGGACAGTGCGCCATTACTAGTAGTGGGTGTGGTGCACTATCCCATGGTGCACCACTACTAACAATTTTTTTTATTTTTTTAAACTACTATTGGCGCACGGTGGATGTGGTGCGTCATTAATGGGGCACTATCCCATGATGCGCCACTACTAACAAATTTTTTTTATTTTTTTTAAAACTACTAATGGCGCACGGTGGGTGTGGTGCGCCATTACTATGTCAACTAGTAATGGCGCACTATCCTCTGGTGCGCCACTGGTAACAATTTTTTTTAATTTTTTTAAAACTATTAATGGCGCACCACACACCAGGTGCGTCATTAGTAATATATAGCAGTGGTGCACCATATACATGGTGCGCCATTAATGTCCATATCAGCTATAGCCCTTTTCCTAGTAGTGGTCCGGGCCTGGTCAGCCCATTAGTCCCAGTTCTTCACGATGTTTAATTGTAGATGTTTAATATTTGAATTATGAACATAGGAAATGTCGTACTCGGATGACGAAAGTCTCTCAAGAGAATGCGACTGGTGCCACGACGACCGAGATCAGTGCGACAGGCCTCACCTGGACGAAGATCGACGCTTCAGCATTAAGCTGAAAGAGACCTTCAATATTGAAATGATACGCAATGACGACAAGTGTTACTTTTTCATAATTAAGCACGACCTCAAATATTTCATGGCCAGCCCCTTCTTTCTGGCCAATAAGCAGCGCTTCCTCGGCCCCCTGGCCGTCGCTGCCGACTCCGCACGCCACCGCTTTAACCCGGTGCCGCATGTCTTGAATGTTGCCAAGGAGAGGAATGTGGCAAAGAGCACGGTGATGAGCCACTCAGGGAACATGATGTTGCACACCACCCCGACGCTCACCCCGAGGAGCAGGCACGGCTGCGAGACCGCGGCGACGTCGTAGTCGATCAGCCCGGGGCCGCGGGCCAGCAGGGTGTAGAGCACGTTGGACAGCGTGCCGCCGGTCACCATGAACGTCGAGAACGCCACGGAGGTCTTGAGGCTCAGCCCGGCCACGATGTTGAGGATCGGGACGTACAGCGAGCCACCACCGACGCCAGCGGCGCTGGACATGGTCGCCGCCAAGGAAGGAGAGGATGCATGCGAGGACTCTGCGGAGGAGGCTGCTCTGCTGTGCAAGCAAGGAGGATTCCACTCCCATCATCACCTGTGATCTCCATTGGGACAGGTAGAAGGTTGAGTTGGCTGCTGTTGCAGCTGTGAGGAGTTGTGAGGAGGAGGAATCCATCGTTCTAGTCAATGCCTTTGGAGACTGAGCTGCAGATCAGGAGGTGTTGTCTTCTTTGCAGTGCACGCCAACAAATAACAAATTGTGAACCCACGTAGGGTGATGTGCTAGCACAATTTCCCGGGCATTAAGCTGTCTCTTCTCCTATATCTTAATAAAGATCGGCTAGTGGCCCTTCTGACCGTGCATTTGTCTCCGCAAAGATGCGAATGGGCAAACTCTGCCTATCTTCAATAACGTCCACTTGCTCCGTATGGTGTGCAACGTTGTACTGTTTGTCTCCAGTTTAGACTTCAGAGGCACCAACTTCACTTTGTCTACTAAAATGCTGTCAATTAACTAACAATTTTAGTTTTATCAACTATATGTATTTAGACGCTTTGCAGGTGTTTGATGTATCACAAACTGAAATGGAATAAGAGTTTTGGAATTGATGTTGAGGCTAACCTCCTGAAAATCCGAGAGAAAAAACAGGAGTGGGCTACTTAGAGCCTGTTCGGTAATCCTCCCGCTCCACGAAATCCCGCACTCCGGCTCCTCCGGGCGAGCTCCCACTCCTCGATCGATCCTGTGAGGTAGGAAAATTGTTCGGCTTTTCGCTCCGCTCCGATTCATGAGTTGGGCCCAAAGCCCAATAATCTAGCATGTGGCCCATGCTAAGGGGATGTGGTACGATAGAAAACGCACAAGCACGAGAGATATAACTCGAAACGAACCGGTACGTTCACTTATCGGTGGCAGCCTTGCGTAAATAAGTTGAACTCTTCCATTTTCAGGAGCTGCGGAGCGCCACTTTCCTCGCTCCGAGAATTCTGCCTGTAGCTCGCTCCGCTCCACGCTGCCCACTCCATGGAGTTATCCCGTTCGGGTCGGCTCCACCTGCTCCACAAGTGGAGTTGTGGAGCGAAGTCCCTCCGAACAGGCCCTTAGTCCCGATTTCCGTAACCAAGGGACATCTGGCCCTCATAGGTGTCCACAGGGGTGACTGATCCAGCCTATCAATCATTTTACAGAGGGAGGCTGATGTCTTTGTTGGTATTGTGTAGTATTGAGGGTGTTGGCGTCCTTGCTCGTATATGCACCAATAGATAAAAAAATGGCATTGTCTTTGCATAGACCCCAATGGGCAACAGGAAAGAAATAAAATAGTTGGGTTGACTGTGGCTAGAATAATTAATATCCAGTTGCTCTGGTTATCTGTAGTTTAGAGGCACCAGCTACACTTGTAGTTTAGAGTAACTAGCAATTTAGTGTTGTCAACTGTACATGTATTTAGACGCTTTGCAGGTTTTTGATGTATCACAAAATGTGATGAGATTTGAGTTGTGGAATTGATGGAGACACAATAGTGGTGAGACCAAAACTATTTCTCGAGTGGCTTGGCAGTCAAGGACTTGCAACTGGACAGCGGCATCTAAATGACGACATAGCAGTTAGACTTAGATCCATCTGTTGGTACTTCAACGCATTAATATGGGGGACAATCCAGGTTCGAATACTCCTGGTATGCTCACTGAACACCTGCAGTTTGATGCACTCTGAACTAAATATGGAGGAAAAGTAACTAGCTAGTATCAGGGCAAGTTTCATGTAAAGGGAAGCCTAGCGGAACAGCATCCAAAATATTCAAATTTGGGGTTGATATCTCTCTGGTTTCTGAAAGTTTAATTTACTCTGTTTCATGCAAAGTTAAAATGATATAAATAATGTAAATTCAACTGGTGACATTTATTTTTACAAGTTCTTCAAAAGTAGATTTTGATAACGTACATAGTTCAGTGCAAGAACAGAGGATCTAGTAGCTTGTTCTGATTTTCAAGCATAAATTTCACTGGGGTACACAAATAGATGAAGGCTGTTATCCATGTGGAGGGTAAACATTGTTTTGTATGTTGGACCCTTGGATTCATCCTCCAGTCTGAACCTGAAGAATCGTATCAGGGTAGCAGACACAATTTTCATCTGTCTGTATGCAAATTCTTTCCCCAAGCAGATACGAGGTCCTGCCTGATCATTGGAAGAAGACTCGTTAAATGAAATGGTTATTTATACTCTAAAGAAAAATAAATTTATAACTTGAGAACTGATTTTAAGCCATGCAACTTTCTTATACTCCCTCCGTCTGGAAATACTTGTCACCAAAATGGATAAAAGGAGATGTATCTAGACGTATTTTAGTTCCAGATACATCCCTTTTTATCCATTTTGATGACAAGTATTTTCGGACGGAGGGAGTATTAGGGTGTGGGCAACCACTTGCTGTTAGTTGCCGTTCTCTTCTGAAAGCACAAGTGATTAGTAGTTAAGTAGCATGGTATTCCCTACTTTAGTTGAATCGCAATATTATAGTATGCTTGATTTTCTGCTTTAGCAACAGAAGGCCAGATTTTAATACCACTAATGTTACTGTTTTCTAAGTTCTTTGCCAACTCTTCATGATGATCTAGGTTGTGCAACACAAACCTAATCTGTTAATTTGACATGTTCACTTAGTAAAATTATTATAGGCCCTCTAATCATGTCTTCTCTATAGTACTTACATTGAAAGCTATAAACTTGTAAGGGCTCTCTTGCTGAAAGACTCCATCCACAAGCCATCTTTCAGGCCTGAATTCTTCAGCATCCTCACCCCAAAGGTATTTCATCCTCCCCATGGCATAAATCATGTAGTTCATTCCATCTCCTTTTATCACGCGTTGGCCGTTTGGTAGTACGTCATCTTCATCTACCATCTTACCATCCTGAAAGCGTACCACAAAATAGGTTACTGTGTATGCCAGATCCAAATTAAATTATGTCGAAACTATCTGGACTTGTTATTTTTGGAGTCTTCTCTTAAAATGAATAGCAAGAGGAATCATTTGTACCACCGGAACACCAGGATACAGCCGGAGGGTCTCGGTAATCGCAGCATGGAGGTAGTGCATTTTGTCAATAGCACCTTGTTTCAATCTTGCGGTGAACATTTCCATGCTGGTATCTTCTTGAGCCCACTCAACATATTCTCTGATTTCAAAGGCAACCTTATCCTGCACTACCGGGTTCTTACAGAGCATGCAGAAGAACCATGTAAGGGTATTTCCTGTGGTATCTTTACCAGCAATCAGGAAACTGAGGACTATGTCACGAAGGTAACGATCGTTCATTGTCTCAGGATCCTTCTCACTTTCCTGTATGAATCTTGACAGTATGTCATCTCTGGGTTTCTGCATTTATCATAAAAGATAGAATTGAACATATGTAAAATTTTGAAATAGCTGTAACAAACTACCGTACAGTTTTGCTTACATGGCCACTTATGTTTTTCATGTTCTCCCTCTTTTGATGGATCAACTGGAACACAAAGTGGTCAATTATCTTTATGCTCTTTTTCAGTTTAGCTTCTGACCCGATATAAGATACCTTTTCAGCTTCCAGAACATATCAACATACCGATAGTAAACAAGAGAATTTGCCTCATCGAAGGCCTTGCTGAATTCGATGCTGGATTCATCTGATCCAGATAGTGTGTTAAGCTCAAAACCGAATCCCACTTCGAATATTGAATCCATAGTTGTTCTCATCAGAAGATCCTGAGGAAATGGTGGAAATTAAGAGAACTGCCAGCAAATGCGCATTAAGTCACTCCAAGTGTGTACCTAAAACTTCAAACTCGGAGTCAATTCATTCTTTGCTCACTCAGAAATCTGAGTAATGGATAACCCAATTCAGAAGTTCTGAAGAAACTAGGTTTACCCCAGTTATTTGCCATGAATGGTTAACTGAATTTTTGTTTGGCAGTTTAGGTCTAGCTAGGATTTGATTTGCTTCTCTCTTTGTAGTTTAAAGTTCTAAATTTCATAGGCGTTGACTGAACTATTAAAGCTAGATATATGATCTTAGCAGTTACAATACTATCCTTTATATTGATGGTAGATAATCATGGAAGTACCTGCATGTTTATGGTAATTCTGTTAGCTGCTGCAGATGAGGTCTTCTCTACCAGTTTTACAGCATTCATTCTGAAAACGTCACTGCTGTAGTCACGTAGCACTTTGGTTGAGAACACTTGCTAGCTTCCTCTGGTGCCGCCACTTGTCCCCGTCTGTCACAAAAATCCCATTTCCAAAGAGATCCTTCACGATTTCTGTGTTGAAGGCCCCCTGTGAAATAGGATCCATCATTGTCAAATTGTAGTCAGACTAAGTATTGTCTTCTACTTTTTGTAAATTGCCACCGGCATTCAGTTTACTCTCTAAATAGCACGTATATGATTGGTCTCAAGTTTTGGCTGTCGACCATTCTCTGTTTAAATTTTGCAGGATCCAGTTTAACATCTGACATGCAGACTCCATCTACCATCATATTACTGGTTAACAGGAAAGGGAGGAGGAACAAAAATGATGAGCAAAGGAGAACTACCCTGCTGTATTTACCGAAGTTTGTCTTGGGGACATGCTCGACGACGGCAGGGTCGGCGGTTAAGATCTCACTGTGCCCTGGATAGACAAGCCTGATGGTGGGGTGCAGGAGCGCATACTTCACATGCTCAACGAAGATCTTGTCAAAGTTGTTGAGCTGCCGGAACACGGTACCGATAAGCGGTGGCCGGTCATGAGCTCTCTGGGTGAACTCTCTGATGCAGAAAACGGCTGTGCCTAGGATGTAGAGGGTGATCACCAGAAGGGCTATGGCGAGAGCTGAGACTACGCAAATGCCCAAGGATGCAGCGAGAGAGGAGAGCTTGCTGCTGCTGCTGAGAGTAAGTTTACCATGTCTAGCATCTTATATATGTGATCTGTGCTGCCACAGTATTTGTTTCGATTTGGTTGATGTCACTGTCTTCTAGGATAGGACAGTGACATGAATGTTTCTATACTCTCAGGTTTTCGACAGTGTCGTGGAAAATGACAACCTGTGTTCAAACTATCTCCATGGTATGGGAGAACATTGCCTATGCGCTGATTGGTCGTTGAATCTGAATTTGTATCATCAAATTTTGAGTTTGGTAAGACTTTATGCATATCATTTTGACTACAAGCAGGCTTTCCTAGCAACCAAGATCTCCATATGCATATACCATGTCACACTGCTGTTTCAGGACAACCGAGATTCAACTTCTGATTCACCAAAATTTTGGTACCCGGGTATATGTCGCCGACATGTGGGCGCAGACCCGTAGCTGTGCTGGCCAGTACAGTGCAATCTAATGTGCATTGTATTTGTGGAGTTTCCGGCTAATTCTTTGATTCTAATGCAGGGCATTATTGTAACTTATGAACCAATTTGCATTGTTGTATCAGCAAACAGAGGAGAGGACGTCAGGGGAGGCAGTGACATAGCTGATTCCGTGGGCATGAGTTCAGCAAAACTGGATATTAGTTTCGCTCTCATTAACTGGAACGGCAACTTGCATTGACAGCAACACCTACACGGCATACATAGCAGCTGGATTTATCTGCTTGTATTCATGTGCTAGGCCAGCCTTTTGTGTGACAGGAGGAAGAGCTCACTTCATTGGAGGATGGGAGTTGACAGGGCCGCATAAGAATGTTGTATGGTGCACCAGATTATGATGCTAAAAGATGCGCTGGGCCACCATAACATTCTCTATCCGCTTTCCGCCGTTTGAACCCTATATTTCGTTTTCCCGCCTCCACCTTTCAGTCTTGGGGCAACTAGTTTTGGGCACTAGTGACTTGATTCAGCTTGAGTTCCCTTTGGAGTTTAGCCGTCCCACCTTCACTGCTTCGTCTCGGAGGTACGTACCACCCAACCTGTCGATAGAACCCCCTGCAAAAGTGTCCACTCCAGGAGCCAAAGCATGTGTGGAATTAAACGTGCTTGCTAATGTCCCTGATGTCTCCAGTTCCCGCATTATGTCCATGCATATCTCTCCGGTTCTTAGAGATACTTTTTTTGTGGTTGACACCAATCATATGGACCTACATATATGCCCAGTAAGAGAGTCACTAGTTAGAACTGTGGGTATAGGATTTTGTGAAGATGGAGTGGTATATATAAAGGGCGAGATACATGGAGAACATTACTCACACAAGTGTGACAGTTTGGTGGAGTCTTCCTTCTCCACGAGATAAATGCTCACGACCTGCTCTAGCATACACGTGTGGTCATTTATATGCTGGTAACTTGGTAGGCACCCTATATTTGGAGGGATATTTCAAACCTAATTATTAGTACAGAAAATGGTTTCACTATATATGGCTACCCTCTGTACATCGGCTTCAACCTTCTGTCTTCCACGTGCTTTCTCCCTCTTGTACAATGTTTTTTCTGGGTTCATAAAAGGATGATGTGCTCCGAGAACAAGATATTTAGCTTGTTTGCCACAATGCAATTTATAGGTTGGCATGGAGTTATCCACAAACTGATTTATATGCTACTTGTTTTTTACTTTGGGGATGGTGACAGTCACAACTAACATGTCGGCGGCATATACCTGGGTACTTTGGGGATGGTGACAGTCACAGGCTCACATGTCGACAGCTCGCCAGCTCGCCAGCTGGAGCTGCCTGCCTCCCCGTCGTGCCGGGGCAGCTTTCGCGGTGGCGACCCCGCCATAGCCGCCACGCCCACGAGCACCTCCGGCTTTGGATGCAGGAGAAATGAAAAGAAAAGCGTGGCTAATTGCTCGCTGGAGAAAGGAAAGGAGATGGTGGAGGGGACGGATTGCGGCGGAGCTATCCAGATGTGAATCCTAAAACGCCCCCGGCCCCGTACATATAGCGGCGGACGGGGAGATTTGCTGGCTGCTGTAAAAAAATATTGGCAGGAGGATTTTTAGTGGACCTGTTTGTACCCAAAAATGCGAAAAATTGTAAAACTGTCGGAATTATACGGGCCGACGAGGATATAGAGGATCTTCTAGAGTTTCTCTAATAGGCCAGATTGTTTGGAGAATGAGAGTTGATTGTCACACTGCTGTTTCAGGGAAACCAATATTCAACTTCTGCTTCACAAAATTTTTGGTACACGGGTATGTCGCCGACATGTGGGTGCAGACCCGCAGTACGGGCTAGCAATGCCCGTATAATTTGCGGTGTATTTGCTGTGTTTCAGGTTAATTCTCGAATTCTAATGCATATCATTGTTGTATGTTAAGAACTACTATCTTTGTAAACTTTTATATTATCGTTTAGATCACTACGATCTTATAAAAGTTTACAGAGGGAGTAATTAACATTGTTGTATCAGTTAACAGGCAAGGCAGTGACATAGCTGGTTCCGTGGGCATGAGTTCATCAAAATTGGATATTGTGTCCTAGTTAACTTTTTTTAAACACCGTCTAATTAACTAGAACGGCAACTTGACAGTATTGGACCAATTTCTGGGCTAATTTTGGTATGGAAATGGACAACATTGTCATATCTTTTGAACTAACTAACTTAGTTGCAAGGTACCAGCAAACAGAAGAGAAGACATCACACGAGGCAGTGACTGGACCTATATGTGTTAATCCCCATGGAAATGCAATAAATATGGTTGGAGACTATGCGAAAAATAGAAGATAAAAGACGTGACATTCTTTTCGTATTTAGTTTCGGTATTTTCAGGATTACATGTTCTCATCTCTGCATCAAGCGATTTTTGCTAGAGAACCAAATCCAAGTTGGTGGAGATCATGATTTGGACTGGCACACACTACTATGTGTATCGGTACACACAAGTAGAACACTAGTCTCCTAATCAACCCATCAGGGCATCAATCATTTCTTCATGTAATCATCATATAGAGAACCACGGGGAATTTCTTTGCTAAAGAACCTTGCCACCACCCTCTCTTCCAACACCATCATCGCTTCTTTTGACCGAATAGCCGTTGGAGTCTTATACTGGCCCGCCGATGCGCCTCTAGACACGAAGAAGTCCATCAGAGCGTCGTACGCGCCCTGCTCAAGCACCCTTATCTCGAGCGCGGTGATGTTCGCGCGCTGCCTGATTTTGCAGTACATTTGGTCGAAGCATTCTTCAACTGTCGAGCAACAATTCTCCATGACAGTTTGATCAGGGATGTCGCCAACCACGCCATTACTCCTTGCGTTGGTTAGCTCCCAGAACAGGACGTAGTGGCCTGGCAACTTGGATATGTCTGCAAAGGCGGTGCTTCCACTGAGCATGTACCCAAGAGGGCCAAGATGGAGCTCAATAGCCTGTGAAATTGCCCTGAGTAGTTCCTCCTCGCTTATCTTCTCATGGTCTATGCTTAAGATGACATCATGTCGTCCCGAGAAGAGGAACAATGGCGTTGCGTTGTAGAAGCCAGTCACGGTGAGAAGGTCACCAACTCGGTACCTGTAAAGACCTGGTATGGTTTGCACATGATATATATGAAATCAAATCAAAGCTACTGAACTAATAAATAATTCTTACGCAAGCTGGCTAAACACAATAATTCCTATTACTTTTCATCAATTATTATTACTATTATTGGAATTCTTTATCTGTATAAGCAGACAATGACCGGTTGCAAGCTCGGGAATACAGGGCAAGAACATTTGACTTATATTTTCTTTAATTCTTGGAACTAGAAACTTATGTAAAGTCTGCTTTTACAAAGACAATGCCCGGCAAAAAGGACTACTTTAAAAATAAAACACCGAATGAAGTAGGGCAATATACAAAAATCAAGATACTTCAAGACTTATATATGGAGGGGGCAAAGTGTATATCTCGCAGGTAATAACGAGTAACAAGGAGGTCTTACCTGCAAAGGTGGTGACAACCAGCTCATAGGACCGACCAATTTCGACATCCACAAGATCCACAAACTTCATCTCACCCGGATTGCCATTGTCATCAACAGTAGGAGTTTCTTCATCACGAGGCTGGATCTCGGCAAACTCGAAGTAGGCGATGTTGGGAAGCAATGCATACGACGCACGGCTGGGTGGGTCGAGAGGCCTTAGATTGACTCCGGCGGCGCACTCAGTAGACGCATAACAGGGTGAGACGATCGGCAACCGGCCACCACAGTAGCTCCGGAGAATCGGAATGTACTGCGCCATCGAGCCGGTGACAATGGTGAGGGCACACCGTGCCCGCGGCCATAGCCTGGCGACAATCCCGTCCCAGGGCTTGGCAGCACACTCCGACGCGACCTCGTCTGCCAGTGCCGGATTGGGCCCTCGTAGGTATCGCTGGATGACGGCGTCACGCAGGGGTGCGTGCGTTATCCGGCCACTGAGGCTGCCGGTGCGGATGTCGGAGCACATCTCCTCCCAGTTGTGCTCCAGGAACTTGATGGCTCGCACGAGGCTGTTGGCGAAGGAGGTGCCGACGTGGTCCACGGAGTCGCGGTGGAGCAGGCCGCAGAGCAGCTGGCAGTACATGCTCTGCTCGGCGTCCGGCCAGAGGATGGCCTCCATGGGGCTGGTGCACCGGTCGAACCCGCCCACCTCCTGGTCCCGGAACTGGCTGCTGCGGTAGTAGGCGGTGGTGGCCGCCTGGACGTGAAGGCCGGACGGCGTGTGTTCGACGGGGAAGGTTAAGGTGAGGCGCATCCCCATGCCGCGCTTGCCCTCCTGGTCAGCATGCAGATGCCTTGATCAAACAATGCCACCTTGATTAGTATCTTGTTGAGATCACCAAACTTACCGGACCAAGCAAGCGATGCAATATGTGCTTACACGTACATGTTCCTCACGAGTGACTGGACGCCATAGAAGAAGAGCTTCCGGTCGAGTTCCTCCGCGGTGGACGGGAAGATCTTCTGCTTCCCACCAGACGTGCAAGAGCTGCACGCCATGACACGCAAGGAAGGGACATAAAAGGGAGTGGCAATTTAATTTGGGTCAGTCGATCATTCTCTGCCCTTGATTTGATCTAACGGCCAGAGTGCGTCTTCTTCCTCCGACCGTTTCTTCCTCAAAAACAGATCTCAGCCGCCTCCATCTTCTTCCTCCTGCTGCCTGTTGCTACCGGCGTGCTACAGCCACCCGCGGCCAGCCTCGCTGGCCCGCCCTCTCCCGAACCGCCGCCCACCCTAGTGTTGCCGCATCGTCTGGCCATCCCTCTAACCCCGGAAATGAGCATAACTTTTTCCGGCGAACTTGCACCCCCCACCCCCCACACCCCTAAGATAGATCGCCGGCGAGCCTGCAACCCTACCACTCTAAGATAGATTGTCGGCGGCTGCTCCTTCCTTCCTTCCCTCCGGCGAGCATGGTTCTTCTTCCTTAAATCGACTGACCCAAATTGTAAATTCAGGCGAGTTGAGTTTACATATAGGCTATAGCTATTATGGACATAGAAACATGTTGAGACTTGAGAATTGAGATGGCCGCGCCGCACGGGCTCAGCTTAATTTACCTTCTGAGGAGGTGGGTGATGGGCTCGGAGCAGAGGAGGTTGGTGGACGGCTCTCGGCCTGAGGCGATTCGATGCACATATGGCTTGATGTCGTCGTAGCCGGAGACAGGCACAAGCTTCTTGAAGGCCTCCCGGAGGTCGCCGTCCGGTGGCAAGCCGCCATCCGGGAGGAGGAGGAAGGGGCGGAGGTACTCGGTGTGGGCGTTCCGCTTGAGGATCTCTGTTAGGAGCTCTCGCTGGAGCGCCGCGGCGTCGGTGGTGAGGCGCTCAACAAAGGCACGGCCGGCGACCGTGTCTGTCGGGTCAAATTCCGGCAGCCACGGCGACGGCGCCATTGGTTGCATACAGGAGCTCGATCAGCTGGCTGGGTCAACACGGTCTTTGGGGTTCCACGCTGGGGTGGATGGAGCGAAGCCGGACTGATACATACTATATGCATAGATAATGTTTTGGATAAGCAGCTAGCTATTTAATAACTTATCCCAGATTGGATCTTGTTTTTTTTTTAAGTTTAAGCTACATAAGTGCTCACGGGTTGGATCAGATCCGACCCCCCTATAATCAAGGTGGTGTTTGGTTCTCTAGTCCTAAAACTTTTTCTAATGCCAACTAAAAAGTTCCTAGTCCCTAAAAAGTCTCTCCCTGTTTGTTTCCAGAGACTAAAAAATCCCTAGTCCCTTCCTAGAGGTTATTAAATGACCATGTTACCCCTAGTATATAGAAAAATAACAATCAAACAACACCATGGAATGGCGGGCCAATGGATGCATGAAAGGGCATTGTTGAAAAAGTCCCAAAAAGTCCCAAAAAGACTCTCCTTGAGAGTCTTCTTCATTTAGTCCCAAATGCCTAGTTTAGTCTCTAAAAAGTCCCCCCGTTTGATAAAAAAGTCTCTAAGAGGAACTTTTTCTAGTCCCTACACAAAAAAGTCCCTGAAAACAAATACCCTCTCATTTCAATTGACTTTATTTGGAGATATTATGTAGGAGTTGTTAATTAAGTTTTTTTGGGGGAGTGCCGTCGCTCTAGCTTTATTAATTTTCAAGCAAGGATATTTAGATACATGGCATGATCCTAGGCAAATGAAGCTAGGAGGATCAATTTGGTAACAACGGCCGGGCGTAATCGCATAGAGATGAAGTCCGACAAAATCGAGGTGATAGAGACAATGCAACTTTAATATGTTTTTCACCAAATACCAACTTATAGTGATATTCTTGCCTGTGCCTGGCTAACCCAAATTTGTCAGAGTTGGACATGCTCACTGGATAAAATTATAGGCCTTATAAACATGTGCAGAGATTATTTCTCAAGTAGTACTTACATTGAAAGATATAAACTTGTAAGGGCTCTCTTGCTGAAAGATTCCATCCACTAGCCATCTTTCAGGCCTGAATTCTTCAGCATCCTCACCCCAAAGGTATTTCATTCTCCCCATGGCATAGATCATATAGTTCATTCCTTCTCCTTTTATCACTCTATAACCATTGGGTAGCAAATCATCTTCATCTGCCATCTTGCCATCCTGTAAAATTTTCAAAGTTTTTCTTAACCATGGCAATGCCATTCTGGATAATATATTTCTGTAGAAGATTCAAATCAAATATTTCTCTTAATGATTTTGACAACAGTTTATTAACATTATATCGAGCAATTTATTTCTGTCCATTTTTTTCAGGGGCAGCTATTCTAGTATTATATTGCCGTTAATTTTTTCTTT
>NC_041392.1:31487286-31488338 GCF_002162155.2 Triticum dicoccoides
ACTATATCTCCCACGTGTCGGAGCACGACCTAGAGGCATAACCGCATTGTAGGCATGTCACAAGAGGGGTAATCTTTACACATCCCATGTATTGAATAAGATAGAGATAAAGAGTTGGCTTACAATCGCCACTTCACACAATACATAAATATAGCATTACATCATCCAGATACAATCAAGGTCCGACTACGGAACCAAAATAAAGACAACCCCAAATGCATAAGATCCCCGATCGCCCCAACTGGGCTCCACTACTGATCGTCTGGAAAGGAAACGTAGTAACGTCCTGAGTCCTCGTCGAACTCCCACTTGAGTTCAGTCGCATCCCCTGGAATGACATCATCGGCACCTGCATCTAGTTTTGAAAGTAATCCGTGAGTCACGGGGACTCAACAATCTCACACACTCGCGATCAAGACTATTTAAGCATATGGGTAGGGAAAAGGTATGAGGTGGAGCTGCAGCAAGCACTAGCATATATGGTGGCTAACTTACGCAAATGAGAGCGAGAAGAGAAGGCAAAGCACGGTCGAGAATCTATGATCAAGAAGTGATCCTAGAACTACTTACGTTCAAGCATAACACGAGACCGTGTTCTCTTCCCGGACTCCGCGGAACAGAGACCATCATGGTTACACACGCTGTTGATTCATTTTAATTAAGTTAAGTTTCAGGTTCTCTACAACCGGACATTAACAAATTCACATCTGCCCATAACCGCGGGCATGGCTTTCGAAAGTTCAAAACCCTGCAGGGGTGTCCCAACTTAGCCCATCACAAGCTCTCACGGTCAACGAAGGATATTCCTTCTCCCAGGACAACCCGATCAGACTCGAAATCTCAGTTATAAGACATTTCGACAATGGTAAAACAAGACCAGCAAAGCCGCCTGATGTGCCGACAATCCCGATAGGAGTTGCACGTATCTCGTTCTCAGGGCACACCGGATAGGTCAAGCTACGAGTAAAACCAAACCTCAAGTTGCCCCAAGGTGGCCCCGCAGGTTGCCCGTTTCGGACGAACACCCAAAGGAGCACTGGCCCGGGGGGGGG
>NC_041392.1:31488541-31499505 GCF_002162155.2 Triticum dicoccoides
TAAAGATGACCCTTGAGTTCGCGGAACCCAAGGGAAAAAGGCTTAGGTGGCAAATGGTAAAACCAAGGTTGGGCCTTGCTGAGGAGTTTTATTCAAGGCGAATTGTCAAGGGGTTCCCATTATAACCCAACCGCGTAAGGAACGCAAAATCAAGGAACATAATACCGGTATGACGGAAACTAGGGCGGCAAGAGTGGAACAAAACACCAGGCATAAGGCCGAGCCTTCCACCCTTTACAAAGTATATAGGTGCATTAAAGTAAACAAGATATAATAATGATATCCCAACAATAATCATATTCCAATAAGGAACAAACTCCAATCTTCACCTGCATCTAGCAACGCTATAGGAGGGGCTGAGCAAAGCGGTAACATAGCCAAACAACGGTTTGCTAGGACAAGGTGGGTTAGAGGTTTGACATGGCAATATGGGAGGCATGATAAAGCATGTGGTAGGTATCACAGCATAGGCATAGAAATAGAGCGAGCAACTAGCAAGCAAAGATAGAAGTGATTTCGAGGGTATGGTCATCTTGCCTGCATAGTTCTCCGAGTTGACGTAAGCTTGGTCCTCGAAAGTGTACTCAACGGGTTCCTCGATCACGTACTCGTCTCCCGGCTCTAACCCAAGGCAAGAACACAAGCAAGGGAAACACAATCAACCATGGTGCAATGCGCAAGCGACATGATGCAAAAACATGGCATGATATACGGGATATGATATGCAATGCATATGCGTGCTCCAGAAGAAAAAGATTAAATCAGGCCTCAACCTAGCAAACCAAGAGTGCCGCTGGAAAGATGAGTTGATTTTGGTCGAAATCGATATAAAGATCACCGGAATCGGATGCACGGTTTGCAAATGGCAAGCAAAACAATAATGGCACCATTCTGCGATTATCAGCACGATGCCATCTAGAATGCAACAAGAAACTAAGCTACTGCACTCTAACATAGCAACAAAGCACAAGGCAGTGATCCACTCAAGATGTTGACAAAAGATGAACACTGAGCTATGGCTAATTCACACAATAGCAGGTTCAAACAAGCATGGCAAAACTGCAAAAGAAAACAGCATCACAGACTTTGTGAAAATAACATGTCAGGAATTTAACATCAGGAAGCAATGTTTAGAGCAAGATAACAACATGCTACAGGACCAGAACATAGCAACACAAGGCATGGCATGAATAAACTCAAAGCATATAACAAAAGTCCCTTACTGACCATAAGCCACAAACGATCAGAAAATATGATGGCACCCATGTAAACATAGAAAGTTTCATTAACAGATTCAGACTTGGCAGAAAACTGGACATGGCAAAAACAGAGTTACGTAGGCATGTTTGCGAGCTCGATGCACTCACCACAAGACATTGCATGACAAACTAAGCATACACCCAGCAGCAAGGCATGATCAAGAAGCTAAACATGGCGAGAACAACCTCATAGCATGCATGGATCAACTACACCAACCTTGGCAAAATTGAATAACATGTAAACAATCTGCCAGGAACATTTATAGCAAAAGTAGAGCAAGATTGAGTCATGCTAGGTTACTCCATAATTGCAAACAAAGACATGGACGGATAGAACATAACAATATCTCAAAATCATCCTTACTGAACATGCTCAAAAGAGGCATGGATCACTCTATAGCAACATGAATACATGGCATAAAAATAACAACAGGGAAATGACTTAGAAGAATTCTAAGTCCCTGAAATCAGCAACATTACGAGAGCTACTTTGCATGCTTGTGCTAGTCACCACATTGATCACAAAAATACCTGGCATAAAACCCTGTAAAGATGGCATGGTATAGCCCAAAACACATGTAGGGCTCAAGTTCATAGGAGGCACACATTAATCATGGCAAAAATGACAAATGCTCATAATCTGATAAGAAACAGAAACTAACATTACATAGCACTCTTGCAACGGCATTTTAGGCATAAAGATGGACTCAAACAAGCATGGTGCAATGGAATGAAATGAATAGGACATCTAACGAACATTTTGATATCACACACGCGCAAAACGAAGCTATGGATGATGAGATATGGCCTGATGAACATAGCTAAAATAATATGCAGAAAAAAGGACAGGCAAAATTCGACCTAGGGTTTCTCAGATCTGGCGCGCGAACCAAGGACCGCCGGAGTTCTTGCTGGAGCTCGTCGTCGGAGAAAAAGAAGAGGCGGCCGGAGAGCTGGGAGGTGGATCCGGGGCGGCGGAGTCCGGATCCGGCCGCGGCGCGGCAGGGCGGCGAGGTACGCGACGACGGTCTATGTGGCGGCATCGGGTGGCGAGGTTCGGCGCGGAGTCCAACGCGGCGGCGCCGGCGAGGAGCAGTGCGGTAGCCGACGCGGGGGCGCGGCTCGAGGAGCCCGTGGGGCGGCGACGACCGAGCACGGGCCGGGGAGGGCCCCGCCTGGGCCTGGCGGGCCGGCGAAGTGGGCGCAGGGCGCTGGCGACTCACGAGGCGACACGTGGCGGTGGCGCGGGGAAGTTGGACATGTCCGTCGGTGGCAGTTTTTGTCCGGCGGCGCGAGGTGGAAGGAGGTTTGGGTTCATCCGCAGATTTCGGGGAGAAGCACATATTTATAGGTAGAGGGAGCTAGGAGAGTCCAAATGAGGTGCGGTTTTCGGCCACGCGATCGTGATTGAACGGCCGAGAGGATGGAGGGGGTTTGGATGGGTTTTGGGACACTTTGGAGGGGTGTTGGGCTGCAACACACACGAGGCCTTTATGATTCCTCGGTTAACCGTTGGAGTGTCAAACGAACTCCAAATGGCACGAAACTTGACAGGCGGTCTACCGGTAGCATACCAAGGCCGCTTGGAAAATCTCGGTCCAATCCGAGAAGGTTTAACACCCGCACACGAAAAGAGGCAAAAGGGGGACGCCGGAGGACATAGGAGTGCCGGAATGCAAAACGGGCAACGGGGAGAATGCTCGGATGCCTGAGACGAACACGTATGCAAATGCGATGCACATGTTGACATGATATGAGATGCATGACATGGACAAAATGCAAAACAGAGACAAAACCCAACCACGAGGGAATATCATAACTTAGTGCCGAAAATGGCAAGAGTTGGAATACAAATATGGCAAGTTACATACGGGGCGTTACAACACTCCACCACTAGGAAAGGATCTCGTCCCGAGATGTAGGACCGGAAAAACTCCGGATATTCAGAACGGAGGTGGTCCTCGCATTCCCAGGTGGCTTCTCGGTCGGAATGATGTGACCACTTCACTTTCAGGAATTTGATAGACTTGTTGCGAGTCTTGCGCTCAGTTTCTTCAAGAATACAACGGGATGCTCATGATAAGACATGTCTTCTTGGAGATCAATCTCTTCGAAGTTGATGGTGTGGTCAGGAGTCTTGAAACACTTGCGGAGCTGAGACACGTGAAACACGTCATGCATGTTTGCAAAGTTGGATGGAAGCTCAAGTTGATAGGCGAGATCGCCTCTTTTGCCAATGATCTTGAAAGGACCCACGTATCTAGGGGCAAGCTGTTGGGGAACGCAGTAATTTCAAAAAATTTCCTACGCACACGCAAGATCATGGTGATGCACAACAACGAGAGGGGAGAGTGTTGTCTACGTACTCACGCAGACCGACTGCGGAAGCGTTGATGCAACATAGAGGAAGTAGTCGTACGTCTTCCCGATCCGACCGATCCAAGCGCCGTTACTCCGGCACCTCCGAGTTCTTAGCACAAGTACAGCTCGATGACGATCCCCAGGCTCCGATCCAGCAAAGCTTCGGGGATGAGTTCCGTCAGCATGACGGCGTGGTGACGATCTTGATGTTCTACCATCGCAGGGCTTCGCCTAAGCACTGCTACAATATGATCGAGGTGGAATATGGTGGCAGGGGGCACCGCACACGGCTAAGGAATGATCTCAATGATCAACTTGTGTGTCTAGAGGTGCCCCCTGCCTTCGTATATAAAGGAGCCAAGGGGGAGGGGGCCGCCGGCCAGGAGGAGGGGGCAGGAGGAGTCCTACTCCTACCGGGAGTAGGACTCCCCCCCCCAATCCTAGTTGGACTAGGATTCTGCGAGGGGGAAAGAGAGAGAGGGGGCCGGCCACCTTTCCTAGTCCTAATAGGACTAGGGGAGGGGGGAGGCGCGCGGCCCATCATGGGCTGCCCTTCTCCTTTCCACTAAAGCCCACTAAGGCCCATTTAGCTCCCGGGGGGTTCCGGTAACCTCCCGGTACTCCGGTAAAATCCCGATTTTACCCGGAACACTTCCGATATCCAAACATAGGCTTCCAATATATCAATCTTTATGTCTCGGCCATTTCGAGACTCCTCGTCATGTCCGTGATCACATCCGGGACTCCGAACAATCTTCGGTATATCAAAATGCATAAACTCATAGTAACTATCATCGTAACATTAAGCGTGCGGACCCTATGGTTCAAGAATAATGCAGACATGACTGAGACACATCTCCGGTCAATAACCAATAGCGGGACCTCGATGCCCATATTGGCTCCTACATATTCTACGAAGATCTTTATCGGTCAGACCGCATAACAACATACGTTGTTCCCTTTGTCATCGGTATGTTACTTGCCCGAGATTCGATCGTCGGTATCCAATACCTAGTTCAATCTCGTTACCGGCAAGTCTCTTTACTCGTTCTATAATACATCATACCGCAACTAACTCTTTAGTTGCAATGCTTGCAAGGCTTATGTGATGTGCATTACCGAGAGGGCCCAGAGATACCTCTCCGACAATCGGAGTGACAAATCCTAATCTCGAAATACGCCAACCCAACATCTACCTTTGGAGACACCTGTAGAGCTCCTTTATAATCACCCAGTTACGTTGTGACGTTTGGTAGCACATAAAGTGTTCCTCCGGTAAACGGGAGTTGCATAATCTCATAGTCATAGGAACATGTATAAGTCATGAAGAAAGCAATAGCAACATACTAAACGATCGGGTGCTAAGCTAATAAAATTGGTCATGTCAATCAGATCATTCAACTAATGATGTGATCTCGTTAATCAAATAACAACACCTTGTTCATGGTTAGGAAACATAACCATCTTTGATTAACGAGCTAGTCAAGTAGAGGCATACTAGTGACACTAAGTTTGTCTATGTATTCACACATGTATTATGTTTCCGGTTAATACAATTCTAGCATGAATAATAAACATTTATCATGATATAAGGAAATAAATAATAACTTTATTATTGCCTCTAGGGCATATTTCCTTCAGTCTCCCACTTGCACTAGAGTCAATAATCTAGATTACACAGTAATGATTCTAACACCCATGGAGTCTTGGTGCTGATCATGTTTTGCTCGTGGAAGAGGCTTAGTCAACGGGTCTGCAACATTCAGATCCGTATGTATCTTGCAAATCTCTATGTCTCCCACCTGGACTAGATCCCGGATGGAATTGAAGCGTCTCTTGATGTGCTTGGTCCTCTTGTGAAATCTGGATTCCTTTGCCAAGGCAATTGCACCAGTATTGTCACAAAAGATTTTCATTGGACCCGATGCACTAGGTATAACACCTAGATCGGATATGAACTCCTTCATCCAGACTCCTTCGTTTGCTGCTTCCAAAGCAGCTATGTACTCCGCTTCACATGTAGATCCTGCTACAACGCTTTGTTTAGAACTACACCAACTGACAGCTCCACCATTTAATGTAAACACGTATCTAGTTTGCGATTTAGAATCGTCCGGATCAGTGTCAAAGCTTGCATCAACGTAACCTTTTACGGTGAGCTCTTTGTCACCTCCATATACGAGAAACATATCCTTAGTACTTTTCAGGTATTTCAGGATGTTCTTGACCGCTGTCCAGTGATCCACTCCTGGATTACTTTGGTACCTCCCTGCTAAACTTATAGCAAGGCACACATCAGGTCTGGTACACAGCATTGCATACATGATAGAGCCTATGGCTGAAGCATAGGGAACATCTTTCATTTTCTCTCTATCTTCTGCAGTGGTCGGGCATTGAGTCTGAATCAACTTCACACCTTGTAACACAGGCAAGAACCCTTTCTTTGCTTGATCCATTTTGAACTTCTTCAAAATCTTGTCAAGGTATGTGCTTTGTGAAAGTACAATTAAGCGCCTTGATCTATCTCTATAGATCTTTATGCCTAATATGTAAGCAGCTTCACCGAGGTCTTTCATTGAAAAACTCTTATTCAAGTATCCCTTTATGCTATCTAGAAATTCTATATTATTTTCGATCAGTAATATAATATCAGAAATGCTACAGAGCTCCCACTCACTTTCTTGTAAATACAGGCTTCTCCGAAAGTCTGTATAAAACCAAATGCTTTGATCACACTATCAAAGTGTTTATTCCAACTCCGAGAGGCTTGCACCAGTCCATAAATGGATCGCTGGAGCTTGCACACTTTGTTAGCTCCCTTTGGATCGACAAAACCTTCCGGTTGCATCATATACAACTCTTCTTCCAGAAATCCATTCAGGAATGCAGTTTTGACATCCATCTGCCAAATTTCATAATCATAAAACGCGGCAATTGCTAACATGATTCGGACAGACTTAAGCATCGCTACGGGTGAGAAGGTCTCATCGTAGTCAACCCCTTGAACTTGTCGAAAACCTTTTGCGACAAGTCGAGCTTTATAGACAGTAACATTACCATCAGCGTCCGTCTTCTTCTTGAAAATCCATTTATTCTCAATTGCTTGCCGATCATCGGGCAAGTCAACCAAAGTCCATACTTTGTTCTCATACATGGATCCCATCTCAGATTTCATGGCTTCGAGCCATTTTGCGGAATCTGGGCTCACCATCGCTTCTTCATAGTTCGTAGGTTCATCATGATCTAGTAGCATGACTTCCAGAACTGGATTACCGTACCACTCTGGTGCGGATCTTACTCTGGTTGATCTACGAGGTTCAGTAGTATCTTGTTCCGAAGTTTCATGATCGTTATCATTAACTTCCTCACTTATTGGTGTAGGTGTCGCAGAAACAGTTTTCTGTGATGTACTACTTTCCAACAAGGGAGGAGGTACAGTTACCTCGTCAAGTTCTACTTTCCTCCCACTCACTTCTTTCGAGAGAAACTCCTTCTCTAGAAAGTTTCCGAATTTAGCAACAAAAGTCTTGCCTTCGGATTTGTGATAGAAGGTGTATCCAATAGTTTCCTTTGGATATCCTATGAAGACACATTTCTCCGATTTGGGTTCGAGCTTCTCAGGTTGAAGCTTTTTCACATAAGCATCGCTGCCCCAAACTTTCAGAAACGACAACTTTGGTTTCTTACCAAACCACAGTTCATAAGGCGTCGTCTCAACGGATTTTGATGGTGCCCTATTTAACGTGAATGCGGCCGTCTCTAGAGCGTATCCCCAAAACGATAGCGGTAAATCAGTAAGAGACATCATAGATCGCACCATATCTAGTAAAGTACGATTACGACGTTCGGACACACCATTACGTTGTGGTGTTCCGGGTGGCGTGAGTTGCGAAACTATTCCACAATTTTTCAAATGTACACCAAACTCGTAACTCAAATATTCTCCTCCACGATCAGATCATAGAAACTTTATTTTCTTGTTACGATAATTTTCAACTTCACTCTAAAATTCTTTGAACTTTTCAAACGTTTCAGACTTATGTTTCATTAAGTAGATATACCCATATCTGCTTAAGTCATCTGTGAAGGTGAGAAAATAACGATATCCGCCACGAGCCTCAATATTCATCGGACCACATACATCGGTATGTATGATTTCCAACAAATCTGTTGCTCTCTCCATAGTACCGGAGAACGGTGTTTTAGTCATGTTACCCATGAGGCATGGTTCGCAAGTACCAAGTGATTCATAATCAAGTGGTTCCAAAAGTCCATCAGTATGGAGTTTCTTCATGCGCTTTACACGGATATGACCTAAACATCAGTCCCACAAATAAGTTGCACTATCATTATCAACTCTGCATCTTTTGGCTTCTACATTATGAATATGTGTATCACTACTATCGAGATTCATCAAAAATAGACCGCTCTTCAAAGGTGCATGACCATAAAAGATATTACTCATATAAATAGAACAACCATTATTCTCTGATTTAAATGAATACCGTCTCGCATCAAACAAGATCCAGATATAATGTTCATGCTCAACGCTGGCACCAAATAACAATTATTTAGGTCAAATATTAATCCCGAAGGTAGATGTAGAGGTAGCGTGCTGACTGCGATCACATCGACTTTGGAACCGTTTCCTACGCGCATCCTCACCTCATCCTTAGCCAATCTTCGCTTAATCCGTAGTCCCTTTTTCGAGTTGTAAATATTAGCAACAGAACCAGTATCAAATACCCAGGTGCTACTGCGAGCATTAGTAAGGTACACATCAATAACATGTATATCACATATACCTTTGTTCACCTTGCCTTCCTTCTTATCCGCCAAATACTTGGGGCAGTTTCGCTTCTAGTGACCAGTCTGCTTGCAGTAGAAGCACTCAGTTTCAGGCTTAGGTCCAGACTTGGGTTTCTTCTCTTGTGCAGCAACTTGCTTGCCGTTCTTCTTGAAGTTCCCCTTCTTCTTCCCTTTGCCCTTTTTCTTGAAACTAGTGGTCTTGTTGACCATCAACACTTGATGCTCCTTTTTGATTTCTACCTCCGCAGCTTTCAGCATTGCGAAGAGCTCGGGAATAGTCTTGTTCATCCCTTGCATATTATAGTTCATCACGAAGCTCTTGTAGCTTGGTGGCAGTGATTGGAGAATTCTGTCAATGATGCAATCATCTGGAAGATTAACTCCCATCTGAATCAAGTGATTATTATACCCAGACATTTTGAGTATATGCTCACTGACAAAACTGTTCTCCTCCATCTTGCAGCTATAGAACTTATTGGAGACTTCATATCTCTCAATCCGGGCATTTGCTTGAAATATTAACTTCAACTCCTGGAACATCTCATATGCTCCATGACGTTCAAAACGTCGTTGAAGTCCCGATTCTAAGCCGTAAAGCATGGCACACTGAACTATTGAGTAGTCATCAGCTTTGCTCTGCCAGACGTTCATAACATCCGGTGTTGCTCCAGCAACAGGCCTGGCACCCAGTGGTGCTTCCAGGACGTAATTCTTCTGAGCAGCAATGAGGATAATCCTCAAGTTACGGACCCAGTCCGTGTAATTGCTACCATCATCTTTCAACTTTGCTTTCTCAAGGAACGCATTAAAATTCAACGGAACAACAGCACGAGCCATCTATCTACAATCAAACATAAACAAGCAAGATACTATCAGGTACTAAGTTCATGATAAGTTTAAGTTCAATTTAATCAAATTACTTAAGAACTCCCACTTAGATAGACATCCCTCTAATCCTCTAAGTGATCACGTGATCCAAATCAACTAAACCATGTCCGATCATCATGTGAGATGGAGTAGTTTCATTGGTGAACATCACTATGTTGATCATATCTACTATATGATTCACGCTCGACCTTTCGGTCTCCGTGTTCCGAGGCCATATCTGTATATGCTTGGCTCGTCAAGTATAACCTGAGTATTCTGCGTGTGCAACTGTTTTGCACCCGTTGTATTTGAACGTAGAGCCTATCACACCCGATCATCACGTGGTTTCTTAGCACGAAGAACTTTCGCAACGGTGCATACTCAGGGAGAACACTTCTTGATAATTTAGTGAGAGATCATCTTATAATGCTACCGTCAATCAAAGCAAGATAAGATGCATAAAAGATAAACATCACATGCAATCAATATAAGTGATATGATATGGCCATCATCATCTTGTGCCTGTGATCTCCATCTCCGAAGCACCGTCATGATCACCATCGTCACCGGCGCGACACCTTGATCTCCATCGTAGCATCGTTGTCGTCTCGCCAATCTTATGCTTCCACGACTATCGCTACCGCTTAGTGAGAAAGTAAAGCATTACATCGCGATTGCATTGCATACAATAAAGCGACAACCATATGGCTCCTGCCAGTTGCCGATAACTCGGTTACGAAACATGATCATCTCATACAATAAAATTCAGCATCATGCCTTGACCATATCACATCACAACATGCCCTGCAAAAACAAGTTAGACGTCCTCTACTTTGTTGTTGCAAGTTTTACGTGGCTGCCACGGGCTTAAGCAAGAACCAATCTCACCTACGCATCAAAACCACAACGATAGTTTGTCAAATAGACTCCGTTTTAACCTTCGCAAGGACCGGGCGTAGCCACACTTGGTTCAACTAAAGTTGGTGAGACAGTCGCCCGCAAGCCACCTGTGTGCAAAGCACGCCGGGAGAACCGGTCTCGCGTAAGCGTACGCGTAATGTCGGTCTGGGTCGTCTCATCCAACAATACCGCCGAACCAAAGTATGACATGCTGGCAGGCAGTATGACTTATATCGCCCACAACTCGCTTGTGTTCTACTCGTGCAAATAACATCAAACCATAAAACCTGGCTCTGATACCACTGTTGGGGAGCGCAGTAATTTCAAAAAAATTCCTACGCACAAGCAAGATCATGGTGATGCACAGCAACAAGAGGGGAGAGTGTTATCTACGTACCCACGCAGACCGAGTGCGGAAGCGTTGATGCAACGTAGAGGAAGTAGTCATACGTCTTCCTGATCCGACCGATCCAAGCGCCGTTACTCCGGCACCTCCGAGTTCTTAGCACACGTACAGCTCGATGACGATCCCCGGGCTCCGATCCAGCAAAGCTTCGGGGATGAGTTCCGTCAGCACGACGGCATGGTGACGATCTTGATGTTCTACCGTCGCAGGGCTTCGCCTAAGCACTGCTACAATATGATCGAGGTGGAATATGGTGGCAGGGGGCACCGCACACGGCTAAGGAACGATCTCAATGATCAACTTGTGTGTCTAGAGGTGCCCCCTGCCTCCATATATAAAGGAGCCAAGGGGGAGGGGGCCGC
>NC_041392.1:31499864-31511023 GCF_002162155.2 Triticum dicoccoides
ATCCTAGTTGGACTAGGATTCTCCGAGGGGGAAAGAGAGAGAGGGGGCCGGCCACCTCTCCTAGTCCTAATAGGACTAGGGGAGGGGGGAGGCGCGCGGCCTATCATGGGATGCCCCTTCTCCTTTCCACTAAAGCCCACTAAGGCCCATTTAGCTCTCGGGGGGTTCCGGTAACCTCCCGGTACTCCGGTAAAATCCCGATTTTACCCGGAACACTTCCGATATCCAAACATAGGCTTCCAATATATCAATCTTTATGTCTCGACCATTTCGAGACTCCTCGTCATGTCCTTGATCACATCCAGGACTCCGAACAATCTTCAGTACATCAAAATGCATAAACTCATAGTAACTGTCATCGTAACCTTAAGCGTGCGGACCCTACGATTCGAGAATAATGCAGACATGACTGAGACACATCTCCGGTCAATAACCAATAGCGGGACCTGGATGCCCATATTGGCTCCTACATATTCTACGAGGATCTTTATCGGTCAGACCGCATGACAACATACGTTGTTCCCTTTGTCATCGGTATGTTACTTGCCCGAGATTCGATCGTCGGTATCCAATACCTAGTTCAATCTCGTTACCGGCAAGTCTCTTTACTCGTTCTGTAATACATCATCCCTCAACTAACTCTTTAGTTGCAATACTTGCAAGGCTTATGTGATGTGCATTACCGAGAGGGCCCAGAGATACCTCTCCGACAATCGGAGTGACAAATCCTAATCTCGAAATACGCCAACCCAACATCTACCTTTGGAGACACCTGTAGAGATCCTTTATAATCACCCAGTTACGTTGTGACGTTTGGTAGCACACAAAGTGTTCCTCCGGTAAACGGGAGTTGCATAATCTCATAGTCATAGGAACATGTATAAGTCATGAAGAAATCAATATCAACATACTAAACGATCGGGTGCTAAGCTAATAAAATGGGTCATGTCAATCAGATCATTCAACTAATGATGTGATCTCATTAATCAAATAACAACACCTTGTTCATGGTTAGGAAACATAACCATCTTTGATTAACGAGCTAGTCAAGTAGAGGCATACTAGTGACACTAAGTTTGTCTATGTATTGACACATGTATTATGTTTCCGGTTAATACAATTCTAGCATGAATAATAAACATTTATCATGATATAAGGAAATAAATAATAACTTTATTATTGCCTCTAGGGCATATTTCCTTCACAAGCTTCCCTTACCGAAGCGATGAGTACCTTTCATTGGAGAGACGCGGAGGTAGACATGGTCTCCGATCTCGAAAGCCAAGCACGATGCTTGCTATGATAGTAACTCTTCTGGCGCGATTGCGCGGCTTTGAGATTTTTACGAATGACTTTGCACATTTCTTCAGCCTCTGTGATGAAGTCATTGCCAAGAAGTTGGCGTTCACCAGTCTCTGACTAGTTAAGAGGAGTACGACACTTTCTGCCATAGAGAATCTCGAATGGGGCCTTGCCCAAACTCGCTTGGAAGCTATTGTTGTAGGAGAACTCGGCATATGGAAGACAATCTTCCCACTTCATACCGAAAGAGATGACACATGCCCTGAGCATATCTTCAAGAATTTGATTTACTCGCTCGACTTGTCCACTAGTTTGAGGATGAAATGCTGTGCTGAAGCGAATGTTGGTGCCCATAGCCTTCTGGAAGGAATCCCAGAACTTAGAAGTAAAGATGCTTCCACGATCTAAAGATATCAACTACGGAATGCCGTGCAAGGAGACAATCCTGGAGGTATATAGCTCTGCCAGCTGAGCTACTGTGATCGATTCTTTGATAGGAAGAAAATGAGCCACTTTAGTGAGCTTGTCGATGACAACGAAGATAGCATCATTGCCACGCTTGGACTTGGGAAATCCAGTCACGAAGTCCATCTCAATATGATCAAACTTCCATTTTGGAATGGCAAGAGGTTGGAGGAGACCAGCTGGTCGTTGGTGTTCTGCTTTCACTCTTCTGCAGACATCACATTCATTTACGAACTGAGCAATCTCGCGCTTCATTTGAGTCCACCAGTACGACTGCTTGAGGTCATGGTACATCTTTGTACTTCCAGGATGAATAGACATGAGTGAATTGTGAGCCTCGTTCATAATGACTTTACAGAGGTCACCCTTAGGAACAACAATGCGATCCTCGAAGAAAAGAGTATCTTTGTCATCAAGGCGATAGCACTTGTACTTGGGTTGGCTCTTGCCAATCCCAATCTTCATCTTCTTCACCATGGCATCAAGAAGTTGAGCCTCACGAATCTGATCTTCCAAAGTAGGAGAGACTTGGAGGTTGGCAAGGAATCCTTGAGGAACAACTTGGAGATTAAGTTTGCGGAAAGCTTCACAAAGATCCGGTTGGTAGGGCTTGAGAATCAAACTGTTGCAGTAAGCCTTCCTGCTCAAAGCGTCAACAATGACATTGGCCTTGCCTGGAGTATATTCAATACTCGGATTATACTCTTGAATCATTTCGACCCAACGAGTCTGCCTCAGGTTGAGGTTGGGCTGAGTGAAAATGTAGTTGAGACTCTTATGATCAGTGAAGATGTCCACTTTTCTTCCCAACAAGAGATGTCTCCATGTTAAAAAAGCATGGACAACTGCCGCCAACTCGAGGTCATAAGTGGGGTAGTTCTTTTCGTTGGGCTTCAACTTGCAAGAGGTATAGGCGACAACTTTCTTCTCTTGCATCAACACAACACCGAGACCTTGCAGAGAAGCATCGCAGAAAACCTCGAATGGTTTGGATTCATCAGGAGGAGTCAGAACTGGAGCTGTGACTAACTTCTCTTTGAGGGTGTTGAAAGCGATGTCACATTCAGGCATCCATACATACTTCACATGCTTCTGTAGAAGGTTGGAAAGAGGCTTCGCGATCTTAAAGAAATTCTCAAGGAACCTTCGACAATAGCTTGTGAGCCCAAGGAAGCTGTGGAGTTGCTTCACATTCTGAGGTGGTTCCCAATTCACAATTGCAGACACCTTCTCAAGATTAACAGCTATGCCCTTGGCGGAGATGATATGCCCAAGGTAGAGAACCTCATCGAGCCAAAACTCGCACTTGGAAAACTTCGCGTAGAACTGATGTTCTCTGAGTTTGTCCAGCACCAACCTCAAGTGCTAGGCATGATCCTCCTTGTTCTTGGAAAAGACCAAAAGGTCATCGAGATAGACCAAGATGAAGTCATTTGTGTAGGGGTTGAAGATGAAGTTCATCATGCGAGAGAATGTTGGAGGAGCGTTGACAAGGCCGAAATACATGACAGTGTATTCATAGGAACCATAGCTTGTTCTGAATGCTGTCTTGGGGATGTCTTGTTCAGGAATGTGAATCTGATGATAGCCCATACGGAGGTCAAGCTTGGAGAATACTTGAGCACCCTTGAGTTGTTCGAAAAGCTCATTGATGTTGGGAAGTGGGTACTTGTTCTTTATGGTCATCTTGTTCAATGGACGGTACTCGACACAAAGTCGGTCCGTTCCATCCTTCTTCTTGACAAAAAGAACACCACAATCCCATGGAGAAGAACTTGGTCGGATAAGACCCATACACTCTTGTATATCGAGTTGTTTCTTCAGCTCCTTCAACTCTTCAAGTCCAAGCTTGTAAGGGCGTTTGCAAACAGGTTCCGTGCCAGGATCGAGATCAATGACGAATTCAACTGGCCGGTGAGGAGGTATTCCTGGAAGCTCTTCTGGGAAAATGTCTTGATATTCACAAATGACTGGAATCTGAGAGACGACATTCAACTCGCCCTTCTCATTGAGAGAAAACAGTCGAATGGTATCATCACGAGCGGCAAAGACGATCACATCCTTAGACGAATGTGTCAATTGAATCTATCTGGCAGCACAATCCAGTTGAGCCTTGTGCTTAGAAAGCCAGTCCATTCCAAGAATAAGGTCAATATCCGAGTCACCAAGAACAATTGGAGAGGACAGAAATTTGTAGTCGCCCATCTAGATTGACACATCAGGAGCTATCATGCTATAGCTCAAACGTTTACCCGGAGAAATGACAGCCATGGGTTTAGCCAAAAGTGAAGTATTGAAGTCATGTTTGGGAAAAAACGGTCTTGACATGAAACAATGTGAAGCACCAGTATCAAAAAGAACTCTTGTAGGAATAGAGTTAACTGGAAGGTTACCCATGATCACTTCTGAAGAGTCCTCTGCCTGAGCTGCGTTCATCAAGTTGACCTTAGCATGCTTGGGATTATGCTTGACCACTGCATTGCTGGCAGATCTCATAGGAGGAGGAGGCGGAAGACGCCTCTGGTTGAAGCATTTGTTTGCGTAGTGACCCTTCTGCTGACACTTGTTGCACGTAACCTCTGAGAGCGGCCGGTGATACGAAGCACTTGACCTTGGAGCATGAGACGAAGTTTTGTTCTGAAAGCCTGGGTTGGGTGGGTGGGAAGATCCATTGCCACCTTTTCTCTTATGCTGATAAGGCTGACGGAACGGAGGAGGAGGAGGCAACCAGTACTTTTGCTGCTTAGCTGCCACTTGAGTTGAAGAAGAAGAAGGAGTTGCATCCCTAACTCTCTTCTTAGATGCATCGCACTTGATCTGAGCAGCTTCTTGTTTCAGTGCCATGTTGTAGAATTCATCATACTTTTTCGGCTCAAAAAGCACGAGGGCTAGTTGTAGATCTTCTCTGAGGCCACCTCTGAACTGATAAATCATGCTCTTCTCGTCAGGGACGTCTTGTTTGGTGAAGCGAGCGAGCCTATGGAACATGATGTTGTATTGGTAAACAGACAAGCTGCCTTACTTCAGATTGCGGAACTCCTCACGCTTACTCTCAACAACACTCTGAAGAATGTGGTGAGCTTTGAAGTCTTGGCGGAAATCATCCCAGGTAATCACACGACCTCCTCTAGAATCTTTGTATTGTTGATACCACTCAGCAGCTTGGTCTTTGAGTTGGAATGAAGCAAACTTGACAAAATCCTCAGGCCTTACATTGCTACACTCAAAATGTTTGCAGATATCCACGAGCCAATCATCCGCGTCTGTGGCCTCGACACAGTTACTGAAAGACTTCGGCTGGTTTGCGAGGAACTGGTTGAGGGTAGCAAACTGAGTTTGATTGTTGCCATTGCCTTGATTTCCTTGGTTGCGCTCTTGCAAGAGTTGCATAATCAACTGCGTGTTGGCGTTGGTAGCGGCCATCACAGCTTGCCATGCCTCCGGAGGTGGAGATGGTGGCGGAGGTTCCGGATTCTGACGCGTTGGAGGAGCCATCCTGAAGAGGGTGACATCCGTTAGCATCTTGACAGACATATATTCAAGCTGAATCAAATGGATCGAAATTGCAACATATAGCCTTAACATTCGAACAAGAATTAACGAATGAATTCCTATGTAAATGATCACACTTCCATAAATTGAGAAGCCACTTAGATGGAGGTAGATGAATAACAACAAGGTACGGACATGAACAAATACTTGGTAAGGATTACCCAATCACAAACCAAATACCTGCGGGAAGAAATACTAGAGCTACATGAATTCCCACCTATGAAACTCCCAAAACTTTCCGGTTATGCAATCAGGTGTTGGGGATACAGGGGAAGCATAATATCTCACCCAAACTAGCAAATCCTACATCCAGTTGTATCCATCCTTCAACACATAACCAAGAAACCTTCGGAAATCGTTTACCTCAACCTTCGAAAAGCATCCGTTATACGAGTTATGGCAATACTCCCGAACTCCCGCCCCAGTACTTGGTGGCGTTGAGGTTATCTCAACAACAACTTCATAAAGGAGATTTTTGATGTCGGCGAACTCAGGTATTCCAGAACTGCAACGATAAAATTGTGACGACAACACCTCGGAGCTCAACTCCCCGGGACACTGCCACAACCCCTAAAATGTCAGGAGGCACCAAGAACAATGTAATCGTCACAAAACCATCGGAACGATTCGAAGATACCCGCGTGATCCTAATTTTTTTTGTGAAATTTGAGAAGAGAAGAGTCAAAACTCTACGTCGGGATGCCTCACCAGAGCGACGAAGGGATTGAGGAGTAAAAAGAATCCTACTCTTCGATATATATAATCCTAAAAGACTCAAAACATTTTTCTAGACTCAACAACGCCAGCGATTCGATCAAGAAAGGGGCTCCTAAGTCGGGGAAGGCTCTAATACCAACTTGTAACACCCACGATGCGGCTATATCCCCACATGTCGGATCACGACTTAGAGGCATAACCCATTGTAGGCATGTTGCAAGAGGGGTAATCTTTACACATCCCATGTACTGAATAAGATAGAGATAAAGAGTTGGCTTACAATCGTCACTTCACACAATACATAAATATAGCATTACATCATCCAGATACAATCAAGGTCCGACTACAGAAACAAAATAAAGACAACCCCAAATGCATAAGATCCCCGATCGCCCCAACTGGGCTCCAGTACTGATCGTCTGGAAAGGAAACGTAGTAACGTCCTGACTCCTCGTCGAACTCCCACTTGAGTTTAGTCGCATCCCCTGGAATGGCATCATCGGCACCTGCATCTGGTTTTGTAAGTAATCTGTGAGTCACGGGGACTCAGCAATCTCACACACTCGCGATCAAGACTAGTTAAGCTTATGGGTAGGGAAAATGTATGAGGTGGAGCTGCAGCAAGCACTAGCATATATGGTGGCTAACTTACGCATATGAGAGCGAGAAGAGAAGGCAATGCATGGTCGAGAATGTATGATCAAGAAGTGATTCTAGAACTACTTACGTTCAAGCATAACACGAGACCGTGTTCTCTTCCCGGACTCCGTCGAAAAGAGACCATCAAGGTTACACATGTTGTTGATTCATTTTTAATTAAGTTAAGTTTCAGGTTTTCTACAACCGGACATTAACAAATTCCCATCTGCCCATAACCACGGGCACGACTTTCGAAAGTTCAAAACCCTACAGGGGTGTCCCAACTTAGCCCATCACAAGCTCTCATGGTCAACGAAGGATATTCCTTCTCCCAGGTCGACCCGATCAGACTCGGAATCCCGGTTACAAGACATTTCGACAATGATAAAACAAGACCAGCAAAGCTGCCCGATGTGCCGACAAATCCTGATAGGAGTCGCACGTATCTCGTTCTCAGGGCACACCGGATAGGTCAAGCTACCAGTAAAACCAAACCTCAAGTTGCCCCGAGGTGGCCCCGCAGGTTGCCCGTTTCGGACCAACACCCAGAGGAGCACTGGCCCCGGGGGGAGGGGGTGGGGGTTAAAATAAAGATGACCCTTGAGTCCGCGGAGCCCAAGGGAAAAAGGCTTAGGTGGCAAATGGTAAAACCAAGGTTGTGCCTTGCTGGAGGAGTTTTATTCAAGGCGGACTGTCAAGGGGTTCCCATTATAACCCAACCGCGTAAGAAACGCAAAATCAAGGAACATAACACCGGTATGACGGAAACTAGGGCTGCAAGAGTGGAACAAAACACCAGGCATAAGGCCGAGCCTTCCACACTGGATTGCGTAGGTGACAAGAAAAAGCTGGGCACCACACTGGAATTGCTACAATGGAAGGCAGAGAATGGTGTATCTGACAAGGGATTTGGAAAGTTGCTGGTAATGATAAAGAATATGCTTCCAAAGGACAACAAATTTCCCGAGAGTACGTACGAAGCAAAGAAGGCTGTCTGCCCTCTAGGGTTAGAGGTGCAGAAGATACATGCATGCCCTAATGATTGCATCCTCTACCGCGGTGAGTACGAGGATTTGAACGCTTGCCCGGTATGCGGTGCATTGCGCTATAAGATCAGCCGCGATGACCCTGGTGATGTCGAGGGTGAGCGCCCAGGAAGAAGATTCCTGCCAAGGTGATGTGGTATGCTCCTATAATACCACGGTTAAAACGTTTGTTCCAAAACAAAGAGCATGCCAAGGCGATGCGATGGCACAGAGAAGACCGTAAGAAAGACGGAAAGTTGAGAGTACCCGCTGATGGGTCGCAGTGGAGAAAAATCGAAAGGAAGTACGGGAAGGAGTTTGCAGATGACGCAAGGAACGTATGGTTTGGTCTAAGCGCAGATGACATTAATCCTTTTGGGGAGCAGAGCAACAACCATAACACCTGGCCTGTGACTCTATGTTTGTATAACCTTCCTCCTTGGTTGTGCATGAAGCGGAAGTTCATTATGCTGCCAGTGCTCATCCAAGGCCCTAAGAAACCCGACAACGACATTGATGTGTACCTAAGGCCATTAGTTGAAGAACTCTTACAACTGTGGAATGGAACAGGTGTACGTGCGTGGGATGAGCACATGGGGGAAGAATTTGACCTAAAGGCGTTGATGTTCGTGACCATCAATGATTGGCCTGCTCTCAGTAACCTTTCAGGACAGACAAACAAGGGATACCGCGCATGCACGCACTGTTTGGACGATACCGACATTATATATTTGGCTAATTGTAAGAAGAATGTGTACCTAGGACATCGTCGATTTCTTCCGAGCAGGCATCCCGTAAGAAAGAAAGGCAAGCATTTCAAAGGTGAGGCGGATCACCGGACGAAGCCTCGCCACCATACTGGTGCTGATGTACATGATATGGTCAACAATTTGAAGGTGGTCTTTGGAAAGGGTCCTGGTGGACAACCTGTTCTGAATGACGCTGACAGACGCGCACCCATGTGGAAGACGAAATCTATATTTTGGGACCTGCCCTATTGGAAAGACCTAGAGGTCCGCTCCGCAATCGACGTGATGCACGTGACGAAGAATCTTTGTGTGACCCTGCTTGGCTTCTTGGGCGTGTATGGGAAGACAAAAGATACACCTGAGGCACGGGAGGACCAGCAACGCATGCACGGAAAAGACGGCATACATCAGGGTCATGCAAGCTACGCTCTTACCAAAGAAGAGAAGGAAATCTTCTTTGAATGCCTGCTCAGTATTAAGGTACCATCTGGCTTCTCGTCGAATATAAAGGGAATAATAAACATGGCAGAGAAAAAGTTCCAGAACCTAAAGTCTCATGACTGCCACGTGATTATGACGCAACTGCTTCCTGTTGCATTGAGGGGGCTTCTACTAGAAAACGTTCGATTAGCCATTGTGAAGCTATGTGCATTCCTCAATGCAATCTCTCAGAAGGTAATCGATCCAGAAATCATACCAAGGTTAGAGAATGATTTGGTGCAATGTCTTGTCAATTTCGAGTTGGTGTTCCCACCATCCTTCTTCAACATCATGACGCATGTCCTAGTTCACCTATGCGAAGAGATTAATGTTTTGGGTCCTGTATTTCTACACAATATGTTCCCCTTTGAGAGGTTCATGTGAGTCTTAAAGAAATATGTTCATAACCGTGCTAGGCCAGAAGGAAGCATCTCCAAGGGCCATGAAAATGAGGAGGTCATTGAGTTTTGTATTGACTTTATTCTTGACCTTAAGCCGATTGGTGTTCCTGAATCGCGGCATAAGGGCAGACTGGATGGAAAAGGCACGCTAGGAGGGGAACAAATAATATGTATGGACGGACATTCTCTCACTGAAGCACACTACACAGTTCTACAGAATTCCGCCTTGGTGGCTCCGTATATGGATGAACACAAGAATTTGCTACGCTCCAAACACCCGGAGCGGTCTGATGACTGGATTACACGTGAACAAACCAGGAGTTTCGCCAGCTGGTTGCAGACACATACCATGCATGACGCCTCTATTGAAGATAACCTGTACTTACTGTCCCAGTTACCATCTTCGAATATAATGACTTTCAAAGGGTACGAGATAAATGGTAATACATTTTACACGATCACCCAAGATAAGAAGAGCACCAACCAAAACAGTGGTGTCCGCTTTGATGCAGAAACCAAGACGGGAAAGGAAACATATTATGGTTATATACAGGACATATGGGAACTTGACTATCGACGTGGTTGGAAGGTCCCTTTGTTTCGGTGCAAATGGGTCAATATGACACGAGGCGGGGTAACGGAAGACCCGCAGTACGGAATGACAACAGTGAATCTCAACAATCTTGTGTATGTAGATGAACCATTCGGCCTAGCCAATGATGTGGCACAGGTTTTCTATGTGAAGGACATGTCTACCAAGCCGAGAAAAAGAAAAGATAAGGAAGCGAATGCATCATACCATGAGCCAAAGCGGCACATAGTTCTTTCTGGGAAGAGAAACATCGTGGGAGTGGATGACAAGAAAGACATGTCAGGAGATTATGAAAAGTTTGATGAAATTGCTCCGTTCACAGTGAATATTGACCCGAGCATCCCGTTAAATGATGAAGATTTTCCATGGTTACGGCGCAAAGGGACACACGCGAAGAAAAAGTATCACACCCAAAGATCTGGGATGTGATCGGCTTCACTATCATCGCTTTCTTGTTTGTTTCACACCCAGGAGGGAATCTCTGTAATAATTAGGGTAGTTATGTGTTTTGGCATTTGAAACGCGAAGAAATTTTATGTGGAAACAAATTCTTTCATGCCTTTACTGATTTTTTCAGCTAAAAGCATTTCATTTTTTAAATAACCTAAGCATTACCAAATTGAATATAATGATAAAACACACTAATATTAAACATAATAAAAAAGAATCACTGAAAATGTATTTCTAAAGTTAAGTTATTCACAAACTAGTGATTCACACAAATTTCAAATAGTTCAAAATTTAAACTATTCAAATTTAAAAACTACCGACACTAACTGAAAGTTTCTAAAAACTATCAAAAATATTCACAAAGAAACTCTAAATACAGCAAAAAAACAACTAAAAATAAATAAAACAAAATAAATAAAGCAGAAAAAACTAAATGAAAAAAAGCCCACCTATCGGGCCACAGTGGCCTGCATACGACTAGAAACCCAACCTGTTGTTGGGCCAGGATGCAGGCCCGCAAGCCCAATAGGCCTCATAGGGCAGTGTAGCAGAGGTAGGCCCAGAAGGCCTGCTTTAGAGAGGAGCTCGAGACAGCAGCGGCGGCGGGGCTTATAAGCAGGTGCGAGCGCCCTTCGGCTAGCGAGGTGGGACTAAACTTCTGCGCCCCTCGCCTGGCAGCGCACCCCCTTTAGTACCGGGTCGTGGTATCAACCGGTACTAAATGGGGGTCTTTAGTACCGGTTGGAGCCACCACCCGGTACTAAAGGCCTGCCCTTCCCGCCGCTTG
>NC_041392.1:31511391-31527547 GCF_002162155.2 Triticum dicoccoides
CGTCGCCTCGCCGTCGCCGTCGCCCCGCTGTGAGCTCTCCCCCTCTAACCCCTCTCCCTCGTCCCCGGCGGCCACCATGGGCGCCGCCCCTCCCCGAGCCCATACACACACACACAAGCATGATGAACACACACACACACACATTTCCTTAAGTTAATTAGTATATACGTATTTTGTATGTTTAATTAGTTTAAATTTTTTAGATTATTATTTTTTCACTAGTATATATGTATGAATGCATGTTAGATGGATATAATTAGTGTTTAATTAGTATGGAATTTTTTATATAATGTTATTTTTCTGTTTTTTAATGGATGTATAGACGTTGTTTTTCTATTTTTAGTGTTAGATGCTTAATTAGTATGAAATAGCATATAGAATTTTGACATATGCAATGACAGCATAATTAGTGTTACATTTGCATATAGTATTTGTTGTCGACGATGCCCGGCCCGCATCCTCGTCGTCGACCCGTTCGCGACGACGTCCTGCTTCAGAGGACCCATGTCCGGGACTGGGCTCCGCTGGGCTGGCACTGGGAGGTGCTACCTTCAGGGGCGCGACGCTTGGTGAGGAACCCGGCCCCGGGTCCCGTCGTGAACCTCATCTCCTTTGTGGCGTTCGCGTGGGCCACTTTCGGTGCGGAGGGAGCCGGCCCCGCGGGAGGTGGTACATCGCCGTGTCAGGGAGGAGGACGAGCACGTCCATCGCTACATTGCTGCTATGGACGTCAGGTTCTCCAATACCTGGCAGGTTGTCGGAGTAATGGGTCACGGGTAGGCAAACCCGAGGTCCATAGCCTTTCAAGACTTCGTGGCTGACTGCGACCCTCAAGACACGGACGGAGAGCCGACTTCGGGAGGGTGGCTGAAGGAACGGTCGGCTGCCCATAAGCGTCCGAGTCCTGCGGATGAGATCGAGACCGGCTGACTTCGACTGGAGGCTTCCGGAGTCGCCGGCCGCGGGAAGTCAGCCCACGACATCAACGAAGCCCATGCCCTCATCATGGGGGATGGGACAGGGAGTGGCGACAGTGAAGCCCACTCCCTCCCCTTTTTCTGGGGGATGGCCAGAGCACAGTGCGCCGTACCAGTGGAGATCTCCGCCCGGCACAGCATTGTGCCATGCCATCCCTGACGCCAGCAACAGTGGGCGGAGTCCTGTACCCATGATGTCTGATAGTACGATCCACGGAAGACGGGCCCCACCAGTCAGTGAGAGTCCAGAAGACGGCGAGAGCGCCCCAAGTCGGACCAGTAGGAACCGGCCTCCAGGAGTCGGCCTGCCCCTCCTACTGGTTTCCCGTGCCATTAACCAGACGAGACGAGGAGTGGCTACAGTAATCATCTGCCAGGCAGCAGGACTGTAGCCACGACCCCATGACCAAACCAGCGTCAATAGAGGCACGACTATAGTAATCAGCAGCCGGCAGGACCCGCCAGTGGCGGGTGCGGCCTGTCGGCTCCGTACCCGGCAAGTCAGCTGGGCCCACCAATCGGCGGGCCCCAGCAGTCGGCAGGAGGGCCCGTAGGCGAAGAGACTGACAATTGGGCCCTACGTCCCTACAGTTTACCATTGTACCCCCGGGGGGTAGGCTTATATAAACCCCCCGGGGCACCCATGCAAAGGGTTCCGATTCATTAGAACTAGACCAGACCCTAGAGCAGAGGGAGAGCCAGCCTAGCCTCATCCAGTCCACAGATACAGATCGAGGAGCACCTTTGTACTCACTTTGCCTTAGTGATCATGCGGATACCCCGCAGAGCAGGACTAGGGGTGTTATCTCCTAGGAGAGCCCCGAACCTGGGTAAAGTATGTCGGCGTTCGTGTCTACGCCTCATCCCGTTTCCAGGCACCGGCGACGTTCTACTCGCCCCCACCATGATAAGCCATCCATTGGCATATGTCGCACCCAACCCCCGACATTTGGCGCCCACTGTGGTGCAAGGTGCACCGTCGTTCGGAGACCTGTTCTGGACAGGAACCTATTTCATCCCTGGCGATCACAGCCAGCCTGGCACGCCAGACGGAGTGTGCACCGACGCGCTGCATGGCGCTGAATTCGCCTGCACGGCCAGTTGCCTCGCCGATCTTGTAGGCGAGGTCCGCCTCTCCGATGAGCCCGCATCCGACGCGGACACAAGCGGCCCCGAGAGCCTCCTCGCGGGCCTCCTCGATCAACTCCACATCGCGAGCGAGCCGGCTAGGGACTTGGAGTCCGTAGGCTCCACCGATCTGATGTTGGTCGACTCCGACACAGTGTCGCTTGACACGTTCCCCACTAACGTGGTGGTCTACGACGAGCCGCTTCCTCACGCGGAGAGCGGCGGAAGCACCGTCACGGAAGTGCTTGTCATCGATCATGGCGAGCACTCCAGTGGGGGTGATTATGACCCGCTCCACGCGGCGCTGCAAGACCTGGCGGCGCCTATCCCTGAAGATGCCGACACAGAGACGCTAGAGGCACACCGCCGTCAGCTAGTCGAAGGTGTTGGGGAATGTTGCAGAAAATTAAAATTTTTCCTACGGTTTCACCAAGATCCATCTATGAGTTCATCTAAGCAACGAGTCTAGGGAGAGAGTTTGCATCTACATACCACTTGTAGATCGCGTGCGGAAGCTTGCAAGGTGATGATGTAGTCGTACTCGACGTGATCCAAATCACCGATGACCTGCGCCGAACGGACGGCACCTCCGCGTTCAACACACGTACGGAACAGCCACGTCTCCTCTTCTTGATCCAGCAAGGGAGGGAGGAGAGGTTGAGGGAGATGGCACCAGCAGCAGCACGACGGCGTGGTGTTGATGGAGCTGCAGTACTCCGGCAGAGCTTCGCTAAGCACTATGGAGGTGGATGAGGTGTTGGGGAGGGAGAAGGAGGCAACCAAAGGCCGAGACGTTCAGGTATGAAGTCCCTCCTCTCCCCCACTATATATAGGGGTGCCAAGGGGGGGTGGCCGGCCCTAGGAGATCCAATCTCCTAGGGGGTGCGGCGGCCAAGGGGGGTTTTCCCTCCCCCCAAGGCACCTAGGAGGTGCCTTACCCTCCTAGGACTCTTGCCCCCCTTGAACCCTAGGCGCATGGGCCTATGTGGGGCTGGTGCCCTTGGCCCATTAGGCCAAGGCGCACCCCCCACAGCCCATGTGGCCCCCCGAGACAGGTGGACCCACCCGGTGGACCCCCGGGACCCTTCCGGTGGTCCCGGTACAATACCGATAACCCCGAAACTTGTCCCGATGCCCGAAACAGGACTTCCCATATATAAATATTTACCTCCGGACCATTCCGGAACTCCTCGTGACGTCCGGGATCTCATCCGGGACTCCGAACAACATTCGGGTTACTGCATATACATATCCCTATAACCCTAGCGTAACTGAACCTTAAGTGTGTAGACCCTACGGGTTCGGGAGACATGCAGACATGACCGAGACTCTCTCAGTCAATAACCATCAGCGGGATCTGGATACCCATGATGGCTCCCACATGCTCCTCGATGTTGTCATCGGATGAACCACTATGTCGAGGATTCGATCAAACCCTGTATGCAATTCCCTTTGTCAATCGGTACGTTACTTACCCGAGACTCGATCGTCGGTATCCCAATACCTTGTTCAGTCTCGTTACCGGCAAGTCACTTTCCTCGTACCGTAATGCATGATCCCGTGTCCAACACCTTGGTCACATTGAGCTCAATATGATGATGCATTACCGAGTGGGCCCAGAGATACCTCTCCGTCATACGGAGTGACAAATCCCAGTCTCGATCTGTGTCAACCCAACAGCTACTTTCGGAGATACCTGTAATGCACCTTTATAGTCACCCAGTTACGTTGTGACGTTTGGTATACCCAAGGCACTCTTACGGTATCCGGGAGTTACACGATCTCATGGTCGAAGGAAGAGATACTTGACACTTGCAAAGCTCTAGCAAAACGAACTACACGATCTTTTATGCTATGCTTATGATTGGGTCTAGTCCATCACATCATTCTCCTAATGATGTGATCCCGTTATCAATGACATCCAATGTCCATAGTCAGGAAACCATGACTATCTGTTGATCACAACGAGCTGGTCAACTAGAGGCTTACCAGGGACATTGTGTGGTCTAAGTATTCACACGTGTATTACGATTTCCGGATAATACAGTTATAGCATGAATACAAGACAATTATCATGAACAATGAAATATAATAATACTTTTATTATTGCCTCTAGGGCATATTTCCAACAGTCTCCCACTTGCACTAGAGTCACTAATCTAGTTACATTGTGATGAATCGAACACCCATAGAGTTCTGGTGTTGATCATGTTTTGCACGCGAGAGAGGTTTAGTCAGCGGATCTGCGACATTCAGATCCGTGTGCACTTTGCAAATCTCTATGTCTCCATCTTGAACATTTTCACGGATGGAGTTGAAACGACGCTTGATGTGCCTGGTCTTCTTGTGAAACCTGGGCTCCTTTGCGAGGGCAATAGCTCCAGTGTTGTCACAGAAGAGTTTGATTGGCCCCGACGCATTGGGTATGACTCGTAGGTCGGTGATGAACTCCTTCACCCAAATCGCTTCATGTGCTGCCTCCGAGGCTGCCATGTACTCCGCTTCACACGTAGATCCCGCCACGACGCTCTGCTTGCAGCTGCACCAGCTTACTGCTCCACCATTCAACATATACACGTATCCGGTTTGTGACTTAGAGTCATCCGGATCTGAGTCGAAGCTAGCGTCGACGTAACCCTTTACGATGAGCTCTTCGTCTCCTCCATAAACGAGAAACATGTCCTTTGTCCTTTTCAGGTACTTCAGGATATTCTTGACCGCTGTCCAGTGTTCCTTGCCGGGATTACTTTGGTATCTTGCTACCAAACTTACGGCAAGGTTTACATCGGGTCTGGTACACAGCATGGCATACATAATAGATCCTATGGCTGAAGCATAGGGGATGACACTCATCTCTTCTTTATCTTTTGCCGTGGTCGGTGACTGAGCTGAGCTCAGTCTCATACCTTGTAATATAGGCAAGAACCCCTTCTTGGACTGATCCATTCTGAATCTCTTCAAAATCTTATCAAGGTATGTGCTTTGTGAAAGACCTATGAGGCGTCTCGATCTATCTCTATAGATCTTGATGCCTAATATATAAGCAGCTTCTCCAAGGTCCTTCATTGAAAAACACTTATTCAAGTAGGCCTTAATGCTGTCCAGAAATTCTATATTATTTCCCATCAGGAGTATGTCATCTACATATAATATGAGAAATGCTACAGAGCTCCCACTCACTTTCTTGTAAACGCAAGCTTCTCCATAAGTCTGCATAAACCCAAACGCTTTGATCATCTCATCAAAGCGAATGTTCCAACTCCGAGATGCTTGCACCAGTCCATAAATGGATCGCTGGAGCTTGCATACTTTGTTAGCATTCAGAGGATCGACAAAACCTTCCGGTTGCATCATATACAGTTCTTCCTTAAGATGCCCGTTAAGGAATGCTGTTTTGACGTCCATCTGCCATATCTCATAATCATAGTATGCGGCAATTGCTAACATGATTCGGACGGACTTTAGCTTCGCTACGGGAGAGAATGTCTCGTCGTAGTCAATCCCTTGAACCTGTCGATAACCCTTAGCGACAAGTCGAGCTTTATAGATGGTAACATTACCATCCGCGTCCGTCTTCTTCTTAAAGATCCATTTGTTTTCTATCGCTCGCCGATCATCGGGCAAGTCTGTCAAAGTCCATACTTTGTTTTCATACATGGATTCTATCTCGGATTTCATGGCTTCAAGCCATTTGTTGGAATCCGGGCCCGCCATTGCTTCTTCATAGTTCGAAGGTTCATTGTTGTCTAACAACATGATTTCCAGGACAGGGTTGCCGTACCACTCTGGTGCGGAACGTGTCCTTGTGGACCTACGAAGTTCAGCACTAACTTGATCTGAAGTACCTTGATCATTATCATGGTTTTCCTCTTCAGTTGGTGTGGGCATCACAGGAACGGTTTCCTGTGCTGCGTCACTATCCCGCTCAAGAGGTAGTACTTCATTGAGTTCTACTTTCCTCCCACTTACTTCTTTCGAGAGAAACTCTTTTTCCAGAAAGCATCCGTTCTTGGCAACAAAGATCTTGCCTTCGGATCTTAAGTAGAAGGTATACCCTACAGTTTCCTTAGGGTATCCTATGAATACGCATTTTTCCGACTTGGGTTCGAGCTTTTCAGGTTGAAGTTTCTTGACATAAGCTTCGCATCCCCAAACTTTTAGAAACGACAGCTTAGGTTTCTTTCCAAACCATAATTCATACGGTGTCGTCTCAACGGATTTAGACGGTGCCCTATTTAAAGTGAATGTAGCTGTCTCTAGAGCGTATCCCCAAAATGATAGCGGTAAATCGGTAAGAGACATCATAGACCTCACCATATCCAATAGAGTGCGATTACGACGTTCGGACACACCGTTTCGCTGAGGTGTTCCAGGCGGCGTGAGCTGTGAAACGATTCCACATTTCTTTAAGTGTGTACCAAATTCGTGACTTAAGTATTCTCCTCCACGATCTGATCGTAAGAATTTTATCTTTCGGTCACGTTGATTCTCCACCTCATTCTGAAATTCCTTGAACTTTTCAAAGGTCTCAGACTTGTGTTTCATTAAGTAGACATACCCATATCTACTCAAGTCATCTGTGAGAGTGAGAACATAACGATATCCTCCGTGAGCCTCAACGCTCATTGGACCGCACACATCGGTATGTATGATTTCCAACAAGTTGGTTGCTCGCTCCATTGTTCCGGAGAACGGAGTCTTGGTCATTTTGCCCAAGAGGCATGGTTCGCACGTGTCAAACGATTCATAATCAAGAGACTCTAAAAGTCCATCGGCATGGAGCTTCTTCATGCGCTTGACACCAATGTGACCAAGGCGGCAGTGCCACAAGTATGTGGGACTATCGTTATCAACTTTAAATCTTTTGGCATCTACACTATGAACATGTGTAACATTACGCTCGAGATTCATTAAGAATAAACCATTGACCATCGGAGCATGACCATAAAACATATCTCTCATATAAATCGAACAACCATTATTCTCAGACTTAAATGAGTAGCCATCTCGTATTAAACGAGATCCAGATACAATGTTCATGCTCAAACTTGGCACTAAATAACAATTATTGAGGTTCAAAACTAATCCCGTAGGTAAATGTAGAGGCAGCGTGCCGACGGCGATCACATCGACTCTGGAACCATTCCCGACGCGCATCGTCACCTCGTCCTTTGCCAGTCTCCGTTTATTCCGCAGCTCCTGCTGTGAGTTACAAATATGAGCAACGGCACCGGTATCAAATACCCAGGAGTTACTACGAGTACTGGTAAGGTACACATCAATCACATGTATATCAAATATACCTTTGGTGTTGCCGGCCTTCTTATCCGCTAAGTATTTGGGGCAGTTCCGCTTCCAGTGACCCTTCCCCTTGCAATAAAAGCACTCAGTCTCAGGCTTGGGTCCATTCTTTGACTTCTTCCCGGTAACTTACTTACCAGGCGCGGCAACATCTTTGCCGTCCTTCTTGAAGTTCTTCTTACCCTTGCCCTTCTTGAACTTAGTGGTCTTATTGACCATCAACACTTGATGTTCTTTCTTGATTTCAGCCTCTGCTGACTTCAGCATCGAGAACACTTCAGGAATGGTCTTTTCCATTCCCTGCATGTTGTAGTTCATCACAAAGCTCTTGTAGCTTGGTGGGAGCGACTGGAGGATTCTGTCAATGACCGCCTCATCTGGGAGGTTAATGTTCAGCTGGGTCATACGGTTGTGCAACCCAGACATCTTTAGGATGTGCTCACTGACAGAACTGTTTTCCTCCATCTTACAACTGTAGAACTTGTTAGAGACATCATATCTCTCGACCCGGGCATGAGCTTGAAAAACTAGTTTCAGCTCTTCGAACATCTCATATGCTCCGTGATGCTCAAAACGCTTTTGGAGCCCCGGTTCTAAGCTGTAAAGCATGCCGCACTGAACGAGGGAGTAATCATCAGCGCGAGACTGCCAAGCATTCATAATGTCTTGGTTCTCTGGGACGGGAGCGTCACCTAGCGGTCCTTCTAGGACATATTGTTTCCTGGCAGCTATGAGGATGATCCTCAGGTTCCGGACCCAGTCCGTATAGTTGCTGCCATCATCTTTCAGCTTGGTTTTCTCTAGGAACGCGTTGAAGTTCATGTTGACATTAGCGTTGGCCATTGATCTACAAGACATATTTGCAAAGGTTTTAGACTAAGTTCATGATAATAAAGTTCTAATCAAATTATGAACTCCCATTTAGATTAGACATCCCTTTAGTCATCTAAGTGTTACACGATCCGAGTCGACTAGCCCGTGTCCGATCATCACGTGAGACGGACTAGTCATCGTCGGTGAACATTTTCATGTTGATCGTATCTTCCATACGACTCGTGTTCGACCTTTCGGTCTCCGTGTTCCGAGGCCATGTCTGCACATGCTAGGCTCGTCAAGTTAACCCTAAGTGTTTTCGCTGTGTAAAACTGTCTTACACCCGTTGTATGTGAACGTAAGAATCCATCACACCCGATCATCACGTGGTGCTTAGAAACGACGAACTGTAGCAACGGTGCACAGTTAGGGGAGAACACTTCTTGAAATTTTATAAGGGATCATCTTATTTACTACCGTCGTCCTAAGTAAACAAGATGCATAATACATAATAAACATCACATGCAATTATATAGTTGTGACATGATATGGCCAATATCATATAGCTCCATTGATCTTCATCTTCAGGGCTCCATGATCATCTTGTCACCGGCTTGACACCATAATCTCCATCATCGTGTCTTCATGAAGTTGTCACGCCAACGACTACTTCTACTTCTATGACTAACGTTTAGCAATAAAGTAAAGTAGTTTACATGACGTTATTCAATGACACGCAGGTCATACAAAAAATAATGACAACTCCTATGGCTCCTGCCGGTTGTCATACTCATCGACATGCAAGTCGTGAATCCTATTACAAAGAACATGATCTCATACATCACAATTCATCATTCATCACAACTTCTGGCCATATCACATCACATGATCAATCGCTGCAAAAACAAGTTAGACGTCCTCTAATTGTTGTTGCATCTTTTACGTGGCTGCAATTGGGTTCTAGCAAGAACGTTTTCTTACCTACGAATCCCCACAACGTGATTTTGTCAACTTCTATTTACCCTTCATAAGGGCCCTGTTCATCGATTCCGCTCCAACTAAGGTGGGAGAGACAGACACCCGCCAGCCACCTTATGCAACTTGTGCATGTCAGTCGGTGGAACCGGTCTCACGTAAGTGTACGTGTAAGGTTGGTCCGGGCCGCTTCATCCCACAATACCGTTGAGCAAGAAAAGACTAGTAGAGGCAAGTTAGATGACAAAATCCACGCCCACAACAAAGTTGTGTTCTACTCGTGCAAAGAGAACTACGCATAGACCTAGCTCATGATGCCACTGTTGGGGAACGTTACAGAAAATTAAAATTTTTCCTACGGTTTCACCAAGATCCATCTATGAGTTCATCTAAGCAACGAGTCTAGGGAGAGAGTTTGCATCTACATACCACTTGTAGATCGCGTGCGGAAGCTTGCAAGGTGATGATGTAGTCGTACTCGACGTGATCCAAATCACCGATGACCTGCGCCGAACGGACGGCACCTCCGCGTTCAACACACGTACGGAACAGCCACGTCTCCTCTTCTTGATCCAGCAAGGGAGGGAGGAGAGGTTGAGGGAGATGGCACCAGCAGCAGCACGACGGCGTGGTGTTGATGGAGCTGCAGTACTCCGGCAGAGCTTCGCTAAGCACTATGGAGGTGGATGAGGTGTTGGGGAGGGAGAAGGAGGCAACCAAAGGCCGAGACGTTCAGGTATGAAGTCCCTCCTCTCCCCCACTATATATAGGGGTGCCAAGGGGGGGTGGCCGGCCCTAGGAGATCCAATCTCCTAGGGGGTGCGGCGGCCAAGGGGGGTTTTCCCTCCCCCCAAGGCACCTAGGAGGTGCCTTACCCTCCTAGGACTCTTGCCCCCCTTGAACCCTAGGCGCATGGGCCTATGTGGGGCTGGTTCCCTTGGCCCATTAGGCCAAGGCGCACCCCCCCACAGCCCATGTGGCCCCCCGGGACAGGTGGACCCACCCGGTGGACCCCCGGGACCCTTCCGGTGGTCCCGGTACAATACCGATAACCCCGAAACTTGTCCCGATGCCCGAAACAGGACTTCCCATATATAAATCTTTACCTCCGGACCATTCCGGAACTCCTCGTGACGTCCGGGATCTCATCCGGGACTCCGAACAACATTCGGGTTACTGCATATACATATCCCTATAACCCTAGCGTAACTGAACCTTAAGTGTGTAGACCCTACGGGTTCGGGAGACATGCAGACATGACCGAGACTCTCTCAGTCAATAACCATCAGCGGGATCTGGATACCCATGATGGCTCCCACATGCTCCTCGATGTTGTCATCGGATGAACCACTATGTCGAGGATTCGATCAAACCCTGTATGCAATTCCCTTTGTCAATCGGTACGTTACTTACCCGAGACTCGATCGTCGGTATCCCAATACCTTGTTCAGTCTCGTTACCGGCAAGTCACTTTCCTCGTACCGTAATGCATGATCCCGTGTCCAACACCTTGGTCACATTGAGCTCAATATGATGATGCATTACCGAGTGGGCCCAGAGATACCTCTCCGTCATACGGAGTGACAAATCCCAGTCTCGATCTGTGTCAACCCAACAGCTACTTTCGGAGATACCTGTAATGCACCTTTATAGTCACCCAGTTACGTTGTGACGTTTGGTATACCCAAGGCACTCTTACGGTATCCGGGAGTTACACGATCTCATGGTCGAAGGAAGAGATACTTGACACTTGCAAAGCTCTAGCAAAACGAACTACACGATCTTTTATGCTATGCTTATGATTGGGTCTAGTCCATCACATCATTCTCCTAATGATGTGATCCCGTTATCAATGACATCCAATGTCCATAGTCAGGAAACCATGACTATCTGTTGATCACAACGAGCTGGTCAACTAGAGGCTTACCAGGGACATTGTGTGGTCTAAGTATTCACACGTGTATTACGATTTCCGGATAATACAGTTATAGCATGAATACAAGACAATTATCATGAACAATGAAATATAATAATACTTTTATTATTGCCTCTAGGGCATATTTCCAACAGAAGGTGCCAAAAAGCTAGCCAGCATGAGACGCCTTTCATAAGCCTACCAGCGTGAGATGGACCACGCTGTGGGCGGCACGCCGGCTGCGGCTGGGCCTAGCCACCTTGGCATGGTCCAGCAGCGCGGCGCGGCTATCGCCGATCTGTTTGGGGCGAATCGCCCCGTTTACGCCACGCCTGCAGAGAACGTTCGAGATGCCCAGGCGGCGGCGGACTAGCTGGACAAGTTCGAGGGCGAAGAACGTCGCTTGATGATGGAGCGCGTCCAGTGACTCCTTGACGCGGCCGCTGAGCAGAACGAGGCCGGCGGCCACACTGATGCTCCGTGCCGACGGAATGACAACCTGCTTCCGCGCCGAGACCACGGTGCGGAGTCTCGGGCGCCAACTGGCGGCTTCAGCAGAAGAAAAGACAAGGAGCTGGCTGCCAGCCGCAGTCGGACTCGCATCACCGTAGAGCGCGACCGAGACGGTCGCCGAAGAACAGTGGAACGACGGGATGACTGTCCGCCTGCTCCCCCTCGGAGGGAAAGGCGAGTTTCCCCACCGCTTGTTGATCACCCGACGCTCGGGGACCGCCTTGGCCGCTGAGAGGGAGTCGGAGAGAACGACGGCCGCCCCCGAATCGACCTTCTCCATCGATCCCTGGCGCTTGAAGAAGAAGATGAGTTGGGTTCACCGTGCTTCGGCCCCCGCATCTGAGACGAGCCCTTTCCCAAAGGGTTCACGCTCCCCAGAGACACACCCAAATACACCGGCTCCATGAAGCCGGAAGACTGGTTGGTCGATTACTCCACGGCCGTCAGCATAGCAAACGGCAACAAGCGTGTTGCAGTGAAGTACGTTCCGCTCATGCTCCAAGGCACGGCCTGGACTTGGCTAAATAGCTTGAGGCCCCACAGCATCAACAGTTGGGTCGGCTTCACCGAAGCCTTCGTCCACAACTTCACCAGCACATACAAGCGGCCTCCCAAGCCTCGCCAGCTCTCCTTATGTGTGCAGGGCCCCAACGAGTCAACCCGCAACTACCTCATGCGCTGGGCCGAGCTTCGCAACTCCTGCGAAGGCGTGCATGAGGTGCAGGCCATCGAGTAATTCACCACAGGATGCCGAGAGGGCACCCTCCTCAAGCACAAGCTTCTCTGTGACGAGCCGGAAACCCTTGATGAGTTGCTGATCATAGACAAGTACGCCACAGCTGACTCCTCCATGAAGACGGAAATTCAAGTCAGCGCAACCGGCAAAGTGGCTCCTCAGGCTCCCCGAACCCCGGCCGGAGACACCAGTCGGCGTCAACCATAGAACGAACATAAGCGCAAAGCCCCACCGCCGACTTCCACTGGCCGGCAGGTGGCGACAATCGAAAATTAGCAGCCAAAAGGGCATCCCCTGCCCAAGCGCCAAAAGGGCAGAACGTCCAACTTGCAGCCGGCTTTCTCATATGAGCAGACTCTGGATGGACCTTGTAAGTTCCACAGTGGTGCGAAGCCGTCCAACCACACCACTCGAAAATGCCACTGGCTCACTAGGATAGCCAAGGGAGATGGGCTTTTGCCTCCTCCACCTGCGGTGCAGCCGCCTCCTCCGTCCCAGCAGCCGGCAGTCAGACCAGTCGGCGCAGTACAATACGAGTACCCAGAAGAGCAGGGAGCATACATCGTGTTCACCAGTGTGGCCGACGATCGACGTAGCAGGCGACTGCAGCAGCAGGAGGTGAATGCAGTAGCAACTGACGCCCCAGAGTTCATGCACTGGTCTGAGAAGCCCATCAGCTAGAGCCGAGCTGACCACCTAGAAGTGATGCTCAAACCCGGCTCCTACGCTTTGGTTTTGGACGCCACCTTTGCCACGGATAAGCGAGCTGCTCGCTTTTCTAGAGTCCTGATAGACGGCGGCAACAGCATCAACATCCTGTACAGAGACACCATGGACAAGTTAGGAATCAGGCAGAGGCAACTACAGTCCAGCCGGACGGTGTTCCACAGCATAGTTCGTGGCCTTTCCTGCTCGCCAATCGGCAAGATCTTGATCGGTGTCCTCTTCAGAGACAAAGATCATTTCCGCCGAGAGTCGATATGGTTCGAGTTGGTGGACCTAGAGAGCCCATACCATGCGCTGCTTGGCCGGCCAACCCTGGCCAGGTTCATGGCCGTCCCCCACTATGCCTACCTCAAGATGAAGATGCTGAGTTCCAAGGGGATCCTGACCATAAATGGCGACTACAAGAAGTCGTCCGCCTGCGCGTCAGAGAGCAGTCGGCTGGCCGAGTCCCTCGTGATCGCAGCTGAGAAGCGGCTGCTAGATCGAGTTGTGGCAATGGCAAGCAAGCAGCCAGAGATGCCGCTTGACCCCAGAGAGTCGGAAGCCAAGGGCTTGTTCAAGCTGGCCAAGTAAACAAAGAAGATACATTTGGACCCAGAGAACCCAGAGAGGTACGCTGTCATAGGCGCCCACCTCGACAGCAAATAGGAAGGCGAGCTCGTCGATTTCCTTCGTGAGAATCGAGACATCTTCGCATGGTCCCCCAAGGACATGCCAGGTGTCTCGACGGAATTCGCCGAGCACAAATTACACGTCCGATCTGATGCCAAACCAGTCAGACAGCCTTTGCGCCGCTTGTCAGAGGAGAGGAGGAGAGTTTTTGGAGAAGAGATAGCCCGGCTGCTTGCAGCCAGCTTCATCATGGAAGTATTCTTCCAAGAATGGCTGGCAAACCCGGTCTTGGTACTGAAGAAGAACAAGCAATGGAGAATGTGTATTGATTACACTAGCCTCAACAAAGCATGCCCCAAGGACCCGTTTGCTTTGCCAAGGATTGACCAAGTGATAGACTCCACAGCCGGACGTGAGCTGTTGAGTTTCCTGGATGCGTATTAAGGGTATCACCAGATCAAGTTGAACCCGGCCAACAGGCTGAAGACCGCCTTCATCACGCGGTTTGGAGCTTTCTGCTACCTAACCATGACGTTCGGCTTAAGGAACGCCGGTGCCACCTTCCAACGATGCATGCAGAAGTGCCTCCTCAAGCAGCTCGGCAGAAATGCTCATGTTTACATGGACGACGTGGTGGTAAAAACGGAGAAGCGAGGAACACTGCTGGAGGACCTCAAAGAGGCCTTCGAGAACTTGCGCCAATTTCAGATCAAGCTCAACCCGGACAAGTGTGTCTTCGGAGTACCAGCCGGCCAGCTCCTTCGCTTCCTGGTCTCCGAACGCAGCATAGAATGCAACCCTGTGAAGATCAAGGCAATTAAAAGGATGGAGGTACCTGTTGGGGAACGTAGTAATTTCAAAAAAAATTCCTACGCACACGCAAGATCATGGTGATGCATAGCAATGAGGGGAGAGTGTGATCTACGTACCCTTGTAGACCAACAGCGGAAGCGTTATGAAAACGCGGTTGATGTAGTCATACGACTTCACGGCCCGACCGATCAAGCACCGAAACTACGGCACCTCCGAGTTCTAGCACACGTTCAGCTCGATGACGATCCCCAGACTCCGATCCAGCAAAGTGTCGGGGAAGAGTTTCGTCAGCATGACGGCGTGGTGACGATCTTGATGTACTACCGTTGCAGGGCTTCGCCTAAGCACCGCTACAATATTATCGAGGATTATGGTGGAAGGGGGCACCGCACATGGCTAAGAATATGATCACGTGGATCAACTTGTGTCTCTAGGGGTGCCCCCTGCCCCCGTATATAAAGGATCAAGGGGAGGAGGTCGGCCGGCCCCTATGGCGCGCCAAGGAGGAGTCCTCCTCCTAGTAGGAGTAGGAATCCTACTAGGAGGGGGAAAGAAGTGGGGAGGGAGAAGGAAAGGGGGGCGCCGCCCCCCCCCCCTCTCCTAGTCCAATTCGGACCAGGGGGGAGGAGGCGCGCAGCCCACCTTTGGATGCCCCTCTCTCTCTCTCCACTAAGGCCCATATGGCCCATTACTTCTCCCGGGGGGGGGGTCCGGTAATCCTCCGGCTCTCCGATTTTCTCCGAAATCACCAGGAACACTTCCGGTGTCCGAATATAGCCGTCCAATATATCAATCTCTATATCAGTATAGACAGTAACATTATCGTCAGCGTCAGTCTTCTTCTTGAAGATCCATTTATTCTCAATTGCTTGCCGATCATTGGGCAAGTCAACCAAAGTCCATACTTTGTTCTCATACATGGATCCCATCTCAGATTTCATGGCTTCAAGCCATTTCGTAGAATCTGGGCTCACCATCGCTTCTTCATAGTTCGTAGGTTCATCATGATCTAGTAGCATGACTTCCAGAACAGGATTACGGTACCACTCTGGCGCGGATCTTACTCTGGTTGATCTACGGGGTTCAGTAGTATCTTGTTCTGAAGTTTCATGATCATTATCATTAGCTTCTTCACTAATTGGTGTAGGTGTCACATAAACTGGTTTCTGTGATGTACTACTTTCCAATAAGGGAACAGGTACAGTTACCTCGTCAAGTTCTACTTTCCTCCCACTCACTTCTTTCGAGAGAAACTCCTTCTCTAGAAAGTTTCTGAATTTAGCAACAAAAGTCTTGCCTTCGGATCTGTGATAGAAGCTGTATCCAATAGTTTCCTTTGGATATCCTATGAACACACATTTCTCCGATTTGGGTTCGAGCTTATCAGGTTGAAGCTTTTTCACATAAGCATTCACTAGTAGAAAAGGGGGCTTTGGTCCAGGCCGGGTAAGCCCATTAGTCCCGGTTCAGTCCAGAACCGGGACCAATGGGTGCATTTATCACGGTTCGTGCGGCTAAGGCATTAGTCCCGGTTCACCTGGGCCCTTTAGTCCCGGTTCGTGCCACGAACCGGGACTAAAGGGTGCGATGCCCATTGGTCCCGGTTGGTGGCACCAACCGGTACTAAAGGTTAGACCTTTAGTCCCG
>NC_041392.1:31527824-31532660 GCF_002162155.2 Triticum dicoccoides
TTTAGAAAAAACAAAAGAAAATGATGGAAATGTCAATAAAAATAAAATAAAATAAGTTTCACATGTGATATGTGGTCTAGTTGTTGGGAAAATTTACAAATATGAATTTCGACTTTATTTACAAAATCTCTCTGGAATTTGTAAAATGGGCATAACTTGGATTAAAAAGTTTTTTATATGGAAAATTATCTAGTCGAAAAGTTACATCCGGTGGAGACCGCCTACGGCCTATTTGCAAATTTCTAGAATCCTCAAATTCCAAAAGGAAAAAAAGTTATGCTCAAATTTCAGTTTTTTTAAATTTTCAGTAAATCTGGTCAAACTATGGTCAAACTACTTATTCAAGAAGTATTAGTGTTACTAAATAATTATTCAAGAATATTAGTGTAATTAAATAATTATTTCACCTTTTTTGAATTTTGGTCAAATCTGGTCAAACTATGGTCAAACAATGGTCAAACTACTTATTCAAGAAATATTAGTGTTACTAAAAAATTATTGTTTTTTAGAGCAATAGTTTTAAACTCAAACAGTGAAATATGTGACTTCATGCTCAAGCTAAATTCCTGAGGGTTAATAGGATTGACATCTTACTATTGTCAGGAAAACAACAAGTGCAGACTTGGAAACGAGGGAGAATAGAACCCGGAAGTTAAGCGTGCTCAGGCTGGAGTAGTGAGAGGATGGGTGACCGTTCGGCAAGTGAGATGATTTGGAATGATGAGGGGTGATTAGAGATTAAATTGAGCAGTGATGAGGGGTGATTAGAGATTAGAGGTTAAAATAATTCAGAAAATTGAAAATAAAAAAATTTCAAAAAAAAAATCAAAAAAAATCAGAAAATTTCCTTTAGTACCGGTTGGTGTTACCAACCGGGACTAAAGGTGGACCGGCCACGTGGAGGGAATTTAGTCCCGGTTCTGGATTGAACCGGGACTAAAGGGTCAAGGTATTAGTACCGACACTTTAGTCCCGGTTCCGGAACCGGGACTAAAGGCCCTTACGAACCGGGACTAAAGGACCTTTTTCTACCAGTGATTGTAGCCCCAAACTTTTAGAAACGACAACTTTGGTTTCTTGCCAAACCACAGTTCATAAGGCGTCGTCTCAGCGGATTTTGAGCGTGCCCTATTTAACGTGAATGCGGCCTCTCTAGAGCATATCCCCAAAATGATAGCGGTAAATCAGTAAGAGACATCATAGATCGCACCATATCTAGTAAAGTACGATTACGACGTTCGGACACACCATTACGCTGTGGTGTTCCGGGTGGCGTGAGTTGCGAAACTATTCCACATTGTTTCAAATGTACACCAAACTCGTAACTCAAATATTCTCCTCCACGATCATATGGTAGGAATTTTATTTTCTTGTTACGATGATTTTCAACTTCACTCTGAAATTCTTTGAACTTTTCAAATGTTTCAGACTTATGTTTCATTAAGTAGATATACCCATATCTGCTTAAGTCATCTGTGAAGGTGAGAAAATAACGATATCCTCCACGAGCCTCAACATTCATTGGACCACATACATCTGTATGTATGATTTCCAACAAATCTGTTGCTCTCTCCATAGTACCGAAGAACGGTGTTTTTGTCATCTTACCCATAAGGCATGGTTCGCAAGTACCAAGTGATTCATAATCAAGTGGTTCTAAAAGCCCATCAGTATGGAGTTTCTTCATGCGCTTTACACCGATATGACCCAAACGGCAGTGCCACAAATAAGTTGCACTATCATTATCAACTCTGCATCTTTTGGCTTCAACATTATGAATATGTGTGTCACTACTATCGAGATTTAATAAGAATAGACCACTCTTTAAGGGTGCATGACCATAAAAGATATTGCTCATATAAATAGAACAACCATTATTCTCTAATTTAAATGAATAACCCTCTCGCATCAAACAAGATCCAGATATACTGTTCATGCTTAACGCTGGCACCAAATAACAATTATTTAGGTCTAATACTAATCCCGAAGGTAGATGTAGAGGTAGCGTGCCGACTGCGATCACATCGACTTTGGAACCATTTCCCACGCGCATCGTCACCTCGTCCTTAGCCAATTTTCGCTTAATCCGTAGTCCCTGTTTCGAGTTGCAAATATTAGCAACAGAACCAGTATCAAATACCCAGGTGCTACTGCGAGCATTAGTAAGGTACACATCAATAACATGTATATCACATATACCTTTGTTCACCTTGCCATCCTTCTTATCCGCCAAATACTTGGGGCAGTTCCGCTTCCAGTGACCAGTCTGCTTGCAGTAGAAGCACTCAGTTTCAGGCTTAGGTCCAGGTTTGGGTTTCTTCTCTTGAGTAGCAACTTGCTTGCCGTTCTTTTTGAAGTTCCCCTTCTTCTTCCCTTTGCCATTTTTCTTGAAACTAGTGGTCTTGTTGACCATCAACACTTGATGCTCCTTCTTGATTTCTACCTCCGCAGCTTTCAGCATTGCAAAGAGCTCGGGAATAGTCTTATTCATCCCTTGCATATTATAGTTCATTATGAAGCTCTTGTAGCTTGGTGGCAGTGATTGGAGAATTATGTCAATGACGCAATCATCTGGAAGATTAACTCCCAATTGAATCAAGTGATTATTATACCCAGACATTTTGAGTATATGCTCACTGACAGAACTGTTCTCCTCCATCTTGCAGCTATAGAACTTATTGGAGACTTCATATCTCTCAATCCGGGCATTTGCTTGAAATATTAACTTCAACTCCTGGAACATCTCATATGCTCCATGATGTTCAAAACATCGTTGAAGTCCCGATTCTAAGCCGTAAAGCATGGCACACTGAACTATTGAGTAGTCATCAGCTTTGCTCTACCAGACATTCATAACATCTGGTGTTGCTCCAGCAGCAGGTCTGGCACCCAGCGGTGCTTCCAGGACATAATTCTTCTGTGCAGCAATGAGGATAATCCTCAAGTTATGGACCCAGTCCGTCTAATTGCTACCATCATCTTTCAACTTTGCTTTCTCAAGGAACGCATTAAAATTCAACGGAACAACAACACGGGCCATCTATCTACAATCAAACATAAAAAAGCAAGATACTATCAGGTACTAAGTTCATGATAAATTTAGGTTCAATTAATCATATTACTAAAGAACTCCCACTTAGATAGACATCCCTCTAATCCTCTAAGTGATTACGTGATCTAAATCAACTAAACCATGTCCGATCATCACGTGAGATGGAGTAGTTTCGTTGGTGAACATCGCTATGTTGATCATATCTACTATATGATTCACGATCGACCTTTCGGTCTCTGTGTTCCGAGGCCATATCTGTATAGGCTTGGCTTGTCAAGTATAACCTGAGTATTCTGCATGTGCAACTGTTTTGCACCCGTTGTATTTGAACGTAGAGCCTATCACACCCGAACTTCACGTGGTGTCTCAGCACGAAGAACTTTCGCAACGGTGCATACTCAGGGAGAACACTTCTTGATAAATAGTGAGAGATCATCTTAAAATGCTACCGTCAATCAAAGCAAGATAAGATGCATAAAAGATAAACATCACATGCAATCAATATAAGTGATATGATATGGACATCATCATTTTGTGCTTGTGATCTCCATCTTCGAAGAACCGTCGTGATCACTATCGTCACCGGCGCGACACCTTGATCACCATCGTAGCATCGTTGTCGTCTCGCCAATCTTATGCTTCCATGACTATCGCTACCGCTTAGTGATAAAGTAAATCATTACAGCGCAATTGCATTGGATACAATAAAGTGACAACCATATGGCTCCTACCAGTTGCCGATAACTTGGTTACAAAACATGATCATCTCATACAATAAAATTTAGCATCATGTCGTGACCATATCACATCACAACATGCCCTGCAAAAACAAGTTAGACGTCCTCTACTTTGTTGTTGCAAGTTTTACGTGGCTGCTACGGGCTTAAGCAAGAACCAATCTTACCTACGCATCAAAACCACAACGATAGTTTGTCAAGTTGGTGCTGTTTTAACCTTCGCAAGGACCGGGCGTAGCCACACTCGATTCAACTAAAGTTGGAGAAACTGTCACCTGCTAGCCACCTATGTGCAAAGCACATCGGGAGAACCGGTCTCGCGTAAGCGTACGCGTAATGTCGGTCCGGGCCGCTTCGTCCAACAATACCGCCGAACCAAAGTATGACATGCTGGTAAGCAGTATGACTTATATCGCCCACAACTCACTTGTGTTCTACTCGTGCATATAACATCAACACATAAAAACTAGGCTCTGATACCACTGTTGGGGAACGTAGTAATTTCAAAAAAATTCCTACGCACACGCAAGATCATGGTGATGCATAGCAACGAGGGGAGAGTGTGATCTACGTACCCTTGTAGACCGACAGCGGAAGCGTTATGACAACGCGGTTGATGTAGTCGTACGTCTTCACGGCCCGACCGATCAAGCACCGAAACTATGACACCTCCGAGTTCTAGCACACGTTCAGATCGATGATGAACCCCGGACTCCGATGCAGCAAAGTGTCGGGGAAGAGTTTCGTCAGCACGACGGCGTGGTGACGATCTTGATGTACTACCGTCGCAGGGCTTCGCCTAAGCACCGCTACAATATTATCGAGGATTATGGTGGAAGGGGCCACCGCACACGGCTAAGAATATGATCACGTGGATCAACTTGTGTCTCTAGGGGTGCCCCCTGCCCCCATATATAAAGGATCAAGGGGAGGAGGCCGGCCGGCCCCTATGGCGCGCCAAGGAGGAGTCCTCCTCCTAGTAGGAGTAGGACTCCTACTAGGAGGGGGAAAGAAGTGGGGAGGGAGAAGGAAAGGGGGGCGCTGCCC
>NC_041392.1:31532980-31547097 GCF_002162155.2 Triticum dicoccoides
GCGCGGCCCACCTTTGGCTGCCCCTCTCTCTCTCCACTAAGGCCCATATGGCCCATTACTTCTCCCGAGGGGGGGGGGGGGTCCGGTAACCCTCCGGCTCACCGGTTTTCTCCGAAATCACCCGGAATACTTCCGGTGTCCGAATATAGCCGTCCAATATATCAATCTTTATGTCTCGACCATTTCGAGACTCCTCGTCATTTCCGTGATCACATCCGGGACTCTGAACTAACTTCGGTACATCAAAACTCATAAACTCATAATATAACTGACATCGAAACCTTAAGCGTGCGGACCCTACGGGTTCGAGAACAATGTAGACATGACCGAGACACGTCTCCGGTTAATAACCAATAGCGGAACCTGGATGCTCATATTGGCTCCTACATATTCTACGAATATCTTTATCGGTCAGACCGCATAACAACATACGTTGTTCCCTTTGTCATCCATATGTTACTTGCCCGAGATTCGATCGTCGGTATCTCAATACCTAGTTCAATCTCGTTACCGGCAAGTCTCTTTACTCGTTTCGTAATACATCATCTTGCAACTAACTCATTAGTTGTAATGCTTGCAAGGCTTATGTGATGTGCATTACCGAGAGGGCCCAGAGATACCTCTCCGACAATCGGGGTGACAAATCCTAATCTCGAAATATGCCAACCCAACATTCACCTTTGGAGACACCTGTAGAGCTCCTTTATAATCACCCAGTTACGTTGTGATGTTTGGTAGCACACAAAGTGTTCCTCCGGTAAACGGGAGTTGCATAATCTCATAGTAATAGGAACATGTATAAGTCATGAAGAAAGCAATAGCAACATACTAACCGATCGGGTGCTAAGCTAATGGAATGGGTCATGTCAATCACATCATTCTCCTAATGATGTGATCCCATTAATCAAATGACAACACATGTCTATGGTTAGGAAACATAACCATCTTTGATTAACGAGCTAGTCAAATAGAGGCATACTAGTGACGTTTGGTTTGTCTATGTATTCACACAAGTATTATGTTTCCGGATAATACAATTCTAGCATGAATAATAAACATTTATCATGATATAAGCAAATAAAATAATAACATTATTATTGCCTCTAGGGCATATTTCCTTCAGTACCCAGCTGACTGTTGGACGTACAAAAATTCACCGGCTGTTTGGCGTCCATCAGCCGATTCATCAGTCGGCTGGGCGAGAAGGCTCTTCCCCTATACCAACTCATGAAGAAGACCACTTTTTCAAGTGGAACCACAAGGCGGACGAAGCATTTTTAATACCGGTTGGTGTCACCAACCGGTACTAAAGGGCTCCCTGCCCCCGGAGATGGCTCGTGCCACGTGGTTGCCCTTTAGCACCGGTTCTTGCTAAACCGGTACTAAAGGGGGGGTCTTTAGTGCCCACACTTTAGTGCCGGTTACCGAACCGGCACTAAAGGGCCTTACGAACCGGTGCTATTGCCCGGTTCTGTACTAGTGAGAGTGGAACAGAACACCAGGCATAAGACCGAGCCTTCCACCCTTTACCAAGTATATAGGTGCATTAAAGTAAACAAGATATAATAATGATATCCCAACAATAATCATGTTCCAACAAGGAACAAACTTCAATCTTCACCTGCATCTAGCAACACTATAAGAGGGGCTGAGCAAAGCGGTAACATAGCCAAATAATGGTTTGCTAGGACAAGGTGGGTTAGAGGTTTAACATGGCAATATGGGAGGCATGATAAAGCATGTGGTAGGTATCATGGCATAGGCATAGCAATAGAGCGAGCAACTAGCAAGCAAAGATAGAAGTGATTTCGAGGGTATGGTCATCTTGCCTGCATAGTTCTCCAAGTTAACGTAAGCTTGCTCCTCGAAAGCGTACTCAACGGGTTCCTCGATCACATACTCGTCTCCCGGCTCTAACCCAAGGCAAGAACACAAGCAACGGAAACACAATCAACCATGGTGCAATGCGCAAGAGACTTGATGCAAAAACATGGCATGATATACGGGATGTGATATGCAATGCATATGCGTGCTACGGAAGGAAAAGATTGAGCCAAGCCTCAACCTAGCAAACCAAGAGTGCCGCTGGAAAGATGAGTTGATTTCGGTCGAAATCGATATAAAGATCACCAGAATCGGATGCACAGTTTGCAAATGGCAAGCAAAACAATAATGGCACCATTCTGCGATTAACAGCACGATGCCATCTAGAATGCAACAAGAAACTAAGCTAATGCACTCTAACATAGCAACAAAGCACAAGGCAGTGATCCATTCAAGCTGCTTGACAAAAGATGAACACTGAGCTATGACTAATTCACACAATAGCAGGTTTAAACAAGCATGGCAAAACTGCAAAAGATAACATCATCACAGACTTAGTGAAAATAACATGTTAGGAATTTAACATCAGGAAGCAATGTTTAGAGCAAGATAACAACATGCTACAGGATCAGAACATAGCAACACAAGGCATGGCATGAATCTACTCAAAGCATATAACAAAAGTCCCTTACTGACTATAAGCCACAAAGGATCAGAAAATATGATGGCACCCATGTAAACATAGAAAGTTTCGTTAACAGATTCAGATTAGCAGAAAACTGGACATGGCAAAAACCGAATTACGTAGGCATGTTTGCGAGCTCGATGCACTCACCACAAGGCATTGAATGACAAACTAAGCATAGACCCAGCAACAAGACATGATCAATAAGCTAAACATGGCAAGAACAACCTCATAGCATGCATGGATCAACTACAACAACCTTGGCAAAATTGAATAACATGTAAACAATCTGGCAGGAACATTTTATAGCAAAAGTAGAGCAAGATTGAGTCATGCTAGGTGACTCCATAATTGCAGATAAAGACATGGATGGATAGAACATAACAATATCCCAAAAGCATCCTTACTGAACATGCTCAAAAGAGGCACGGATCACTCTGTAGCAACATGAATACATGGCATAAAAATAACATCAGGGAAATGACTTAGAAGAATTCTAAGTCCCTGAAATCAGCAACATTACGAGAGCTACTTTGCATGCTTGTGCTATTCACCACATTGATCACAAAAATACATGGCATACACCCCTGTAAAGATGGCATGGCATAGCCCAAAACACATTGTAGGGATCAAGTTCATAGGAGGTACACATTAATCATGGCAAAAATGACAAATGCTCATAATCTGATAAGAAACAGAAACTAACATTACATAGCACTCTTGCAACAGCATTTTAGGCATCAAGATGGACTCAAACAAGCATGGTGCAATGGAATGAAATGAAATGAAGAGGACATCCTAACGAACATTTTGATATCACACACGCGGAAAACAGAGCCACGGATGATGAGATATGGCCTGATGAACTTAGCTAAAATAATATGCAGAAAAAAGGACTTAGGCAAAATTTGACCTAGGGTTTCTCAGATCTGACACGCGAACCGAGGACCGCCGGAGTTCTCGCCGGAGCTCGTCGTCGGAGAAGAAGAAGGAGGCGGCCGGAGAGCTGGGAGGTGGATCCGGGGCGGCGGAGTCCGGATCCGGCCGCGGCGCGGTAGGGCGGCGGGCGGTGTGGCAGCGTCGGGCGGCGAGGTTCGTCGCGGGGTCCGACATGGCGGCGCCGACGAGGAGCAGTGCGGCGGCGCGGCGGCCAGCGCGGAGATCCGGTGTGGGGGCACGGCTCGGGGAGCCCGTGGGGCGGCGGCGACCGAGCGCGGGCCGGGGAGGGCCCCGCCTGGGCCTGGCGGGTTGGCGAAGTGGGCGCGGGGCGCTGGCGACTAACGAGGCGACACGTGGAGGCAGCACGGGGAAGTTGGACATGTCCGTCGGTGGCAGTTTTTGTCCGGCGGCGCGAGGTGGAAGGAGGTTAGGGTTCATCCGCAAATTTCAAGGAGAAGCACATATTTATAGGTAGTGCGAGCTAGGAGAGTCCAAATGAGGTGCGGTTTTCGGCCACGCAATCGTGATCGAACGTCCGAGAGGATGGAGGGGGTTTGGATGGGTTTTTGGCCACTTTGGAGGGTGTTGGGCTGCAACACACACGAGGCCTTTACGGTTCCTCAGTTAACCGTTGGAGTGTCAAACGAACTCCAAATGTCACGAAACTTGACAGGCGGTCTACCGGTAGCATACCAAGGCCTCTTGGAAAATCTCGGTCCAATCCGAGAATGTTTAACACCGCACACGAAAAGAGGCAAAAGGGGGACGCCGGAGGACATAGGAGTGCCGGAATGCAAAATGGACAACAGGGAAAATGCTCGGATGCCTGAGACGAACACGTATGCAAATGCGATGCACATGATGACATGATATGAGATGCATGACATGGACGAACTACAAAACGGAGACAAAACCCAACCATGAGGGAATATCATAACTTAGTGCCGAAAATGGCAAGAGTTGGAATACAAATATGGCAAGTTACATACGGGGTGTTACAGGGGGGACAAAATATGGGAAAGTGCATAATACATCAGGACGGGATCGATGGGGCGCGTGCGGATGGGGTGATCCCGGCGCGATGGCTTGTGCACTTCAGAGACGCTCGTCGTCATGGGGGCTGGATCGATGGGCATTTACATCATACTCCGGCATCTCGTTGGACGGCGGTGCTGGATATGGACAACGATGTTCTCGTCGGAGACTACATAGTGAGTGACATCCGGATCACGGGAGGATTTTGGTTGCATATTGATATTTACGATGTGGTTGTGGATCATCGCGTGCAGGTGGTTCGCGACGCAGTGGAAACGATCGAGCTCATCGACTTGTCTTCAGAGTCCGACAACGGGAAGCCGGATCCGCGGTTCGGAGGCCGTTTCTGGGTTCTCGCGGATAACAAGGACGACGAGGAGAGCGAGGCTGATGAGGTCGCTGAGGACCAGGGCAACACAAAGGCAAAGCCGGCATCGGCATCGGTGGAGCCATCGGTGGTAGAGGAGTCGTCTGCTATTCATCGCCGGACAAAGGAGATTCCAAAGAAACCAAAGCCAATGATCAAGCCATGGCTTGGGCCGATACCAAAGGTAACCTGAACTCTTCACACTTTGTCAGATTTCATTCCGGCTGACTGGACTCAGGATGGACATGGTCCGGGCTGGTCCGGTCCCGGTCCGAGCCATTGTTTGAACCGGCAGCCGGCTGTCCGTTCCGGACCGGACCAACCAGTGCAGTGCTCCTGATTCCAGGGAACGGACTGACAGATGTGAAGCTCGGTGCGGACCAGCGGTCCTGATGGTCCCGGCGACGTCCAGTCACTAGCATTTAGGGCTAGGATGTCAGAGAGGTCGTCAGAGCAGCAGCATGGTGGCCGGAGCTGGAGAAGACACAGATGAGGCATGGTAGCACGAGGGAGAGGCACGAGGGAGAGAGGGAGTGGAACGGCCGCACGGGGGAGAGGGCGAGCAACCGCGCGGGGAAGTGGGGGAGAGGGCGAGCAGCCGCACGGGGGAGTGGCAGCGCGGCGGCAGGGAGAGTGAGGCAGCGCATGGGAGAGAGGAAGCAGCCCGTGCGGTGCCATGGGGGTGGACTGGGATGGACGAGGATGGCGGCTAGGTCACGCACGCATGGTGTATATGTATTGGACTCTCCTGATTAGATCTAATTGGGCTAGGCCATCGGTCCTCCAGGCCGGACCGAGCTTTTGTTGGACTGGACCAACCGAGTTTAGGTCTCCTTTTCACAAACCAGACCGGCCATGTTATTTAGCAAGCTAGGACCGTACGGTCTGTTCCATAACGGGTCGCGAGCCAGGCAGAAAACCCACTCACCACGTCCACCCTGAGACTGGACAATGATTACTAAGAAGAAGAGAGGGAAGATGGGGAGGCCGCCGGGGGTGCCGCCGCCGCCGAAGGTGACGTCGGCCAACGAGAATAGAGCGACCATAAGGGTCAGTTTGAAATTGTTGTTGGGCCAGGACATAGGGTTGAGGCTTTCGGAGGTCGTGGGCTCTATTGAACCTGGGTATACTTCCAAGTTAGAGACCCAAGCTACATAACCTCGTAAGTCGATCGAACCCTCGCTGCATGTCATCGCTTTGGAACGAGAGATGCCGGATGCACGAGTATTTCCCTTCTCCGCTAGGGTTTCGCGAGTAGCGACGCCGGGTTTTCCTTCACTTGGGATCGGGCTGGCCGTTCAGATAAGGCCGGCCGCCGGCTCCTTCCCGTCAACGATGGCAGGCCGCAGTGGTCAACCACCTCCCTAGACAGGGCCGCCTCCGCCCGCTGCTGCACCGGCAGCAAGGCTGCCATTGCCCAGGCCTCGGGTCGGGGTAACACAAGGCAGAAGGAGGCTCTGCGGGATGCGCGGCGGCCGACTATTGGCCCATTTGCTGGGTGCCATAACAAGAGGCGCTGCCGTGATGGTAATTTTGGCGGTGGCCGGGAGAGCTTCGGCAGCGACGGCTATCGATACCCACATCACGGACAGTGGGGCGATGATGGATAATGATGCTTACGGTAAAGGCCAACACCGCGGCTCATCATCCAGTGGAGGTGGCACTGGGTACGCATGGTACATTGCAGGACGACCAGGTCACGGCTTCCAAGGACCTACTGACAATGTCGTTGAGGGGGTAGCCGATCCTAATAACCGGTATAACCGGGGAGGTCACCGAAGCTTCCGCGGTGGGAGGGGAGGGGGTCGGCGCCCACCTCCACCGTGACCGCCACTGCCGCCTGTCGAGACGGCACTTGTGCGCCAAGATGAGCCGCTTGATGCCACTGCTGCTGTGGTGACGACCTCGCATACCCTGCCCAAGGTGGCCGTAGACACAGTCTAGGCTCTGGCGGCGGTCAATAGTCCGGTGGTCAGTTCAAGGGCTGCTAAGATAGGTGACAGTGGTTCTCATAAGGGGTCGGACAAAGCAGACGGTGAAAAACAATCTAAGTGGGCTATTAAGAAGAAGAAGCTGACTTGTTATAGATGTGGCGAGCCCGAACACTTTGCTGCAGAGTGTACTAAAGAGCTTTGTGATTACTGCCTTAGGTCGCAGCATGTGTTCGATGACTGCTGCCTGCTTCTTTCAGGCCGTAAACCGGTGGTCAATATTTATGGAGTTTGCTGTTAGGAGTTGATGTTCTTTGAGTCACCTGATGTGGCACCATCGACGCATGCGATGGAGAACTCCTTCCCTGCAGTTCTCAAGGTGACTAATGGGTCCATGATAGAGGCACAAATTGTGCAGCAGTTGCGGGAGTTAGCACTGGGTAACTACCAGTGGAACCTTGTCAAGTTGGAGAACCAGACTTACAAGGTTGATTTTCCCAGTAAGGAGGATCAATTACATATTCTTAAGTTCCGCATGTGCAGAGTACTGAGCACTAATATCATCATGGCCTTTGACGAATGGAAGCGGAAAGAACCCAGGGTACACCTTTAGATCAGATTTGGGTACGGCTCTTTGGTGCACCACCCAAACTGCTGAACAACTTTTTGGTAACCTGGAGCTTGGGATCTCTCATTGGCAAGACAAAACAGCTAGATATGCCGTTCACTCGTGCAGATGGAGTGGCGAGGTTACTTGTAATTGTGGTTAGTATTGAGTTCGTCCCGGGGTCACGTACGAGCTAGAGATTGAGATCGAGGATACACCGATACCTCGGGATGGGGATGAGCATCGGGATATGGATACGACTGAGGGGGATGGAGCCCCTTGGAATCGGAACAAGGGGGTTTGAGAACACACCATGAGAGTTGGCTAAGGGGCCGAATTCGCAGTCTGATAAGGCGGATAAGTCTGCCAAGGGGACGTCATCTTCCACGACTCCGATGAATACACTTCGCTTTGGTTCTTTTGGATCGTGTTCTGCTCCCAGTCTGATAAGGCGGATAAGACTACCAACTCATCCCTTAGGGGTAGAGACCATGTAGCAAATTAATGCACTGCCTTTTTTATTGCTATTCAAAAGATGAGGACCAGTTTCTTATAAGCCAAGGACCAGAACCACAGGAAACATCCTGTCATGTGCTTGTACAGATTGTAAAACACCATTGCAAGTTCACATCACTAGTAGAAAACAGGGCTTTGGTCCAGGCCGGGACTAATGGGCTGACCCGGCCTGGACCAAAGCCCTGTTTTCTACTAGTGAGATGCCCATCAATTGATGTCAATGTGAGGAGTAGGGATTGCCATGCAACAGATGCACTAAGAGCTATAAGTGTATGAAAGGTCAAATTGGAATCTAAGTGGGTGTGCATCCAACTTGCTTGCTCATGAAGACCCCGGGCATTTGAGGAAGCCCATCATCGGCATATACAAGCCAAGTTCTATAATGAAAATTCCCACTAGTATATGAAAGTGATAACTCAAGAGACTTTCTATATGAAGAACATGGTGCTATTCTGAAGCACAAGTGTGGTAAAAGGATAGTAACATTGTCCCTTCTCTCTTTTCTCTCATTTTTTTAATTTTTTCTATTTTTTTCTTTTTTTGGTGGGCTTCTTTGCCCTCTTTTTTTGTGGGCTTCTTTGGCCTCTTTTATTTTTTTTGTAAAGTCGGGAGACTCATCCCAACTTGTGAAGGAATCATAGCTTCCATCATCCTTTCCTCACATGGGACAATGCTCTAATAATGATGATCATCACACTTTTATTTACTTGTAACTCAATATTACAACTCGATACTAGAACAAAATATGACTCTATATGAATGCCACCGGCGGTGTACCGGGATGTGCAATGATCTAGTGTAGGAATGACGTCAAAATATGGACAAGCCATGAAAACATCATGCTAGCTATCTTACGATCATGCAAAGCAATATGACAATGATGGCTCAAGTCAAGTATATGATGATGATGGAAGTTGCATGGCAATATATCTCGGAATGACTATGGAAATGCCATGATAGGTAGGTATGGTGGCTGTTTTGAGGAAGATATAAGGAGGCTTATGTGTGATAGAGCGTATCGTATCATGGGGTCTGGATGCACCGATGAAGTTTGCACCAACTCTCGAGGTGAGAAAGGGCAATGCACGGTACCGAAGAGACTAGCAATGATGGACGGGTGAGAGTGCGTATAATCCATGGACTCAACATTAGTCATAAAGAACTCACATACTTATTGCAAAAATCTATTAGTCATCGAAACAAAGTACTACACGCATGCTCCTAGGGGGATAGATTGGTAGGAAAAGACCATCGCTCGTCCCCGACCGCCACTCATAAGGAAGACAATCAATAAATAAATCATGCTCCCACTTCATCACATAATAGTTCACCACAGGTGCATGCTACCGGAATCACAAATTTCAACACATGTATTTCTACAATCCACAACTACCCACTATCATGACTCTAATATCACCATCGTTATATCGCAAAACTATTGCAAGGAATCAAACATATCATATTCAGTGATCTACAAGTTTTATGTAGGATTTTATGACTAACCATGTGAATGACCATTTCCTGTCATCTCCCTAAATAGATATAAGTGAAGCAAGAGAGTTTAATTCTTTCTACAAAAGATATGCCCACTCTCTAACAGATATAAGTGAAGCAAAAGAGTATTCTACAAATGGTGGTTTTCTATGTCAAGAGAAACAAGCAATCCAAACTTCAAATGATATAAGTGAAGCACATGAAGCATTCTATAAAGCCATACTCAAAAGATATAAGTGAAGTTCAATGAGCATTCTATAAATCAACCAAGCACTATCTCATACCAGCATGGTGCATAAAATAAAAGTGAAAACTAAATGCAAAAGACGCTCCAAGATTTGCACATATCGCATGAACGAAACGAATCCGAAAACATACCTATACTTGTCGAAGAAAGATGGGATGCCTTCCGGGGCATCCCCAAGCTTAGACGCTTGAGTCTCCTTGAATATTTACTTGGGGTGCCTTGGGCATCCCCAAGCTTGAGCTCTTGCCTCTCCTTCTTCTCCTCACATCGAGACATCCTCGATCTTCGAACACTTCATTAACACAAAACTCAAAAGAAAGCTCGGTAAGATCCGATAGTATAATAAAGCAAATCACTACTCTAAGTACTGTTGCAAACCAATTCATATTTTGTTTTTGCATTATAGATACGGTAATATAACTTTTCCATGGCTTAATCCACTGATATAAATTGATAATTTCATCAAAACAAGCAAACTATGCATCAAAAACAAAATCTGTCTAAAACAGAACAGTCTGTAATAATCTGAACATTCACCATACCTCTGGTACTCTAAAAATTCTACCAAAATTAGGAAAAATAAAAAATTTGTATAGAAAGACAGTGCAAAAAGTTTCAGAACCGTTTGACATTCTAGTAAAAAAAATGTAAAATCGCGCACTACAGCCAAAGTTTCTGTCTTGCACCGTACAAACCAACAAGTAATCAAAAACATCCTAAAGGCAAACCTTGGCACATTATTTTCATAATACAATGGAATTGTTCAAGGGTATAATTATTTTTGTTGAACAGTTTCTGTAATCAAGATTCACAAAGTTTCCGTGAGAATGAACAAAGTTCAAGGAGCTCCCCCACATCAACCATGCTGGTCTCTCTCACTTTCACTTTACTTTTTGAAAAAGTTTTGGGTTCCCCTCTTTATTTTGTTTTTAAAATTTATAAAGGCACACAACAGAAATAAATGACTCTCCAAAACTTCCGGGTTGTCTCCCTGTCAGCGCTTTCTTTAAAGCCATTAAGCTAGGCATATAGTGCTCAAGTAATGGATCCACCCGGATCCCAAGGTATATCAAAGCCAATTTTAATTAACAATAATTCGTAATTTAGTAGTGAGCACAAGGTAATGTATATCATGTAATGACGAACTCTAACTCTCTTCCTATGCATCGGCATGTCATAAAAGAACAATTCATGCACACAAAGTAAAGGCCAATGCATAGTATAAACAGTTTCTTGCAATTTTTTCGTGTTGGAAACATAAAGAGGCGGAGATGTAGTTCCTCTCTCATAATAATTGCAAGTAGGAGCAGCAATCACATGCATATTATATCTATCAAAATCATCATGTGTAATAGTAAAATGCAACCCATCAATATAATCCTTAATAAGGGTAAACTTCTCCGATATAGTGTAGTTGGGAGAATTCAAAAAGATAATAGGACTATCATGCGTTGGGTGCAATAGCAAAAATTTCATTTTTAACATAAGGAACTATAGCAAGTTCATCTCCGTAAGCATAATTCATATTGGCATATTGGCCACAAGCATAGCAAACATCATCAAAAAAGGGATATTTCAAGAGAATCAACGGGATCATAACAGTCATCATAGCAATCATCCTTCCTAAGCACGAAGGGAAATTAAACAATGTATGAGTTGAAGAGTTACTCTCATTAGAAGGTGGGCAAGGTGATCAATCCGCTCTTCCTCCTTTTGTTCTTCGCTCTCCTCTTCATCGTTTTCATCCAGTGAGCTCACAATGTCATTAATTTCTTCTTCCATAGACTCCTGCAATATATTAATCTCTTCTTGGACAGCGGAGACTTTCTCAATAAACGCATCAATATCGACATTGTATTCATAATTCTCATAGCAATATTTAAGGATAGCTAAATTTTCAGGTCTATACACTACAGGAATCAGCTACTTTGCCATCTGCCAAGGCAGACGGCAAAGGCATGGAAGGCGACGGCAAAGGCCTTTGCCGTCTACCGCGGACAGCAAAAGGCGCCAACAAAGAAAGGATCGGCAAAGACCTTCTTTGCCGTCTGCTTCCTGACACGGACGGCAAAGGAGCCTTTGCCATCAGCGGCGGACGACAAAGAAAGCAGACGGCAATAAACTCAATGTTAGTCCGTTAGGTGGCTAACGGCAGTCTTTGTCGTCTGTGGCTGACGGCAAAGAGCATTAGGCCTTTGTCGTCTGCCACTGTAGGTAAATTGACCAAATGGTCAGCTGCCAGAAAACACAGGTGGTTGCCACGTGGCTTCTTTGCCGTCCGCGGCGGACGGCAAAGAGCCTGTTACCGTCGGTGGCAGACGGCAAAGAGCCTGCATTGCCTCTTTTTTCTGTTTTTTCTTATACTCAACCATTTTCACAACAAATAGATGATACATATATATTTTTCACATGGCAAGTTCACAGCAAACATATGAGATATGCAACACATATAATTTCATCATAAATGTATAGTTCCATCAACCATACATAGCAAGTTCCACATACATCCATCCAACCATACATATTACAATAGTGTCATCAAAGCATACATGCATAGTTCATCGATACAAAAGAAACATAGTTCATCCAAACAAGCACTCCATGTATGCAAGCTTCCGTGAAGCGAATGAATTCTGCAAAATGGGAAATAAGAAAGTTAGAAGAAGAAGATTAGAAGAAGAAGAAGATGATGATGAAGAAAATGAAGAAGAAGAAGAATACATGACATTTATGAGCTAATTTAGGTGAAATTGATCGTTTGTGAGCTAACATAGGTGAAATGGATCGTTTATGAGCTAATCTAGGTGAAATGGATCGCTTATGAGCTAATTTAGGTAAAATGCATCATTTTAGAGCTAACCTAGGTAAGATGGATCATTTTGGAGCTAACCTAGGTAAGATGGGTCATTTTAGAGCTAACTTGGGTAAAATGGATCATTTATGAGCTAAGTAAGGTAAAATGGGTCATTTTAGAGCTAACTTAAGTAAAATGGATCATTTATGAGCTAACTAAGGTAAAAATGGATCATTTTAGAACTAACTTAGGTAAAATGGATCGTTTATAAGCTAACTAAGCTAATTATGCCATTTTTGACATAAGTAAGCTAAGTACATGTCATTATTGAGCAAACCTAGTTAACTAAGCATATTAGAGCTAACTTTGGTCATTTTGGAGGAAACAAAGCTAAGTATAGATTGTTTTAGAGCTAACTTAGGTAAAATGGATGGTTTTCGAGGTCAGTAAGCTTATTAAGTCATTTTGGAGGAAATAAAGCTAAGTCTAGGTCTTTATGCATTTGTTAAGCAAAATACTAGAGAAACTTACCATGACCATGGAGGTGTGGGAGCGGGCTGGCTCGTGCCGGTACCTGGAGAAGGATCATCCGATGCTTGTCTGGAGTTATGCTGCACCAAAGATCATTTCCAATGTCTTGTTAGCATGATGACACTCAAATGTTCAGACTATCAAGTAGTGTCCATTCAAATTAAAGTCATCATCGTCCCAGGAGCAATCACTGGCATCGGCGGAGCGGTCTGACCGGACTTCTCGCACACAGACTACACATTTGGTTTTGACGACTCAGTCATACTAGTTAGTAATGAGACAAACACTACATGAATGTTTTGGCTAATCAGAAGAAGAAACTTACCACAAGGAGCTCGTACATTGCCCTTGCCCGCATGTCATTATGTGCCCTCTCCTCCTCCAACATCTTTGTCGTCCTCTCCTCGAACTCCAGCTGCTTCTCCGCCGCCTCCGTCAGAAGTTTATCCGTTATATCTCTCTCACTCTGTATAGCAGCCTGCAACACCATCCTCGTTAGCATTTGTAATCATTGATGGAAGCGCACACAATGTAATGTAGAAAGATAGCTGAGTACGTATAACTAACCTTGAAGGCGAGTTGGACTGGCCGTTCACGAGGCCTTATCTCAGGACCAGATCTCGACTGGCGCGCCTTGATCTCCGGGAGAGTGCTAGGACAATGGATAAGTCCATCTTCTTTCTTCTTCTTCTTTCTTCTTCTTCTTTTCTTTCTTCTTCTCCCTCCTCCTCTTCCTCCCTCCTCCCCTCTTCTTAAAACTAAAACTAATCTAAAATAAACTAAACTAAAAATAAAAACTAAAACTAAACTAAAACTATAAATAAAACAAGGGTTTAGGGTTTCCTCTTCCTCTTCTTTTCTTTCTTCTTCTCCCTCCTCCTCTTCCTCCCTTCTCCCCTCTTATTCTTCTTCTTCCCATTCTATATATTTTGGCACTAAAACTAAACTGAATCTAACACTAAAACTAAACTGAATCTAACACTAAATCTAACAGCAAAAAAATAAAAACCAGAAAAAATAACTCACCAAATCGAGCGGCGGCAATGGGGGCGGCGGTGGCGCCGGGGCGGTGAGCGGCGGCGCCGAGCCGGCAGGGAGGCGGGGGCGATGGGGCCGCGGTGGCGCCAGGGGCGACAGTGGCGCTGGG
>NC_041392.1:31547504-31552238 GCF_002162155.2 Triticum dicoccoides
CGTCGGGGCGTGGGGGCGGCGGGGTGGTGGGTCGACGGGGCAAGCGGCGGTGGGTGGCGGGGGCGGCGACGGGTAGTGGGGCGGCGGCGGGCGGTGAGGAGAGAGGGAGAGAAACAGAGAGAAGGTGCAGGGTGGGGCTCGGTCGTTAGTTAGGAAGAATCTTTGCCGTCCACCCACCCTTTGTCGTCCGCTTTGTTTCCTCTTTGGTGTCTACTAGCGGACGGCAAAGAGGGGTGCCGTTAAGTTTTCCTCAACTAACTCATTTAGTGGAGCCAGCTCTCTCTTTGCCGTCAGCCAGCGGACGACAAAGAACAGGCTGATGGCAAAGACCTTCTTTGCCGTCTGCCAGTTCTTTGCCGTCTGTTTTCCTTAAGCTGACGGAAAAGACCTTCTTTGCCATCCACCAGTGGACAACAAAGAACTGGCAGATGGCAAATAAGCTAATTCCAGTAGTGATAAACTGAATCATCAAATTTTTCACTCTTTAAACAAAGATTCAATTTCATAAGCACCCATAAAAGCAACAAATTCTTCTATTTGTTCCACATCATAGTAATCATATATACCATTAGCATAAGAAGCCAAGGTTTTATCATCATTAAATTTGCATGAAAAGGGAAGGTGTGGAGCCTTCATCCTAGAACAACAAGTATAGTCATATCTCAAGCATAGTTCCCGAGCATACCAATGCAACATATGAATTTGATCCCATAATAGTTTCCCTTTTTTAGTCAAGCGATAATCCCTAAAGTATTCACATTGATCCAACGCGTCTCCCATAACATAATTGAATGGGGTTTTCTCAGGATTATCAAAGTAGTACATAATCTCTTTCACATAATGAGCATCGGGGGTTTTAGGAGGTTCCCCATCTCCATGAGTAGCAAGTAGACCTAAATTTTTTGGTATTTCGTGTTCCATATCCATAACTATAGATAGAGAACAACTTAGAACAGCAAATAAAAATTACTTAGTGATAAAGCAAACAAGCACACACAAGAATATTCACCCCACGCTATGGCTCCCCGGCAACGGCGCCAGAAAAAGGTCTTGATAACCCACAAGTATAGGGGATCAATTGTAGCCTCTTTCGATAAGTAAGAGTGTCGAACCCAACGAGGAGCTAAAGGTAGAACAAATATTCCCTCAAGTTCTATCGACCACCAATACAAATCTACGCACGCTTGACCTTCGCTTTACCTAGAACAAGTATGAAACTAGAAGTACTTTGTAGGTGTTTTTGGATAGGTTTGCAAGATAATAAAGAGCAAGTAAATAAAAGCTAGGGCTGTTTAGATAGAGAAACAATAAAGTTAGTATAGCAAGTGTGGTAAAGTGGTGGTAGGAGTTGCGAAATTATCCCTAAGCAATTGACTATGTTACTAGACCGATAGGACAACGAAAATCTACTCAGACATCATAGGATGGCAACACATCATTGGATAATAATATGAAGCATAAAGCACCATGTTCAAGTAGAGCGTGCAGCAGATTGCGGGAGAGTGGACCGCTGTAGATAGATGGGGGAAGGTGATGGAGATGTTGGTGAAGAAGGAGGAGGTGTTGGTGAAGATCGCGGTGATGATGATGGCCCCCGGCGGAGTTCCGGCGCCACCGGAAGTGAGGGGGAGAGGGCCCCCTCCTTATTCTTCTTCCTTGACCTTCTCCCTATATGGGAGAAGGGTTTCCCCTCTGGTCCATGGCCTCCATGGCATGGGAGGGGCGAGAGCCCCTCCAAGATTGGATCTGTCTCTCTGTCTCTCTCTGTTTCTGCGTTCCCTGATTCTACCCTTTCACCGTTTCTTAAATTATCGGAGATCCGTAACTCCGATTGGGCTGAAATTTTAACACGATCTCTATCCGTATATTAGCTTTGTTGCGGTGAAAGAATGGCATCAACCACCTTACGGGGTGGCCACGAGGGCCCAGGGCGAGCTTGCCCCTTGGGGCGCGCCCCTGCCTCGTGGCCCCCTCGGGCATCATCTCGCGTTGATTCTTCTTCCCAAAAATCACATATATTCCAAAAAAAATCTCCGTCAGTTTTTATCCCGTTTGGACTCCGTTTGATATGGATTTTCTTCGAAACAAAAAACATGCAACAAACAGGAACTGGCACTGGGCACTGGATCAATATGTTAGTCCAAAAAATAGTATAAAAAGTTGCCAAAGTACATGAAAGTTGTATAATATTGGCATGGAACAATCAAAAATTATAGATAAGACGGAGACGTATCAATGCTATGTGTTCAAATGGTTATACCTTGCCAACTTTCAACCTTTTCAGAGTTCATTTGTAGTGCTTTTCAATTTCAGGGTCATATAATGCAAAAATATCAGTAAATGCATGAAAAATAACAAATGAAGTCAGAAAGGGTTGAAAATTGATGATGTGGCTTTGAATGGCGCATTTTGAACACACAAAAAGTCTCGAGTTCAAATTAGTTCAAAAAAATCTCTTTGTAACAGATGAGTTCTCGTCCGAAACCCTCATACTTCGAAAGAGATTGTCCATTTTGTACACGAAGTGCATCCATTTTTTGCCATAACCCTCTCAACTTTTTAGCACATGCTATGTGGGTGAAATGATGACACCATGCCAACTTTCAACCTCTTCAGAGTTAATTTTAAGTGCTTTCCAATTTCAGGGTCATTTAGCTCAAATAATAAACTAATAGCAAAAAGAATGAACTAGAAAACTTTTATGAAACTCTAATAGCAAAAATAGCAAAATATGTTTTTGATAAAAACAGACATTTCAAATAACCTAACAATTACCAAATTGAATACAATGATAAAACACAGTAATATTAAATAGCAGGAAAAAGAATCACTAAAAATATATTTTTATAGTAAAGTTATTCAAAATGTAGTGATTCACACAAATTTAAAAAAAATTGAATTTAAACTATTCGAATTGGAAAACTAATGGCACTAGCAAAAAGATTATAATTTTTATTACCTAAAAGCAAAAAGAATCACTAGAAAACAAGTAAGTACTTTGCTGTAAGTAGAAACAAAATAAAAGAAATAAAGAAAAAAATAAAACCAAAAAACTAGGAAAAATAAAAAAATGCCACCTACTGGGCCACCACGGCCTGAATACGATTAGAAAGATAACCACGGGCCAGGATTCATGCCCGCAGCAGGCCCAGTAGGCCCACAGGCAAGGAGTGACATATTAGGACCGAAAGCCTGTAGTTGAGAGGAGCTCGAGAGGGTGGGCGCAACAACGCTTATAAACCACTCTCGAGCTCTCTCAACTATGATCATCTATGAACAAAAAAATATCATATTCTATATAAAAATCATCATATAAAAGAAAAAACAAGCATATATACATGAAAAAACAAGCATATATATATCATCATATATATGAAAAAACAAGCATATATACATGAAAAAAACAAGCATAGGACAGGGAGGGCGCCGGCGGACCAAGGTGAGGAGGGGCAGGGGCGCGGGGTCGGCGGCGAGGATGGCGACGGCGATGACGTCGACAGGGCAGGGGCGCGCGCTCGGGGCAGGGGGCGACGGCCACGAAGGGGGCGAGGCAGGGCGAAGGCGACGACGGGGCGGGCCGGGGCGGCGCGCGTCGGGGTAGGAACGGGGCGGCGCGCGTCAGGGCAGGGGCGGCGAGCGGCGAGGGCGTCGGGCGAGGGCACGGGCCATGGCGAGGCGCGGGCGGTGGCGACGGTGGGCGACGGCGATGGCGGCGGGCGGCTGCGGGGCAGCATGGCGGCGTCGATGTCGTCGGCGTTGTCGGGGGCAACTGCGAATAAGAAGTGAAAATTTCCTAAGTGTCATCTTATATAGCAAAGCCTTTAATCCCGGTTGATGGCACCAACCGGGACTAATGCCTCCATTTACTCCTTGTTGGTGCCACCAACCGAGACCAAAGGTCTCTTTTTAGCAGCCCAAAGCGCGGGAAGCAGAGGTCTTTGGTCCCGGTTGGTGCCACCAACCGAGACTAAAGGGGGGCATTGGTCTCGGTTGGTGCCACGAACCGCGACCAATGCACCCCTTTAGTCCCGGTTGGTGGCACCAACCAGGCCCAAAGGCCTTGTGCTGCCCCGCGTTAAAAGTTTAGTAACACCTTGCTAGCTGAGAGAGCTCGAGAGTGGTTTATAAGCGCTGCTGCGCCCACCCACTCGAGCTCCTCTGAATTGTAAACTTTCGGGCCTAACCGTACGCTGTGTGCCTGTGGGCCTATTGGGCCTCCCGCGGGCCTGAATCTTGTCCCATGGTAGGGTTTCTAGTCGTATTCACGCCGTGGAAGCCCGGTAGGTGGCACTTTTTTTTGGTGCTTTATTTATTTTATTTGGTTTCTACTTACAACAAAATACTTATTGTTGCTATTTTTATTTATTTTATTAAAGTTTATTTTTATTATTTTTCTTTTAGGTCACAAAAATTATAAACTTTCTCTTACTGCCATTAGTTTTCAAATTTGTTTTTGTTGTTTTCTTTGTAGCTTTATTTATTTTTTATTTTTTTCTACTTACAACAAGATACTTATTGTTGCTATTTTTATTTATTTTATTAAAGTTTATTTTTAATTATTTTTCTCTTAGGTCACAAAAATTATAAACTTTCTGTTAGTGCCATTATTTTTCAAATTTGTTTTTTTGTTTTGTTTGTTGCTTTATTTATTTTATTTTGTTTCTACTTACAACAAAATACTTATTGTTGCTATTTTTATTTATTTTATTAAAGTTTATTTTTAATTCTTTTTGG
>NC_041392.1:31552389-31566791 GCF_002162155.2 Triticum dicoccoides
TTAACTTTACTATAAAAATAGTTTTTTCCTTTTTTTGTTTTTTGCATTGTATATTTTCTTCTATTTTTTTCTTAATTTTTTAATTCTTTTTGCTTTTAGGTTAGAAAAATTATAAACTTTCTGTTAGTGCCATTAGTTTTAGAAAAATTATAAACTTTCTGTTAGTGCCATTATTTTTCAAATTTGAATAGTTAAAATTTGAATTCTTTGAAATTTGTGTGAATCACAAGTTTGTGATTAACTTTACTAAAAACATGAGCATAGATGCGCTTATAGATAAAATTCAATCTAAATTCATAGTAAATTTCTATGAATTTCAGAGAAATTCACTCTGAATTTAGGTCAAATTTTCTGTATAAGGGCATGTATTTTCACTTTGAGAGGAGCTCAACAAGGCAGAGAGGGAAGTGCTTATAAACCGGTGTGAGCCCCCTTCGGTTGGCGAGGTGGGACTAAACTCTGACCGCAACGAGGACCAACCCTTTAGTCCCGGTTTGTGGCACAAACCGGGACTAATGCTCATGGGCCAGGGGCGAGGCGCATTGGTCCCGGTTGGTGCCACCAACCGGGACCAATGTCCCCTTTAGTCCCGGTTGATGGTACCAACCGGGACCAAAGGCCTTGTGCTGCCCCGCGTCAAAAGTTTAGTACCACCTCGCTAGCTGAGAGAGCTCGAGAGTGGTTTATAAGCGCTGCTGCGCCCACCCACTCGAGCTCCTCTGAATTGTAAGCTTTCGGGCCTAACCGTACGCTGTGTGCCTGTGGGCCTACTGGGCCTCCCGCGGGCCTGAATCTTGTCCCATGGTAGGGTTTCTAGTCGTATTCACGCCGTGGAAGCCCGATAGGTGGCACTTTTTTTTGGTGCTTTATTTATTTTATTTGGTTTCTACTTACAACAAAATACTTATTGTTGCTATTTTTATTTATTTTATTAAAGTTTATTTTTATTATTTTTCTTTTAGGTCACAAAAATTATAAACTTTCTCTTTCTGCCATTAGTTTTCAAATTTGTTTTTGTTGTTTTCTTTGTTGCTTTATTTATTTTTTATTTTTTTCTACTTACAACAAGATACTTATTGTTGCTATTTTTATTTATTTTATTAAAGTTTATTTTTAATTATTTTTCTCTTAGGTCACAAAAATTATAAACTTTCTGTTAGTGCCATTATTTTTCAAATTTGTTTTTTGTTTTGTTTGTTGCTTTATTTATTTTATTTTGTTTCTACTTACAACAAAATACTTATTGTTGCTATTTTTATTTATTTTATTAAAGTTTATTTTTAATTCTTTTTGGTTTTAGGTCAGAAAAATTATAAACTTTCTGTTAGTGCCATTAGTTTTCAAATTTGAATAGTTAAAATTTGAATTCTTTGAAATTTGTGTGAATCACAAGTTTGTGCTTAACTTTACTATAAAAATAGTTTTTTCCTTTTTTTTGTTTTTTGCATTGTATATTTTCTTTTATTTTTTTCTTAATTTTTTAATTCTTTTTGCTTTTAGGTTAGAAAAATTATAAACTTTCTGTTAGTGCCATTAGTTTTAGAAAAATTATAAACTTTCTGTTAGTGCCATTATTTTTCAAATTTGAATAGTTAAAATTTGAATTCTTTGAAATTTGTGTGAATCACAACTTTGTGATTAACTTTACTAAAAACATGAGCATAGATGCGCTTATAGATAAAATTCAATCTAAATTCATAGTAAATTTCTATGAATTTCAGAGAAATTCACTCTGAATTTAGGTCAAATTTCCTGTATAAGGGCATGTATTTTCACTTTGAGAGGAGCTCAACAAGGCAGAGAGGGAAGTGCTTATAAACCCGTGTGAGCCCCCTTCGGTTGGCGAGGTGGGACTAAACTCTGACCGCAACAAGGACCAACCCTTTAGTCCCGGTTTGTGGCACAAACCGGGACTAATGCTCATGGGCCAGGGGCGAGGCGCATTGGTCCCGGTTGGTGCCACCAACCGGGACCAATGTCCCCTTTAGTCCCGGTTGATGGTACCAACCGGGACCAAAGGCCTTGTGCTGCCCCGCGTCAAAAGTTTAGTACCACCTCGCTAGCTGAGAGAGCTCGAGAGTGGTTTATAAGCGCTGCTGCGCCCACCCTCTCGAGCTCCTCTCAATTGTAGGCTTTCGGGCCTAACCATACACTGTGTGCCTGTGGACCTACTGGGCCACCTGCGGGCCTGAATCCTGGCCCATGGTAGGGTTTCTAGTCGTATTCATGCCGTGGGGGCCCAGTAGGTGGCACTTTTTTTGTTTTCTTTGTTGCTTTATTTATTTTATTTTGTTTCTACTTACAATTAAATACTTATTGTTTCTATTTTTATTTATTTTATTAAAGTTTATTTTTAATTATTTTTCCTTTAGGTCACAAAAATTATAAACTTTCTGTTAGTGCCATTAGTTTTCAAATTTGAATAGTTAAAATTTGCATTCTTTGATATTTGTGGGAATCACAAGTTTGTGATTCACTTTCATATAAAAATAGTTTGTTTTGTTTTGTTTTTTGCATTATTTACTTTCTTTTATTTTTTGCTTTATTTTTTAATACTTTTTGCTTTTAGGTCAGAAAAATTATAAAGTTTCTGTTAGTGCCATTAGTTTTAGAAATATTATAAACTTTATGTTAGTGCCATTAGTTTTCAAATTTGAATAGTTAAAATTTGAATAATGGTATTAGGTCATAAAAAGTTGAAAGTTGGCATGGTATCATAATTTCACCCACATAGCATGTGCATGTACAAAAGGGACAATGGTATCATACTCGTCTGTTACAAAGTTGGCATGCTATCATCATAATAGTTGCGGGAGAAAGTCTTCACTTTTTCTTCGCTTGTGTTATTTGCTTATTGCACCGTAACCATGGATAATCTTCATCGTTTATCAGGATGCTTGGGTCAGCCTTGACTTTGAAGGGAGGAATTTCATGAAACTTTTCATAATCTTCAAACATGTTTGTCTTGCCCTCCACACCCACGATGTCCCTTTTTCCTAAAAGAACTATGTGGCGCTTTGGCTCACCGTATGATGTATTCGCTTCCTTATCTTTTCTTTTTCTCGGTTTGGTAGACATGTCCTTCACATAGATAACCTATGCCACATCATTGGCTAGGACGAACGGTTCGTCAGTGTACCCAAGATTTTTCAGATCCACTGTTGTCATTCCGTACTGTGGGTCTACCTGTACCCTGCCTCCTGACAGATTGACCCATTTGCACTTAAACAAAGGGACCTTAAAATCATGTCCGTAGTCAAGTTCCCATATGTCCACTATGTAACCATAATATGTGTCCTTTCCGCTCTCGGTTGCTGCATCAAAGCGGACACCGCTGTTTTGGTTGGTGCTCTTTTGATCTTGGGTGATCGTGTAAAATGTATTCCCATTTATCTCGTATCCTTTGTAAGTCAATACAGTCAAAGATGGTCCCCTGGACAACAAGTACAGCTCATCACAAACAGTGTTGTCACCTTTGAGACGTGTTTCCAACCAACTGCTGAAAGTCCTGATGTGTTCACATGTAATCCAGTCGTCGCAGTGCTCTGGGTGTTTGGAGCGCAAACTGTTCTTGTGTTCATCGACATAGGGGTCACCAAGGTAGAGTTATGTAGAACTGTGTAGTGTGCTTGAGACCAAGAATATCCGTCCCTGCATATTATTGAGTCCCCTCCCAGCGTTCCTTTTCCAGTCAGTCTCCCCTCATACCGCGATTTAGGGAGACCAATCTTCTTAAGGCCAGGAATGAAGTCAACACAAAACCCAATGACATCCTCTATTTGATGGCCCATGGAGATGCTTCCTTCTGGCCTAGCGCGGTTACAGACATATTTCTTTAGAACTCCCATGAACCTCTTAAAGGGGAACATATTGTGTAGAAATACGGGCCCCAGAATGACAATCTCGTCGACTAGATGAACTAGGACGTGCGTCATGATATTGAAGAAGGATGGTGGCAACACCAGCTCGAAACTGACAAGACATTGCGCCACATCACTCCTTAGTCTTGGTACGATTTCTGGATCATTCGCCTTCTGAGAGATTGCATTGAGGAATGCACATAGCTTCACAATGGCTAATCAGACGTTTTCCGATAGAAGCCCCCTCAATGCAACCGGAAGCAGTTGCGTCATAATCACATGGCAGTCATGAGACTTTAGGTTCTGGAACTTTTTCTCTGGCATATTTATTATTCCCTTTATATTCAACGAGAAGCCAGTCGTGACCTTCATACTGAGCAGGCATTCAAAGAATATTTCTTTCTCTTCTTTCGTAAGAGCGTAGCTGGCATGACCTTCATACTGCTTCGGAGGCATGCCGTCTTTTTTGTGCAAATGTTGCAGGTCCTCCCGTGCCTCAGGTGTATCTTTTGTCTTCCCATACATGCCCAAGAAGCCTAGCAGGTTCACGGAAAGGTTCTTCGTCATGTGCATCACGTCGATTGAAGAGCGGACCTCTAGGTCTTCCTAGTAGGGTATGTCCCAAAATATATATTTCTTCTTCCACATGGGTGCGTGTCTCTCAGCATCATTCGGAACAGCTAGTCCGCCGGGACCCTTTTCAAAGATTACGTGTAAATCATTGACCATAGCAAGTACGTGATCACTGGTACGCATGGCGGGCTTCTTCCGGTGATCTGCCTCGCCTTTGAAATGCTTGCCTTTCTTTCTTTTGACATTGATGGTTGGTCGGAAGAAATCGACGATGGCCCAGGTACACATTCTTCCTACATTTGTCCAGGTATATACTTTCAGTTTCATCTAAATAGTGCGTGCATGTGTGGTATCCCTTGTTTGTCTGTCCTGAAAGGTTACTGAGAGCGGGCCAATCGTTGATGGTTACAAACAGCAATGCGTGCAGGTTAAATTCCTCCTATTTGTGCTCATCCCACGTACATACACCATTTCCATTCCACAGCTGTAAAAGTTCTTCAACTAATGGCCTTAAGAATACATCAATGTCATTGCCGGGTTGCTTAGGGCCTTGGATGAGAATTGGCATCATAATGAACTTCCGCTTCATGCACATCCAAGGAGGAAGGTTATACATACATAGAGTCACGGGCCAGGTGCTGTGATTGCTGCTCTACTCCCCGAAAGGATTAATGCCATCTGCGCTTAAACCAAACCATACGTTCCTTAGGTCACTTGCAAACTCGGGCCAGTACTTTCTCTTGATTTTTCTCCACTGTGATCCGTCAACGGGTGCTCTCAACTTCCCGTCTTTCTTACGGTCCTCACTGTGCCATCGCATCAACTTGGCATGCTCTTCGTTTCTGAATAGACATTTCAACCGTGGTATTATAGGAGCATACCACATCACCTTCGCAGGAACCCTCTTCCTGGGGGGCTCGCCGTCAACATCACTAGGGTCATCTCGTCTGATCTTATACCACAATGCACCGCATATCGGGCATGCGTTCAGATCCTTGTACACACCGCGGTAGAGGATGCGGTCATTAGGGCATGCATGTATCTTCTGCACCTCCAATCCTAGAGGGCATACGACCTTCTTTGTTGCGTATGTACTGTCGGGCAATTCGTTATCCTTTGGAAGCTTCTTCTTCAACATTTTTAGTAGCTTCTCAAATCCTTTGGGGTACAACCCTTTTTGTGATCCTCTAACATGCGATCGAACTTCAGCTTCTCCTTTTGACTTTCGCATTGCGTCCTTGCATCGACAATGACCCGGCAAAGATCATCATCATAGGGCACATCGTCTGGTTCCTCATGATCTTCAGCAGCTTCCCCCATTGCAGCATCATTGGGCACATCGTCTGGTTCCTCTTGATCTTCAGCAGCTTCCCCCGTTGCAGCATCACCGTATTCAGGGGGCACATAGTTGTCATCGTCCTCTTCTTCTTCGCTGTCTTCCACCATAACCCCTATTTCTCCGTGCCTCGTCCAAAAATTATAGTGTGGCATGAAACCATTGTAAAGCAGGTGGGTGTAAAGGATTTTCCGGTCAGCGTAAGACTTCGTATTCCCACATTTAGGGCATGGACAACAAACAAAAACAATTTTGCTTGTTTGCCTCAGCCACTTCGAGAAAATCATGCATGCCCTTAATGTACTCGGAGGTGTGTCTGTCACCGTACATCCATTGCCGGTTCATCTGCGTGCATTATATATAATTAAGTGTGTCAAAAACCATTACAGAACATCATGAATAGATAATTAAGTGACCAAATTAATAGAAGTTCATCATCACATTAAAACCAAAGTACATACATAGTTCTCATCTAACAACATATAGCTCTCCAGAGCATCTAATTAATTAAACCATACATTGAAACTATGTAAAACATTTCAATGCGAAAACAAATGCGATCATAATCGCAACCAAGGTAACAATTGATCCAACGGCATAATGATACCAAGCCTCGGTATGAATGGCATATTTTCTAATCTTTCTCATCTTCAACCGCATTGCCTCCATCTTAATCTTGTGATCATCGACGACATCCGCAACATGCAACTCCAATATCATCTTCTCCTCTCAATTTTTTTTATTTTTTCCTTCAAGTAATTGTTTTCTTCTTCAACTAAATTTAACCTCTCGACAATAGGGTCGGTTGGAATTTCTGGTTCAACTAGCTCCTACATAAATAAAATCTATGTCACGTTGGTCGGCATAATTGTCATAAACAATAAATGAACCAAATAGTTATAAAAAGATAATATATACCACATCCGAATCATAGCCAGGACGAGGACCGACGGGGCGGATACCAAAACCATCGCACTATATATATATAACAAGCAATAATAAAAGTAAGAAAATTAGACAAGTATCTATCTAAAGTAAGAATTTTTTTTCTTTCAGAAAGAAGATAAGAACAAGAGGCTCACCACGGTGGTGCCGGTGATGAGCTCGGCGTGGGCGATCGACGGCAGTGAAGACGGGAATGGGACATGACGGGCTGCTAAACCAAGACAAATCTCGAGGAAAATGGAGCTTTGAGGTCGAGCTTTGAGAGGAGAAAGCTTAAATAGTGTGGCTCGGGCATTTCATCGAACACCTCATGTGCATAGGAGGTGAGCTAGAGCACCACAAAGCCCTCCCCTCGCCGGCCAGAGAAAAACAGAGCACTATGGAGTGCTCTGCTCGCGGGTGAGGGGTATATATAGGCACCTCATTGGTACCGGTTCATGACATGAACCGGGACTAAAGGGAAGCCTTTGGTTCCAGTTCAAGCCATCAACCAGGACCAATGGTGGTGGGCCAGGAGCGAGGCCCATTGGTCCCGGTTTGTCCCACCAACCGGGACCAAAGGGGCCAGACGAACCGGGACCAAAGCCCCCATGGGGCCCGGCAGGCCCCTGGCCTCACGAACCGGGACCAATGCCCCCATGGGTCCCGGTTCTGAACTGAACCGGGACTAATGGGCTGACCCGGCCTGAACCAAAGCCCTCTTTTCTACTAGTGCTACTACTATTTGAACCCTCGCTACTACTAATGAAATAGTAGTAGCGTGTCCAGAATACCAGGTGCTACTAGAATCCTAAATACTAGTAGCGTACAGTTTTTTCCCACGCTACTGAAGGAAATATGCCCTAGAGGCAATAATAAAGTTATTATTTATTTCCTTATATCATGATAAATGTTTATTATTCATGCTAGAATTGTATTAACCGGAAACATAATACATGTGTGAATACATAGACAAACAGAGTGTCACTAGTATGCCTCTACTTGACTAGCTCGTTAATCGAAGATGGTTATGTTTCCTAGCCATAGACATGAGTTGTCATTTGATTAACGGGATCACATCATTAGGAGAATGATGTGATTGACTTGACCCATTCCATTAGCTTAGCACTTGATCGTTTAGTTTGTTGCTATTGCTTTCTTCATAACATATACATGTTCCTATGACTATGAGATTATGCAACTCCCGTTTACCGGAGGAACACTTTGTGTGCTACCAAACGTCACAACGTAACTGGGTGATTATAAAGGTGCTCTACAGGTGTCTCCGAAGGTACTTGTTGGGTTGGCGTATTTCGAGATTAGGATTTTTCACTCCGATTGTCGGAGAGGTATCTCTGGGCCCTCTCGGTAATGCACATCACTTAAGCCTTGCAAGTAGGGCTGGACCAAAAGCTCGTAGCTCGTGAGCTTAATGAGCGCTCGATAGTTCGGCTCGTTAAGCTCATAGCTCACTTCTTAATGAACAGAGCCAATCATTGATTATAGCTCGTTAAGCTTAACGAGCTTAACGAGTGAGATAACGAGTTTCACGAGTAGCTCGTTGAGCTCGTTAGCAACAACACAACACATATTTTTATCTTATGTGACAAACTTTTTATAGCATCTCAGCCCATCTATTTCATCTAATCGACATATGAGGCAACAAACTACTTCATTTCTTTTTGTAGTCACCATATTTCATCTCGAAAACCATACCTACACATTCATCATGTATATCATAACATATTATAATCTGTTAACGAGCGCTCGCGAGCGCTCACGAGCTTAACGAGCTTCAAACGAGCCGAGCCGAGCAGGGTTTTCTGCTCGTTAATCTTAACGAGCTTAACGAGCCGAGCCTTAACAAGCACGAGCTTAACGACCCGAGCTGCTCGTTAGTCCCCCCCTACTTGCAAGCATTGCAACTAATAAGTTAGTTGCGGGATGATGTATTATGGAACGAGTAAAGAGACATGCCTGTAATGATATTTAGCTACGTATAGAGATACCGACCATCGAATCTCGGGCAAGTAACATACCGATGATAAAGGGAACAACGTATGTTGTTATGTGGTCCGGCCGATAAAGATCTTCGTAGAATATGTGGGAGCCAATATGAGCATCCAGGTTCCGCTATTGGTTATTGACCGGAGACATGTCTCGGTCATGTCTACATAGTTCTCGAACCCGTAGGGTCCGCACGCTTAAAGTTTCGGTGACGATTGTATTATGAGTTTATGTGATTTGATGTACCGAAGGTAGTTCGGAGTCCCGGATAAGATCGGGGACATGAAGAGGAGTCTCGAAATGGTCGATACGTAAAGATCGATATATTGGACGACTATATTCGGATATCGGAAAGGTTCCGAGTGATTCAGGTATTTTCGGGGGTACCGGGGAGTTACGGGAATACGACGAAGAAGTAATGGGCCTCATGGGCCAAGTGGTGCAAGAGAGGAGGCAGGGCGCGCGGCCCCCCTAGCCCAAACCGGTTTGGACTAGGGGGCCGGCCCCCTTTCCTCCTTTTCCTCCTTCTCCTTCCTTCTCCTTCTCCTCCTTCCTTTCCTCATCCTAGTAGGAGTAGGAAAGGGTAGTCCTACTCCTACTAGGAGGAGGACTCCTCCTCCTGGCGCGCCCATAGAGGGCCAGCCGGCCTCCGCCCTTGCTCCTTTATATACAGGGGCAGGGGGCACCTCTAGACACACAAGTTGATCAGTTGATCTATCCCAGCCGTGTGCGGTGCCCCCCTCCATCATATTCCACCTCGGTCATATCGTAGCAGTTCTTAGGCAAAGCCCTACGTCGGTAGCAACATCATCACTGTCACCACGCCGTCGTGCTGATGGAACTCTCCCGTGAAGCTCTGCTGGATCGGAGTTCGCGGGAAGTCATCGAGCTGAACGTGTGCTGAACTCGGAGGTGCCGTGCGTTCGGTACTTGGATCGGTCAGATCGTGAAGACGTTCGACTACATCAACCGCGTTGTGCTAACACTTACGCTTTTGGTCTACGAGGGTATATGGACTACACTCTCCCCTCTCGTTGCTATGCATCACCATGATCTTGCGTGTGCGTAGGAAAAATTTGAAATTACTACGTTCCCCAACAGCTACTACTCCCTTCGCTCCGAAATAATTGTCGCTGGGCAATCCAAGTACAAATTCTGCAACGCTATGAAATTTTCCCAGTTTCCAAATTTAGCGTTCCACCTGATCCACTCGCTTGCTCGCTGAATCCCCTTCCCTCGTCGCCTCTCCCTCTCCTCTACGTCGCCAGCTTCTCCTCTACGTGGCCGGCCACTCCCTTTCCTCGTGGCCGGCCACTCCCTCTCCTCGTCCCTGCCTTCCCCCTCTCCTTGTCGCCGGCCTCTTCCACCGCCTCTTTCTCCCCACCACCCACCTTCACTCACACCCCGTAGGTAAAGAAAATTGATTCTTTTTGCATCGGCGACGAGCTTCTCTGCGATGGAGGTGTGGATGTGTAGGGGCGTCAGAGCTGGATATGGGCTAGGGGGCGTGGATGTGGAGTGCCTCCCGAGCGGACCTAGAGCGGCGGCGGAGCAGCGGAGCGGCGGATCTGACGAGTCGGAGCAGCTGAGCGGCGCCGGACCAGCGCCTGAGCGGACCTAGAGTGGTGGCGGAACAGCGGAGCGGCCGGTCTGACGAGTCGGAGCGGCGGAGCGGCGCCGGAGCCTCCGCGTCATCGTACAGACCATCGACTAGGTACGCACACTGCAGAGGCAGAGCTACTCATACTGTAGATTCTTCTTACTCATCACAAGAAAACACTCCCGGGACCTCCTTTCGGTATTTGCATCTCAGAGTTCAGACAAGAAAACCGTTCAGAAATTGCAATTCATTCAGTGAGCGGGGGCATAATTCAAACACACAGCCAACACTGAAGGTCCTCCTCTTTTCACTTCACCAATTTAAATAAATTCAGTTACCAGCTCCATCCAGTCCATCCACCAGTGGAAAAAAGGGTGATCCACCATTCACCAGACTTGTTGGAAGCAATGTTCCTCTTCCTGATTTTCTTCTTTAAAATCTGCGGCTTCATCGATTGGCAAAGAAGCACGGAAAAAAACTTTTAACATTAATTATCTCTTCTGGTGGTTATAGTACTGCTGGAGTATTACGCTTCTTTATGAAATGATATCGACTTTGGGGTTGCACCTGGGACTGGGAGTTGAGGTAAGAAAACCAAACAGCAACTGCGCAACTTGTCCCTGATAGGCAAAGGAGCGTAAAATGGAGTACAATACTTGCAGTAGTTTTTCAGTGCTGTTTTGGTGTAGTGGTTGCAAGATTTAGAATAGCAAACAGATTCAGTATTTGGAGTAGCTGAATAATGAGATTTGCAGTTTTTGATTTGCAGTACATTTAAGCTGTATTTAGATCAGCTGAATAATCAGATTTTCAGTATTGTTTCTGATTTTCTGCAACCTAAGCTGGAGTACATTTAAGTCATTTGCTAGCACTTCTTGCAGCAGTAGCATGCGAGTATTTTTGCACATATTTGTATCATTTGCAAATATTTGTATCAGCAATATAAACATGTTATCCTAATTTTTTCATCCACTATCTTTGTTTTCTGTTGGCAAGTATTGATAATTCTTGCTGTCATTTCCCTTTTTATGACAAGTATTGATATATTGGTTGATTATTGTCAGCAAGTTACAGACTTCTTTGAAGTGTCAGTGCACAAGTGTATATAAACAGACTATGCCTTGATACAGTTCTTTAGCTTCTTTTCAGTTAAGGCTATGAGTACTCTTCTACTGGAGTTTCAGTTAAAGCTTAATTTTAAAATTTATTATGAGGAGAAGTACTCATAAACATTTAGCTGGAGTATTTATCTGGAGTACTCCTTGTTCAATGTAACCTTGCATTTATCCGGTGTACTCGTTTGTGCTGTAAGTGTGTACTCATTTGTAGCCAACTTTGTAAGAAGATGTTCAGAGACCCATGTAGAATGATGTTCATATTACTCCTATAGAGACGGATGTAGACATGAAGTAGTAATAGAGACCCATGTACTCCTTGTATTCATGTGTACAGTAAGAAGCAGATAGTGTGCCTTGCCAGCTGCTCTTTTCTTTGCTTTACCTCAGGATAACACACTAAGATTTTCACATTGTGAATAATACAACAGCCATTGTGAAATTAGAAGCAAATTTTCATTTCTTGGCTATGACTGTAAATTGAAAGTGCCATTGCTAACTAACCAAAGCCAGCCATGTTTAAAGAATAAATGTAGGCTTAACACACAACCAAAGCAAGCCATGTTTAATTAGCCATATTTGGATGCCAGATGTAAAATGTGGCATGCAGGCTGCACACTGGACCTGTTATAGCACATACACTTGCCTCCTTTATTTGTCTCCTTTATTTCATTTAACTCTTGAATTTCAAATTCTAGTAATTCCTCAAATTCTACTGTAATGTTTGACTGAATCAATCTTGTGCAGTTAGTTTCTGTAATTTGAGGCGAGGAGTACCTGCCTGGAGTTTTGTGTGTGGCGAGGACCAGGCGGGGGTGCAACGAGGATCAGGCTGGGCAGCGGGGCGAGGACCAAGCTGGGGCGGCGGCGACCAGACTGGGGCGCAGGAGGAAGTTGGGCCTGCTGCTGGCGACGGGGACGAGCAGCTGGAGGGGCCTGCTGCTGGCGACAGGGGAGCCCGGCGGAGGGTGGAGGGGGAGGAGGGGCCTGTTGCTGGAGGGCCGAGGAGGAGGAAGGGCCTGCTGCTGGCGACGGGGACGAGCAGCTGGACGACAGGGAGGAGCCTGGTGGAGGCTCCTGCTGGTGGAGGGCGAAGGAGGAGGGGCCTGCTGCTGGCCTGGACGAGTAGCTGGAGGAGGTGGAGGGTGGAGGAAGAGGAGGCAAGCGCTGGCCTGGAGGAAGACAACGAGGAAGACGATGATCTGTTTTCAAATTACGGGTAGTTTGGTATGTTCCCTCGTTTTCACCTGGTTGGAGTATTCCCCCGGCGACAATTATTTCGGAACCGAGAGAGTAGTAACTAATTAGGGATTAAAAAATAAAAACATAAAATGCTGCAGTACAGAAAATAGTCTAGGAAAGCAACTCAAATCCAACACTCAGATAGGATTTTGGAGCGTATTGTGAAGAGCATTAATTGCAACTCAAATCATCAATGGTAACAACACTTAGAGGACACCTGACAAGGCTACAAATATATTGGCACAATGTGACAATTGTCCTCGTGATACAGAAAATCTACCAAGGCGTCAAGGTCCTTCACCTCAGCAACCTCGAAACAGTGGCGTCGAGGTCCTCCACCTCGACGACCTCCGAATGGTGGCGTCAATGCCCTCCACCTAGGCGACCTCCGGTGTCGCAATCACCTGGACAATCATCTGTGTGACACGGTCGCCGGGCTTCATGGCGAAGTCTGTCTCCGAGTGGTTGAAGAGCACAATGCCCACCGGGTCCCGGTAGTCCGCGTCGATCACCCCTGCGCACATGACGGGAAAGTGAAAACGTGTTAGTTCGTGTCCTTGTGCAGACCCAGTGGGGTATTTTCTTTATTTTATCAGTCTCTTTTAATCTATTATGAATATTCGGAACAGAAAGACACCTACTAAATGCATACCCTAGCTATACGTGTCCATCACTACCAGAAATTATCTAGTTGCCGACGGCCTCATCTATGCCGACGGCGCCCGTCGGCATAAATGGACATATGCCGACGGCCAAGGGCAGGCCGTAGGCGTAGAATAGCCGTCGGCATAGGTGTATCTATGTCGACGGGGGCCGTCGGCATATTACGGCCATCGGTACAGCTCGCGGTACGCCTACGGGGACCGTCGGCATAGAAGAGGCCGTCGGCATAGAAAGGGCCCACCTACCCGATTAGCGGCGACCGTTTGACGGCGTCAAAACTACGCCGACGGGGGGATAACGGCGGCCATCGGCATAACTATGCCGATGGCTAGGCCGTCGGCATAGAATTGCTAACATCACCGATCCGCGCCGTCGACACGTCATCGATCCGAGGGAGTGAGGGCCTGTGGTGTGGAAGAGTTATGCCGACGGCATAGCCGTCGGCATAGTCCTAGCCCATGCTATCTGCCACGTCATCAATCCGCGTGCAATGCCATGTCATCGATCCGTGGGATCGTAGCTCCGTGTGCGCAGCTATGCCGACGGCCTTGCCGTCTGCATACCTTTATTTTTTTATTTTTAGTTTATATATTTATTATTTTGTATTTTTTTCACAACATAAATGTGCCTTATCTAAACAAAAAACATGCCCCGATGGTATATCGATTGCCCCCCTCACGGACGTCACTGCCGCCGTGTCACGGAGGGGGGAAACGGTCGACATGGAGGGAATCTGGTTAGAGGGGGGATTCGGGGTGGCCTTCGGGGTGTAGCTATGCTACCGAAACATCGCATGGGTCCCGATGCATGTGTGAAAGTGTTCTGGCATGCGTAGACGCCTGTCTTGGGGCTCCATGGTGTGGCCCCCTCCACGGAAGGCAGAGCCGCCGTCACTTGGAGGGGGGAAGGTGCAGGTGCGGTGGAACCAGAGGGAATCTAGTGTTGGGTTGGGTCCAAACCGTGTTCGGGGATGTTGCTATGGGCTGACCTATCGCAACCAGGTGGAAGAGTCCATCGGTCAAAGCCCGCCCGACGAAAGTCAAAGGGCTAGATCTACTCGTCGACTAGGATTCGGGGTGGCC
>NC_041392.1:31567807-31584995 GCF_002162155.2 Triticum dicoccoides
TGCGGGTGTGGTGGAACCGGAGGGAATCTAGTGTTGGGTTGGGTCCAGACCGTGTTCGGGGATGTTGCTATGGGATGACCTATCGCAACCAGGTGGAAGAGTCCACCAGTCAAAGCCCGTCCAGCGAAAGTCAAAGGGCTAGATCTACTGGTCAACTGGGATTCGGGGTGGCCTTCGGGGTGTTGCTATGCCACCAAAACATCGCACGGGTCCCGATGCATGTGTGAAAGTGTTCTAGCATGCGTAGACGCCCGTCTTGGGGCTCCATGGTGTGGCCCCCCACCACGGAAGGTAGAGCAGCCGTCACTTAGAGGGGGGATGGTGCGGGTGCGGTGGAACCGGAAGCGATGACACGGTAGTAGACGTTCTGCGGTAACGATGCGGCGTCAATATTACTAAATACTCGGAGCGCGATAAAATCATGATTTTTGTTGCACGACGTGGGCACATGTGCTATAGGAACGATGGTATTTTTTTATAATTTTTGGTGATGGAGAAGTATCCGCAAAATTCCCTCTACACAGATTGCCCTTCCCGCGTCTACGGCTGTGGCCGGCGTCCTCCGGGGGCTAGCATGCCGCGAAATCTTGCGCCGGCGGCCTCTCACAAGTCTGGAAGTGTTGTGGTGGTTGCAAACGCCTGGCACGCGTGTCCGGGGTGTGCCCCCCTCACGGACGGCGCTGCCGCCGGCACCTGGAGGGGGGAAACGGACGCGTGGGGTCTACACGGAGGGGATCTTGCTGTGGGTCTGGCCCGTATGTTGCTCCAAAGTGTTCCTATGGGCTGACCTAACACAATCGGGTGGGGAGGTCCACTGGTCAAAGCCCGTCCGTGCAAAGTCAAAGGGGTAGATCCCGTGGTCAAACACTACAGGGTTAGGCGGGACGGGGGCACTGGGGGTAGCAATGCCACCGAAGCGTCGCACCGGGCCCTCATACATGCGGGGTGGTGTGGTGGCATGTCCGAAGAGGCGGGACGCGTCTCCGGGGCGTGGCCCCCCTCACGGACGGCGATGACACGGTACTAGACGTTCTGCGGTAATGATGCGGCGTCAATATTACTAAATACTCGGAGCGCGATAAAATCATGACTTTTTTGCACGACGTGGGCACATGTGCTATAGGAACGATGGTATTTTTTCATAATTTTTGGTGATGGAGAAGTATCCGAAAAATTCCCTCTACGCGGATTGCCCTTCGCGCGTCTACGGCTGTGGGCGGCGGCCTCCGGGGGCTAGCATGCCGCCAAATCTTGCGCCCGCGGCCTCTCACAAGTCTGGAAGTGTTGTGGCGGTTGCAAACGCCCGGCACGCATGTCTTGGGTGTGCCCCCCTCACGGACGGCGCTGCCGCCGGCACCTGGAGGGGGGAAACGGACGCGTGGGGTCTACACGGAGGGGATCTTGCTGTGGGTCTGGCCCGGATGTTGCTCCAAAGTGTTCCTATGGGCTGACCTAACACAACCGGGCGGGAAGGTCCACTGGTCAAAGCCCATCCGTGCAAAGTCAAAGGGCTAGACCCCGTGGTCAAACGCTACAGGGTTAGGCGGGACGGGGGCATTGGGGGGTAGCAATGCCACCGGAGCATCGCACCGGCCCCTCATACATGCGGGGTGGTGTGGTGGCATGTCCGAAGAGGCGGGACGCGTCTCCGGGGCGTGCCCCCCCCCCCCTCATGGACGGCGATGACACGGTAGTAGACGTTCTGCGGTAATGATGCGGCGTCAATATTACTAAATACTCGGAGCGCGATAAAATCATGATTTTTTTCACGACGTGGGCACATGTGCTATAGGAACGATGGTATTTTTTCATAATTTTTGGTGATGGAGAAGTATCCGAAAAATTCCCTCTACGCGGATTGTGTTGGAAATACGCCCTAGAGGCAATGATAAAAGCATTATTATTATATTTCCTTGTTCATGATAATTGTCTTTATTCATGCTATAATTGTGTTATCCGGAAATCGTAATACATGTGTGAATAACAGACACCATCATGTCCCTAGTAAGCCTCTAGTTGACTAGCTCGTTGATCAACAGATAGTCATGGTTTCCTGACTATGGACATTGGATGTCATTGATAACGAGATCACATCATTAGGAGAATGATGTGATGGACAAGACCCAATCCTAAACATAGCATAAGATCGTGTAGTTCGTTTGCTAGAGTTTTTCCCATGTCAAGTATCCTTTCCTTAGACCATGAGATCGTGTAACTCCCGGATACCGTAAGAGTGCTTTGGGTGTACCAAACGTCACGACGAAACTGGGTGACTATAAAGGTAGACTGCGGGTATCTCCGAAAGTGTCTGTTGGGTTGACACGGATCAAGACTGGGATTTGTCACTCCGTATGACGGAGAGGTATCACTGGGCCCACTCGGTAGTGCATCATCATAATGAGCTCAAAGTGACCAAGTGTCTGGTCACGGGATCATGCATTACGGTACGAGTAAAGTGACTTGCCGGTAACGAAATTGAACGAGGTATTGGGACACCGACGATCGAATCTCGGGCAAGTAACATACCGATTGACAAAGGGAATTGTATATGGGTTTGCTTGAATCCTCGACATCGTGGTTCATCCGATGAAATCATCGTGGAGTATGTGGGAGCCAACATGGGTATCCAGATCCCGCTGTTGGTTATTGACCGGAGAGTCGTCTCGGTCATGTCTACATATCTCCCGAACCCGTAGGGTCTACACACTTAAGGTTCAGTGACGCTAGGGTTGTAGGGATATGTATATGCAGTAACCCGAATATTGTTCGGAGTCCCGGATGAGATCCCGGACGTCACGAGGAGTTCCAGAATGGTCCGGAGGTAAAGAATTATATATAGGAAGTGCTATTTCGGCCATCGGGACAAGTTTCGGGGTTATCGGTATTGTACCGGGACCACCGGAAGGGTCCCGGGGGCCCACCGGGTGGGGCCACCTACCCCGGGGGGCCACATGGGCTGTAGATGGTGCGCCTTGGCTTACATGGGCCAAGGGCACCAGCCCCAATAGGCCCATGCGCCTAGGGTTTCCAAAGGGGAGGAGTCCCACTAGTGGAAGGCACCCCTAGGTGCCTTGGGGGGAGGGAAACCTCCCTTGGCCGCCGCCGCCCCTAGGAGATTGGATCTCCTAGGGCCGGCGCCCCCCCCCTTGGCCCTCCTATATATAGTGGGGGAAGGAGGGCTTTTGATCTATGCCTTTGGTTGCATCCTTCTCCCTCTCCAACACCTCCTCCTCCTCCATAGTGCTTGGCGAAGCCCTGCCGGAGTACTGCAGCTCCATCAACACCACGCCGTCGTGCTGCTGCTGGTGCCATCTCCCTCAACCTCTCCTTCCCCCTTGCTGGATCAAGAAGGAGGAGACGTGGCTGTTCCGTACGTGTGTTGAACGCGGAGGTGCCGTCCGTTCGGTGCTAGGATCTCCGGTGATTTGGATCACGTCGTGTTCGCCTACCTCATCCCCGTTCTTTGAACGCTTCCGCACGCGATCTACAAGATACGTAGATGCATCTAATCACTCGTTGCTAGATGAACTCATAGATGGATCTTGGTGAAACCGTAGGAAAATTTTTGTTTTCTGCAATGTTCCCCAACAGTGGTATCAGAGCTAGGTCTATGCATAGTTCTTTGCGCGAGTAGAACACAATTTGTTGTGGGTGTAGATGTTGTCAACTTTCTTGCCGCTACTAGTCTTATCTTGCTTCAACGGTATTGTGGGATGAAGCGGCCCGGACCAACCTTACACGTATGCTTACGTGAGACCGTTTCCACCGACTAACATGCACTAGTTGCATAAGGTGGCTGGCGGGTGTCTGTCTCTCCTACTTTAGTTGGAGCGGATTCGATGAAAAGGGTCCTTATGAAGGGTAAATAGAAGTTAACAAATCATGTTGTGGCTTTCACGTAGGTAAGAAAACGTTCTTGCTAGAACCCTACTTCGGCCACGTAAAACTTGCAACAACAATTAGAGGACGTCTAACTTGTTTTTGCAGCAAGTGTTTTGTGATATGATATGGCCAAAGTTGTGATGAATGATGAATGATATATATGTGATGTATGAGTTGTTCATGCTATTGTAATAGGAATCACGACTTGCATGTCGATGAGTATGACAACCGGCAGGAGCCATAGGAGTTGTCTATATTTTTTGTATTACCTGCGTGTCATTAAGAAACGCCATGTAAATTACTTTACTTTATTGCTAAACACGTTAGCCATAGTAGTAGAAGTAATAGTTGGCGAGCAACTTCATGGAGACACAATGATGGAGATCATGATGATGGAGATCATGGTGTCAAGCCGGTGACAAGATGATCATGGAGCCCCAAGATGGAGATCAAAGGAGCTATGTGATATTGGCCATATCATGTCACTATTATTATTTGATTGCATTTGATGTTTATCATGTTTTGCATCTTGTTTACTTAGAACGACGGTAGTAAATAAGATGATCCCTCATAATAATTTCAAGAAAGTGTTCCCCCTAACTGTGCACCGTTGCGACAGTTTGTTGCTTCAATGCACCACGTGATGATCGGGTGTTTGATTCAAACGTTCACATACAACGGGTGTAAGACAGATTTACACATGCAAACACTTAGGTTGACTTGACGAGCCTAGCATGTGTATAGACATGGCCTCGGAACACAGAAGACCGAAAGGTCAAGCATGAGTCGTACAGAAGATACGATCAACATGAAGATGTTCACCGACGTTAACTAGTCCGTCTCACGTGATGATCGGACACGGCCTAGTTGACTCGGATCATGTTATACTTAGATGACTAGAAGAGGGATGTCTATCTAAGTGGGAGTTCATTGAATAATTTGATTAGATGAACTTAATTATCATGAACTTAGTCTAAAATCTTTACTATATGTCTTGTAGATCAAATGGCCAACGTAGTCCTCAACTTCAACGCGTTCCTAGAGAAAACCAAGCTAAAAGACGATGGCAGCAACTATACGGACTGGGTCCGAAACCTGAGGATCATCCTCATAGCTGCCAAGAAAGATTATGTCCTACAAGCACCGCTAGGTGACCCGCCTGTCCCACAGAACCAAGACGTTATGAACGCTTGGCAGACACGTGCTGATGACTACTCCCTCGTTCAGTGCGGCATGCTTTACAGCTTAGAGCCGGGGCTCCAAAAGCGTTTTGAGAGACATGGAGCATATGAGATGTTCGAAGAGCTGAAAATGGTTTTTCAAGCTCATGCCCGGGTCGAGAGATATGAAGTCTCCGACAAATTCTTTAGCTGTAAGATGGAGGAAAATAGTTCTGTTAGTGAGCACATACTCACTATGTCTGGGTTACATAACCGCTTGACTCAGCTGGGAGTTAATCTCCCGAATGATGCGGTCATTGACAGAATCCTCCAGTCGCTTCCACCAAGCTACAAGAGCTTTGTGATGAACTTCAATATGCAGGGGATGGAAAAGACCATTCCTGAGGTATTTGCAATGCTGAAATCAGCAGAGGTAGAAGTCAAGAAAGAACATCAAGTATTGATGGTCAATAAAACCACTAAGTTCAAGAAGGGCAAGGGTAAAAAGAACTTCAAGAAGGACGGCAAGGGAGTTGCCGCGCCCGGTAAGCAAGCTACTGGGAAGAAGCCAAAGAATGGACCCAAACCCGAGACTGAGTGCTTTTATTGCAAGGGAAGTGGTCACTGGAAGCGGAACTGCCCCAAATACTTAGCGGACAAGAAGGCCGGCAAAACAAAAGGTATATATGATATACATGTAATTGATGTGTACCTTACTAGTACCCATAGTATCTCCTGGGTATTTGATACCGGTGCAGTTGCTCACATTTGTAACTCAAAGAAGGGGCTGCGGAATAAGCGGAGACTGGCAAAGGACGAGGTGACGATGCGCGTCGGGAATGGTTCCAAGGTCAATGTGATCGCCGTCGGCACGCTACCTCTATATTTACCTTCGAGATTAGTTTTAAACCTTAATAATTGTTATTTAGTGCCAGCTTTGAGCATGAACATTGTATCGGGATCTCGTTTAATTCGAGATGGCTACTCATTTAAATCCGAGAATAATGGTTGTTCCATTTATATGAGAGATATGTTTTATGGTCATGCTCCTATGGTGAATGGTTTATTCTTAATGAATCTCGAGCGTAATGCTACACATATTCATAGTGTGAGTACCAAAAGATGTAAGGTTGATAATGATAGTCCCACATACTTGTGGAACTGCCGCCTTGGTCACATAGGTGTCAAACGCATGAAGAAGCTCCATGCAGATGGACTTTTAGAGTCTCTTGATTATGAATCATTTGACACGTGCGAACCATGCCTCATGGGTAAAATGACCAAGACTCCGTTCTCAGGAACAATGGAGCGAGCAACCAACTTATTGGAAATCATACATACTGATGTGTGCGGTCCAATGAGTGTTGAGGCTCGCGGTGGCTATCGTTATGTTCTCACCCTCACTGATGACTTGAGTAGATATGGGTATGTCTACTTAATGAAACACAAGTCTGAAACCTTTGAAAAGTTCAAGGAATTTCAGAGTGAGGTTGAGAATCAACGTGACTGGAAAATCAAGTTTCTACGATCAGATCATGGAGGAGAATACTTGAGTCACGAATTTGGCACACACTTAAGAAAATGTGGAATAGTTTCACAACTCACGCCGCCTGGAACACCTCAGCGTAATGGTGTGTCCGAACGTCGTAATCGCACTCTATTAGATATGGTGCGATCTATGATGTCTCTTGCCGATTTACCGCTATCTTTTTGGGGGTATGCTTTAGAGACTGCCGTATTCACTTTAAATAGGGCTCCGTCGAAATCCGTTGATACGACACCGTTTGAATTATGGTTTGGTAAGAAACCTAAGTTGTCGTTTCTAAAAGTTTGGGGATGCGATGCTTATGTCAAGAAACTTCAACCTGAAAAGCTCGAACCCAAGTCGGAAAGGTGCGTCTTCATAGGATACCCTAAAGAAACTGTTGGGTATACCTTCTACCTCAGATCCGAAGGCAAGATCTTTGTTGCCGAGAATGGATTCTTTCTGGAGAAAGAGTTTCTCTCGAAAGAAGTAAGTGGGAGGAAAGTAGAACTTGATGAAGTATTACCTCTTGAACCGGAAAATGGCGCAACTCAAGAAAATGTTCCTGTGGTGCCTGCACCGACTAGAGAGGAAGTTAATGATGATGATCAAGATACTTCTGATCAAGCTCCTACTGAAATTCGAAGGTCCACAAGGACACGTTCCGCACCAGAGTGGTACGGCAACCCTGTCTTGGAAATCATGTTGTTAGACAACGGTGAACCTTCGAACTATGAAGAAGAGATGGCGGGCCCGGATTCCGACAAATGGCTAGAAGCCATGAAATCCGAGATAGGATCCATGTATGAAAACGAAGTATGGACTTTGACTGACTTGCCCGTTGAGCGGCGAGCCATAGAAAATAAATGGATCTTTAAGAAGAAGACAGACACGGATGGTAATGTGACCATCTATAAAGCTCGGCTTGTCGCTAAGGGTTATCAACAAGTTCAAGGGGTTGACTACGATGAGACTTTCTCACCGGTAGCGAAGCTAAAGTCCGTCCGAATCATGTTAGCAATTGCCGCATTCTACGATTATGAAATATGGCAAATGGACGTCAAAACGGCATTCCTTAATGGCTTCCTTAAGGAAGAATTGTATATGATGCAGCCGGAAGCTTTTGTCGATCCTAAGAATGCTAACAAGGTGTGCTAGCTCCAACGCTCGATTTATGGGCTGGTGCAAGCATCTCGGAGTTGGAACATTCGCTTTGATGAGATGATCAAAGCGTTTGGGTTTACACAGACTTATGGAGAAGCCTGCGTTTACAAGAAAGTGAGTGGGAGCTCTGTAGCATTTATCATACTATATGTAGATGACATACTTTTGATGGGAAATGATATAGAACTCTTGTACAACATCAAGGCCTACTTGAATAAGAGTTTTTTAATGAAGGACCTTGGAGAAGCTGCTTATATATTAGGCATCAAGATCTATAGAGATAGATCAAGACGCCTCATAGGTCTTTCACAAAGCACATACCTTGATAAGATATTGAAGAAGTACAATATGGATCAATCTAAGAAGGGGTTCTTGCCTGTGTTACAAGGTATGAAATTGAGCTCAGCTCAATGTCCGACCACGGCAGAAGATATAGAAGAGATGAGTGTCATCCCCTATGCCTTAGCCATAGGTTCTATTATGTATGCCATGCTGTGTACCAGACCTGATGTAAACCTTGCCGTAAGTTTGGTAGGAAGGTACCAAAGTAATCCCGGCAAGGAACACTGGACAGCGGTCAAGAATATCCTGAAGTACCTGAAAAGGACTAAGGAAATGTTTCTCGTTTATGGAGGTGACGAAGAGCTCGTCGTAAAGGGTTACGTCGACGCTAGCTTCGACACAGATCTGGACGACTCTAAGTCACAAACTGGATACGTGTATATTTTGAATGGTGGGGCAGTAAGCTGGTGCAGTTGCAAGTAGAGCGTCGTGGCGGGATCTACATGTGAAGCGGAGTACATGGCAGCCTCGGAGGCAGCACATGAAGCAATATGGGTGAAGGAGTTCATCACCAACCTAGGAGGCATACCCAATGCGTCGGGGCCAATCAAACTCTTCTGTGACAACACTGGAGCTATTGCACTTGCCAAGGAGCCCCGGTTTCACAAGAAGACAAGGCACATCAAGCGTCGCTTCAACTCCATTCGTGAAAATGTTCAAGATGGAGACATAGAGATTTGTAAAGTACATACGGACCTGAATGTAGCAGATCCGTTGACTAAACCTCTCCCTAGGGCAAAACATGATCAACACCAGAATTCCATGGGTGTTCGATTCATCACAATGTAACTAGATTATTGACTCTAGTGCAAGTGGGAGACTGTTGGAAATATGCCCTAGAGGCAATAATAAAAGCATTATTATTATATTTCCTTGTTCATGATAATTGTCTTTATTCATGCTATAATTGTGTTATCCGGAAATCGTAATACATGTGTGAATAACAGACACCATCATGTCCCTAGTAAGCCTCTAGTTGACTAGCTCGTTGATCAACAGATAGTCATGGTTTCCTGACTATGGACATTGGATGTCATTGATAACGAGATCACATCATTAGGAGAATGATGTGATGGACAAGACCCAATCCTAAACATAGCATAAGATCGTGTAGTTCGTTTGCTAGAGTTTTTCCCATGTCAAGTATCCTTTCCTTAGACCATGAGATCGTGTAACTCCCGGATACCGTAAGAGTGCTTTGGGTGTACCAAACGTCACAACGTAACTGGGTGACTATAAAGGTAGACTGCGGGTATCTCCGAAAGTGTCTGTTGGGTTGACACGGATCAAGACTGGGATTTGTCACTCCGTATGACGGAGAGGTATCACTGGGCCCACTCGGTAATGCATCATCATAATGAGCTCAAAGTGAACAAGTGTTTGGTCACGGGATCATGCATTACGGTACGAGTAAAGTGACTTGCCGGTAACGAAATTGAACGAGGTATTGGGATACCGACGATCGAATCTCGGGCAAGTAACATACCGATTGACAAAGGGAATTGTATATGGGGTTGCTTGAATCCTCGACATCGTGGTTCATCCGATGAAATCATCGTGGAGTATGTGGGAGCCAACATGGGTATCCAGATCCCGCTGTTGGTTATTGACCGGAGAGTCGTCTCGGTCATGTCTACATATCTCCCGAACCCGTAGGGTCTACACACTTAAGGTTCAGTGACGCTAGGGTTGTAGGGATATGTATATGCAGTAACCCGAATATTGTTCGGAGTCCCGGATGAGATCCCGGACGTCACGAGGAGTTCCAGAATGGTCCGGAGGTAAAGAATTATATATAGGAAGTGCTATTTCGGCCATCGGGACAAGTTTCGGGGTTATCGGTATTGTACCGGGACCACCGGAAGGGTCCCGGGGGCCCATCGGGTGGGGCCACCTACCCCGGGGGGCCACATGGGCTGTATAGGGTGCGCCTTGGCTTACATGGGCCAAGGGCACAAGCCCCAATAGGCCCATGCGCCTAGGGTTTCCAAAGGGGAGGAGTCCCACTAGTGGAAGGCACCCCTAGGTGCCTTGGGGGGGGGAGGGAAACCTCCCTTGGCCGCCGCCCCCCCCTAGGAGATTGGATCTCCTAGGGCCGGCACCCCCCCTTGGCCCTCCTATATATAGTGTGGGAAGGAGGGATTTTGATCTATGCCTTTGGTTGCATCCTTCTCCCTCTCCAACACCTCCTCCTCCTCCATAGTGCTTGGCGAAGCCCTGCCAGAGTACTGCAGCTCCATCAACACCACGCCGTCGTGCTGCTGCTGGTGCCATCTCCCTCAACCTCTCCTTCCCCCTTGCTGGATCAAGAAGGAGGAGACGTGGCTGTTCCGTACGTGTGTTGAAGGCGGAGGTGCCGTCCGTTCGGTGCTAGGATCTCCGGTGATTTGGATCACGTCGTGTTCGACTACCTCATCCCCGTTCTTTGAACGCTTCCGCATGCGATCTACAAGGTACGTAGATGCATCTAATCACTCGTTGCTAGATGAACTCATAGATGGATCTTGGTGAAACCGTAGGAAATTTTTTGCTTTCTGCAACGTTCCCCAACAGATTGCCCTTCGCGCGTCTACGGCTGTGGCCGGCGGCCTCCGGGGGCTAGCATGCCGCCAAATCTTGCGCCGGCGGCCTCTCACAAGTCTGAAAGTGTTGTGGCAGTTGCAAACGCCCGGCACGCGTGTTCGGGGTGTGCCCCCCTCACGGACAGCGCTGCCGCCGGCACCTGGAGGGGGGAAACGGATGCGTGGGGTCTACACGGAGGGGATCTTGCTGTGGGTCTGGCCCGGATGTTGCTCCAAAGTGTTCCTATGGGCTGACCTAACACAACCGGGTGGGGAGGTCCACTGGCCAAAGCCTGTCCGTGCAAAGTCAAAGGGGTAGATCCCGTGGTCAAACGCTACAGGGTTAGGCGAGATGGGGGCACTGGGGGGTAGCAATGCCACCGGAGCGTCGCACCGGGCCCTCATACATGCGGGGTGGTGTGGTGGCATGTCCGAAGAGGCGGGACGCGTCTCCGGGGCGTGGCACCCCCTCACGGACGACGATGACATGGTAGTAGACATTCTGCGGTAACGATGCAGCGTCAATATTACTAAATACTCGGAGCGCGATTAAATCAAGAGTTTTTTTACACGACGTGGGCACATGTGCTTTAGGAACAATGGTATTTTTTCATAATTTTTGGTGATGGAGAAGTATCCGAAAAATTCCCTCTACGCGGATTGCCCTTCGCGCGTCTACGGCTGTGGCCGGCGGCCTCCGGGGGCTAGCATGCCGCCAAATCTTGCGCCGGCGGCCTCTCACAAGTCTGGAAGTGTTGTGGTGGTTGCAAACGCCCGGCACGCGTGTCCCGGGTGTGTCCCCCTCACGGACGGCGCTGCCGCCGGCACCTGGAGGGGGGAAACGGATGCGTGGGGTCTACACGGAGGGGATCTTGCTGTGGGTCTGGCCCGGATGTTGCTCCAAAGTGTTCCTATGGGCTGACCTAACACAACCGGGTGGGGAGGTCCACTGGTCAAAGCCCGTCCGTGCAAAGTCAAAGGGCTAGATCCCGTGGTCAAACGCTACAGGGTTAGGCGGGACGGGGGCACTGGGGGGTAGCAACCCCACCGGAGCGTCGCACCGGCCCCTCATACATGCAGGGTGGTGTGGTGACATGTCCGAAGAGGCGGGACGCGTCTCTGGGGCGTGCCCCCCCCCTCATGGACGGCGATAACGCGGTAGTAGACGTTCTGCGGTAACGATGCGGCGTCAATATTACTAAATACTCGGAGCGCGATAAAATCATGATTTTTTTCACGACGTGGGCACATGTGCTAGAGGAACGATGGTATTTTTTCATAATTTTTGGTGATGGAGAAGTATCCGAAAAATTCCCTCTACGCGGATTGCCCTTCGCGCGTCTATGACTGTGGCCGGCGGCCTCCGGGGGCTAGCATGCCGCCAAATCTTGTGTCGGCGGCCTCTCACAAATCTGGAAGTGTTGTGGCAGTTGCAAACGCCCGGCACGCGTGTCCGGGGTGTGCCCCCCTCACGGACGGCGCGGCCGCCAGCACCTGGAGTGGGGAAACGGACGCGTGGGGTCTACACGGAGGGGATCTTGCTGTGGGTCTGGCCCGGATGTTGCTCCAAAGTGTTCCTATGGGCTGACCTAACACAACCGGGTGGGGAGGTCCACTGGTCAAAGCCCGTCTGTGCAAAGTCAAAGGGGTAGATCCCGTGGTCAAACGCTACAGGGTTAGGCGGGACGGGGGCACTGGGGGGTAGCAACGCCACCGGAGCATCGCACCGGCCCCTCATACATGCAGGGTGGTGTGGTGGCATGTCCGAAGAGGCGGGACACGTCTCCGGGGCGTGCCCCCCCCCTCAAGGACGGCGATGACACGGTAGTAGACGTTCTGCGGTAACGATGCGGCGTCAATATTACTAAATACTCGGAGCGCGATAAAATCATGATTTTTTCACGACGTGGGCACATGTGCTATAGGAACGATGGTATTTTTTCATAATTTTTGGTGATGGAGAAGTATCCGAAAAATTCCCTCTACGCGGATTGCACTTCGCGCGTCTACGACTATGGTCGGCGGCTTCCGGGGGCTAGCATGCCGCCAAATCTTGCGCCGGCGGCCTCTCACAAGTCTGGAAGTGTTGTGGAAGTTGCAAACGCCCGCCACGCGTGTCCGGGGTATGCCCCCCTCAAGAACGGCGCTGGCGCCGGCACCTGGAGGGGGGAAATGGATGCGTGGGGTCTACACGGAGGGGATCTTGGTGTGGGTCTAGCCCGGATGTTGCTCCAAAGTGTTCCTATGGGCTGACCTAACACAACCGGGTGGGGAGGTCCACTGGTCAAAGCCCGTCCGTGCAAAGTCAAAGGGGTAGATCCCGTGGTCAAACGCTACAGGGTTAGGCGGGACGGGGGCACTAGGGGGGTAGCAATGCCACCGGAGCGTCGCACCGGGCCCTCATACATGCGGGGTGGTGTGGTGGCATGTCCGAAGAGGCGGGACGCGTCTCCGGGGCGTGGCCCTCCCCTCACGGACGGCGATGACACGGTAGTAGACGTTCTGCGGTAACGATGCGACGTCAATATTCCTAAATACTCAGAGCGCGATAAAATCATGATTTTTTTCACGACGTGGGCACATGTGCTATAGGAACGATGGTATTTTTTCATAATTTTTGGTGATGGAGAAGTATCCGAAAAATTCCCTCTATGCGGATTGCCCTTCGCGCGTCTACGGCTGTGGCCGGCGGCCTCCGGGGGCTAGCATGCCGCCAAATCTTGCGTCGGCGGCCTCTCACAAGTCTAGAAGTGTTGTGGCGGTTGCAAACGCCCGGCACGCGTGTCCGGGGTGTGCCCCCCTGACGGACGGCGCTGCCGCCGGCACCTGGAGGGGGGAAACGGACGTGTGGGGTCTACACGGAGGGGATCTTGCTGTGGGTCTGGCCCGGATGTTGCTCCAAAGTGTTCCTATGGGCTGACCTAACACAACCGGGTGGGGAGGTCCACTGGTCAAAGCCCGTCGGTGCAAAGTCAAAGGGGTAGATCCCGTGGTCAAACGCTACAGGGTTAGGTGGGACGGGGGCACTAGGGGGGTAGCAATGCCACCGGAGCATCGCGCCGGCCCCTCATACATGCGGGGTGGTGTGGTGGCATGTTCGAAGAGGCGGGACGCGTCTCCGGGGCGTGGCCCCCCTCACGGACGGCGATGACATGGTAGTAGACGTTCTGCGGTAACGATGCGGCGTCAATATTACTAAATACTCGGAGCGCGATAAAATCATGAGTTTTTTTGCACGACGTGGGCACATGTGCTATAGGAACGATGGTATTTTTTCATAATTTTTGGTGATGGAGAAGTATCCGCAAAATTCCCTCTACGCGGATTGCCCTTCGCGCGTCTACGGCTGTGGCCGGCGGCCTCCGGGGGCTAGCATGCCGCCAAATCTTGCGCCGGCGGCCTCTCACAAGTCTGGAAGTGTTGTGGCGGTTGCAAACGCCCGGCACGCGTGTCCGTGGTGAGCCCCCCTCACGGACGGCGCTGCCGCCGGCACCTGGAGGGGGGAAACGGACGCGTGGGGTCTACACGGAGGGGATCTTGCTGTGGGTCTGGCCCGGATGTTGCTCCAAAGTGTTCCTATGGGCTGACCTAAGACAACCGGGTGGGAAGGTCCACTGGTCAAAGCCCGTCCGTGCAAAGTCAAAGGGGTAGATCCCGTGGTCAAACGCTACAGGGTTAGGCGGGGCGGGGGCACTAGGGGTAGCAATGCCACCGGAGCGTCGCACTGGGCCCTCATACATGCGGGGTGGTGTGGTGGCATGTCCGAAGAGGCGGGACACGTCTCCGGGGCGTGCCCCCCCCCTCTCACGGACGGCGATGACACGGTAGTAGACGTTCTGCGATAACGATGCGGCGTCAATATTACTAAATACTCGGAGTGCGATAAAATCATGAGTTTTTTTGCACGACGTGGGCACATGTGCTATAGGAACGATGGTATTTTTTCATAATTTTTGGTGATGGAGAAGTATCCGAAAAATTCCCTCTACGCGGATTGCCCTTCGCGCGTCGACGGCTGTGGCCGGCGGCCTCCGGGGGCTAGCATGCCGCCAAATCATGCGTAGGCGGCCTCTCACAAGTCTGGAAGTGTTGTGGCGGTTGCAAACGCCCGGCACGCGTGTCCGGGGTGTGCCCCCCTCACGGACGGCGCTGCCGCCGGCACCTGGAGGGGGGAAACGGACGCGTGGGGTCTACACGGAGGGGATCTTGCTGTGGGTCTGGCCCGGATGTTGCTCCAAAGTGTTCCTATGGGCTGACCTAACACAACCGTGTGGGGAGGTCCATTGGTCAAAGCCCATCCGTGCAAAGTCAAAGGGGTAGATCCCGTGCAAACGCTACAGGGTTAGGTGGGACGGGGGCACTAGGGAGGTAGCAATGCCACCGGAGCGTCGCACCGGGCCCTCATACATGCGGGGTGGTGTGGTGGCATGTCCGAAGAGGCGGGACGCGTCTCCGGGGCGTGGCCCCCCTCACGGATGGCGATGACACGGTAGTAGACGTTCTGCGGTAACGATGCGGCGTCAATATTACTAAATACTCGGAGCGCGATAAAATCATGACTTTTTTTGCACGACGTGGGCACATGTGCTATAGGAACGATGGTATTTTTTCATAATTTTTGGTGATGGAGAAGTATCCAAAAAATTCCCTCTACGCGGATTGCCCTTCACGCGTCTACGGCTGTGGCCGGCGGCCTCCGGGGGCTAGCATGCCGCCAAATCTTGCGCCGGCGGCCTCTCACAAGTGTGGAAGTGTTGTGGCGGTTGCAAACGCCCGGCACGCGTGTCCGTGGTGTGCCCCCCTCACGGACGGCGCTGCCGCCGGCACCTGGAGGGGGGAAACGGACGCGTGGGGTCTACACGAAGGGGATCTTGCTGTGGGTCTGGCCCGGATGTTGCTCCAAAGTGTTCCTATGGGCTGACCTAACACAACTGGGTGGGAAGGTCCACTGGTCAAAGCCCGTCCGTGCAAAGTCAAAGGGGTAGATCCCGTGGTCAAACGCTACAGGGTTAGGCGGGACGGGCGCACTGGGGGGTAGCAATGCCACCGGAGCGTCGCACCGGGCCCTCATACATGCGGGGTGGTGTGGTGGCATGTCCGAAGAGGCGGGACGCGTCTCCGGGGCGTGCCCCCCCCTCACGAACGGCGATAACACGGTAGTAAACGTTCTGCGATAACGATGCGGCGTCAATATTACTAAATACTCGGAGCGCGAAAAAATCATGAGTTTTTTCACGATGCGGGCACATGTGCTATAGGAACGATGGTATTTTTTCATAATTTTTGGTGATGGAGAAGTATCCGAAAAATTCCCTCTACGCGGATTGCCCTTCGCGCGTCTACGGCTGTGGCCGGCGGCCTCCGGGGGCTAGCATGCCGCCAAATCTTGCGTAGGCGGCCTCTCACAAGTCTAGAAGTGTTGTGGCGGTTGCAAACGCCCGGCACGCGTGTCCGGGGTGTGCCCCCCTCACGGACGGCGCTGCCGCCGGCACCTGGAGGGGGGAAACGGGCGTGTGGCGTCTACACGGAGGGGATCTTGCTGTGGGTCTGGCCCGGATGTTGCTCCAAAGTGTTCCTATGGGCTGACCTAACACAACCGGGTGGGGAGGTCCACTGGTCAAAGCCCATACCGAAGGGGGGAAACGGCCACGTCGGGCCGACACGGAAGGTATCTTTGGGTGGGTTGGGCCGGGATGGTGTTGGGGGTGCAGCTATGGGCTGGGCTACGAAAGTCAGGTGAAAAGGTCCACCGGTCAGACCCAGTCCAGCACAAGTCAAAGAGCTAGATCCGGCGGTCGTCTATGTGAGGGTTAGACGGGACGGGGTACCAGAGGGGGTTGCAATGCCGCCACGTGTTGCGGTGGGCCCTACTATGCTTGTGGAAGCATGGTGGCACGCTCAGGCACCTGACATGCGACTCTGGGGTGTGCCCCCCTCACGGGCGTCGCTGCCGCCATGTCTCGGAGGTGGAAAACGGCATCCATCATGGAAAGTGGACTATCACGGTAAAACCTTCAGACTATTTTTGGGCGAGGTGAGACTATTTTTTACATTGTGCTGAGAGTCACACATATGTCGTAATAAAAAAAATAAAAAAATGCAAAGTATATATGCGCGCACGACCACGGATCGATGATGTGGCAAAGGGCCAGGCCTATGCCGACGGCCAAGCCGTCGGCATAGGTTGACCTTATCCGCTGCGATTCGCCCCCGACCACCCATTCCCCATCTCCCCCTTCCTCCCGACCCACACCCGCGCCGCCGCCGGATCCTCTGCTCCGCCCGCCGCTGCCCTTCATCTCCAGTCGCTGCCGCCGCCCTTCCCTCGCCCTGCTCCGCCGCCGCCCCACCCGCGCTCTGGGCCACCGCCGCCTTTCACTCGCCACTCGGCGCAGCCGCCCCACCAGTGTTCCGCCCCGGCCTCGTCGTCTCGGGTCGCGCTGCCGCCGCCCTTCCCTTGCCGCGGTGGGGCGCGTGGAATCCTCCCCGGCCACCCCTCGCCCGCGCCCTCGTCGAGCTCGGTTCGGCCGGACCTCCCTGAGCCTACTCCTCCC
>NC_041392.1:31585508-31590601 GCF_002162155.2 Triticum dicoccoides
CCACGGTGAGCTCCTTCCCTCCCTCTTTGAAGCAATTTTTTTTAATTTAGTTAGATGATAGATGGATGGATGCATTATGTATGATGATAGATGGTTATATGGATGAATGCATGCATTATTTATGAGTTAGATGATAGATGATTTGATGATAGTTAGAAATGTGAGAAACGCAAGAAATGCAAAAAAAAAGATGATAGATGATGATGTTGATGATGATAGATTATGATGTTAATGATGATAGATGATGATGTTAATGATAGATGATAATGTTTTTTTATGCCTAGATAATTTTTAGATGATGATGATGACAGATTTCCATTTTTTGCGAAAGAGATGATAAATGATGATGATTGTTGGATCATGATAAATGATGATGATGATTATTTTTTTATGCTTTGATGATTGTTACATGATGATAGATGATGACGGCGATGTTCATAAATTTTGTCACGGTGCAGGTTCTGTGGTGTTCCATCTCGGTGGAGTGATCGTCGTAGGAGTTGTTGGACCCCGATTGTCCCTCCACTATTCAACTACTTCCTCTACAGCCGAGGGTGAGCTACGAATAATGTCACTAGATTTCATTCTCAAGTCAAGTGGCGTAACCTAGGCGTCTCCCGTCCGAAAGGGTTGCATCGATAAATATGCATTCAATTGCATATTTATCACCGCGGCTCTTTCGGATTGTCCAGTGTTTTCCATGGACAGCCCAAGGATGTGTAGATTGGGTATGTTCTCCATGTTCTACCCCGTTCTGAGACAGGATTTCGGCGGCGCCTCCCCATTGTTCTCCGGAGCACATTCCCTCGGCTATTTGCCGAGACGTGTATCTGGAGAACAGCGGGGAGGTGCTGCCGAAATTTTGTCTCGGAACGGGGTAGAATGGAGAACGTACTCAATCTACACATCCTCGGGTGGGATTAGGACCCATCTTTACCCATTAGAGATGTAGGTGGATTCGACGCGGTAGAAACTGAAAATTTGATGTGATTAATTTAAGTGAATCCTTAATTATGTTGTGTGGCTTGCAAAAAAGCAGAGGATGGCAGATAATCAGTGGATGTACAGTGGTTTTATCCGTCGGAATCGAGTAGCATCAGAGTGGATCACGAAAACCGATGTGTATTTGAAGGAGATATTCCGTTGTCCAATGAGAATTATCCCACCATGCCCCTGTGCGAGATGTGCCAGACGTCACCGTAGAAATCAGACGGACATAAGTGAGCACCTTCGCACACACGGATATATGCCAAACTTTGACATGCCGCCGATAAACATAGCCGAGCAGGACCGTGGTAGAGAGGAGGTGATGCGACAACGCATCGATGGATATGAGGACGACGGGGTCAGGGACATGCTAGATGATGTCATTGTTGCAGAAACGGCAAATGCGACACCTTCAGAGAATGAACCGGAGGAGCCGGAGGCAACCACAAAGGCTTTCTTGGAGGTCTTGGCCTCGTCGAAGAAACCTCTTTATGCAGGTGCGAAAATATCTCAGTTGGATGCCATCTCGCAACTGATTGCAGTGAAGGCTGAGTACGGCTGTAGCCAGAAATGCTTCGAAGCATTCCTGGGAGTATGGGCTAACAGCCTCCCTGAGGGTCATGAACTGCCGAAAAGCATGTACGATACAAAGAAAATCATGAAGGCACTCTCTATGGATTATGAGAAAATAGATGTTTGCCCGAAGAATTGCCTTTTGTGTAGGCACGAGTATGCGGATGACAAGTACTGTAGGAAGTGCGGTTCATCTCGGTACATTGAGGTGGTCGGTGAGGATGGTGAGAAAAAGCAGCTAACCATCCCCATTAAGGTTCTTCGGTATCTTGATTTTATAAAAAGACTGCAACGCCTTTTCATCATGAAGGAGTCTGCCAAAATGATGAAGTGGCACAAGGAAGGTATAAGGTACAATCCAAAAAAATCATACATCCATCGGGAGGGGAAGCATGGAAGTCATTCGATGAAGAATACCCCGAGGAAGCAGCCGAGGCTGGGAATGTCAGAATAGCCATATCAGGTGATGGGTTGAATCCATATGGTATGTCGTCCAATCCATACAGCTACTGGCCTGTGTTTGTAATTCCGCTCAATCTTCCTCCCGGTGCCCTAATGCAACGGAAGACCATGTTCTTGTCGCTCATCATTCCGGGGCCTGACTACCCGGGGAAGCAATTGGGTGTGTTTATGCAGCCGCTTGTGGATGTTTTGCACCATTCTTGGTACTTTCCGAGGTTGACATACGACCGGGATCTGCAGAGAAATTTCTTGATGAAAGTTTGGTTGCACTATTGCATGCATGACTTTCCCGGCTATGCTCTATTCTGCGGATTGTGTACAAGTGGTAAGATGCCATGCCCAGTGTGCATGTAGGCTCTGCGAATGATTTGGCTGAGTAAGGGTGGCAAGTATGTAGCTTTTGACCTGCATCGACAGTTCCTCCCTCCAGACCATCCAGATAGGGAAGACAAGAAGAACTTCACGAAAGGCCGGGTTGTTCATGAAGTAACCGAGATTCCAACATTTTCGGGGGCAGATGTTCTTGCTCAGCTAAAAGCTCTCAAGCCTAAAGTCAAAGGCAAAGGCAAAGCCAAATACAAAGGCTTCGAGGGATATGGTGAGACGCACAACTGGACGCACATTACCCCCTTCTCGCAGCTTCCCTATTTCAAGGACCTCAAACTTCCTTACAATATTGATGTGATGCACACCGAAAAGAATGTGGCAGGGTCCCTTTTCCACATGGTCCTCAACATTCCTGATAAGACGAAGGATAACGTAAAAGCTAGAGCCGATCAACAGAGAATTTGTGATAGACCACGCCTGAACATGAAGCCTCCCACAGGCGGTCGAAAAAACTGGTTCAAGCCAGATGCTGACTTTGTCCTTAAACCGCCAGAAAAAAAAAAGAAGTACTTATCTGGCTGAAACAAATTTTGAAGTTCACCGATGGTTATGCATGAATATAAGTAAGGGAGTCAATCTTTCAACGGGCAAAGTGACCGGCCTGAAGAGTCATGACTACCATGTATGGATTGAGCGGATAATGCCGGTGATGGTTCGAGGCTATGTCCCCGAGCATGTCTGGCGAGTGCTTGCCGAGCTTAGCCATTTCTTCCGCATGCTCTGTGCTAAAGAAGTAAGTAAAGAGGTGATTGAAAAATTGCATAAGAAGGCACCGGAGTTGATAGTCAAGCTAGAGAAGATCTTTCCGCTAGGTTTCTTTACTCCGATGACACATCTCATTCTGCACCTCGCGAACGAGGTATTGTTGGGGGGCCCTGTGCAAAATCGCTGGCAGTACGACCCTGAGAGGCAGAACAAGCATCTCCAACGGAAATGTGGAAACAAAGCTAAGATTGAAGCGTCCATAGCTGAGGCAGTTATCCTAGAGGAGGTGTCAGACCTCAGGACATCATACTATCCAGACCACGTTCCCCATCTGCATAACAAGGTGCCTCGATATAATATAGAAGATCCCAAGTATCAACCCAGACTCGATCTATTCAACGCGCAAGGTGGGAGGGCTGGGGCCTCGAAATCTTATAACATGCCACGACAAGAGTGGGAGGACCTCATGTTCTATATCTTGCACAACATCAAGGAAGTTGAGGAAGTGTGGATGAGGTAATACCACTACACCATTCCTTTATGTCTTCCACATCATCATGTTTCATGTTCACTTAATCCCGGTCTAACACCGCTTATCTTTTTTTAGTGATTTCGTTCAAGAGGAATGGACGGGAGTGAATCCTCCTACTGAGGCGGAGGCACTTACTCTTCTCCGTCATGGAAACCCTGGACGTAAAAATTTTGTTGGTTGGTTCATGGACAAAGTAATTTTCCACACTCCCCTATTAAATACCTACTTCAACATTTATTAGTTAACTGAACTAATGCACGCAACAATTTCCATTATACTTGTACGGAAAAGATCCGAACATATCTATGGATGATGAATTGAGATGGGTTTCCATGGGTTTTGACCCTGCCGTCATGACATGTAAAAAGTATGATGTGAATGGGTATCGCTTCCATACAGAGGAGCACCAAAACAGCCGCCCCGATCCCAAAACTATAAATACTGGAGTGTACACCCCCGGTCAAAATTCAGTAGACTACTACGGAAGGGTACAAAATATATACGAGGTTAAATTCCGCCAGGGGCGTGAGACCCTAAGTCTGCTTGTGTTCAAATGCCAATGGTTCGATCCGCGGGAGGGGGTAAAACATACGCCTTCCATTGGTTTGGTCGAAGTTAAACCATCAACCGTCTATGCCGGAGCCGATCTCTTCATTGCGGCTACCCAAGCTACACAAGTATATTATCTGCCTTACCCATGCCAGAAAGTGTATCTAAAGGGTTGGGAAGTTGTGTTCAAGGTGTCGCCACATGGTAAGCTACCAGACCCGAATGAAGACGATTACTACAACATTAACCCCATGACATACGAGGGAGTGTTCTATCAAGAGCAACCTGATGATGATGATGATGATGATGATGTGGTTAGAAATGATGACGCTAGACCATTGGGTGATGATGTGGACCTATACATCGACGATGCACGGAATGATGGTGAGACCATTGTCAATGAAAATGACATACTTATGCTAGAAAAGTTAAACGAAGACGCTGACGACGAGGAAGAGCCTCCACCTCCGTCGGACAACGAAGATGATATGATTGATAGTGATGATGAGACGGACCGAGAAAGAGGTTACAACAGTGCTGATTCATATGGGTTCTAGCAGATGTACGTTTCAAGTATTTTTTTCTATAGTTTAGGAATATGCCTTTTTATGCATTTTTATTAATGTGTTTATTATCATGCCTTTTTCTTCATTTCATTAATTTACTAATTGCTTTTTCTCTTTTCAATGCGGGTTCGTGGAACATGGGCAAGGGGAAGGCCGACGGCGTGGGTTTCCTACGCAAGGTCATCGGCCTGCCTAGTCGGAGTGGTCGAGCACGTAATCCTCCCCCTCGGCTACTTGACGATGACTCCTCACAGGGAGGTCGAGGGAGAGGTGCCCCTAGAGGAGGAGGGGGCGGGGGGGGAGCCTCTAGAGGACGAGGTGCTGGGGGGAGA
>NC_041392.1:31590993-31598257 GCF_002162155.2 Triticum dicoccoides
AGGAGGAGGTGGAGGAGGAGGCAGGCGAGGAGGAGGAGGAGGAGGAGGAGGAGGTTGGGGAGGGGGAGGCAGGCGAGGAGGAGGGTGGTGGCGGGGATGATGGTGGTGACGGGAAGGGGGTTGACACAAAGGGGTGGCTGCGTGGCAACGCAAAGCTACCAAAGCAGGTTCCTGCTACTGAGGAGCAGAAGTGGCTCATTGAGCCCACGGGAAAAGAGTAAGTGGTTCATTATGTTGCTTGTCACATGCTTATTCCAGTTGTTATTTATTTTTCTTGTCACATGCTAATAGTTCATTCTTTTGCAGCAACTGGATGTATTCTAAAGGGGTCCGTATTCCCAACGGCCTCATCACCGTCTTGCTGAAGTTATATTGGCCGGGGTTGTACTGTCCTGATCCAGTCAGGCAGCCGGACCGTCGGGTTTTGGCCACGAGCTGGGACCACTGGGAAGCGGCCCGCCACGCGGACCATGAGACCCATGCCAAGGCCGTGATCACTACTTTCTGGGTGAGTTCTCTTCAGAAGCACAAGTCCATTCTAGTTTCATGAATGATTTAACTCATGGCTTCTCCCATTCTTGTTTCATGCATGATTGTAGAAATTCTATCGAGTTCTTCCGGAGCACAGGGCTAGAGTGGACCAGATCGTGCTGCGCCAATGCAAGAAGAAGGCCCGCCAGATGCAGTACGAGGTGCGCTATGTGGCCATCTCCACATACTACCACGACTATCTTGGTGTGAAGATGACCAAGGAAGAAGCGCGGAGGATGGGAATTACCTTGGAGAGGCCCGAGTTCTTGGCGGTAAGTATAAAAGATTTTTCATTATGCTTTCATATATTATGCTTTCATTATGCTTTCATTACCTTGTGGTACATTATGCTTTATGCTTTATGCTTCCATAACACCAATTTGGACACACCTACATGCCATTATGCTTTTATTATGTAGGTGTGTCCAAATTGGTGTTATGGAAAAGACGAGTCCTAGGCGGCATTGGTGGATCTTTGGTGTGATGAGGCTGGAGCCTGGGCGGCTATGAGAACCAAAAATAAGGCTAACCGAGGGACGGAGGGAGTACATGCTCAAGGAAACTGAAACCACTATCTCCACAAGGCAGTTAATGTATGACTAACCCCATTAAACATTCTTCTTCTTCTTCTATTTACCATCACTTTCTTATGTATGACTAACCTCTGTTTGGTGGTGCAGGAGGAGAAACTGAAGCGGCCGCTCTCACACATGCAGGCGTGGGAGATCGCCCATACGCGGAAGGACCCCAAGCCTAGCGAGCCCAAGTACTACGGCAAGAAGACCGCAGGGAGGAAGAAGGCCTACTCCGAAGTGTATCTGGAGTTACATCCTGACACACCTGACCCCATTGCGGCGCCTCTGGACGACATGGCGGTGGTGAGGATGGGGCCCAAGGAGCACGGTCGGGAGGCGGTTCTCGATGTTGTGATCACTCCTAGTATCTCCTACACACAGCTTCGTCGGATCGACCCGAGCCTGAGCCAGCGCACAAGCCAGCCAGTGACTAGTACACAGTCCCTCTTTCAGGAGCAACAATCTGTAAGTATTTTCCCTCTTATCTTCATTTCTCACTTCATTTTCCGCATTTAGTAGTTTTATGAGTTCCATCATGTCATACCGTAGGCCTACATGGAGTACACACGCCAGGAGACCATGGCGTGGCATCAGAGGCTTTATGAACACCAAGTGCAGAGGGATAGCCAGATGCAGCAGGCTTTTCAGGATATGGCGGCCGGCAGGTGTCCTCAGTTCCCTCCAGCACAATGCCCTCCAGCACAACCAGTGCTGATGAGCTTTGAGGAGTTTGTGGCACAGAACACTGGCCCCTCGCCGGTTAGTTCATCCCCAATCTATTCACCCAAAGCATGTCATGCCTTTCAACACAGTCATATATCCCATGCATATGTCTTTTCAACATCCAGGGAACAGGTGGATCTACCGTTGGTGGTGGTCTTCGCAGCACTCCGGAGACACGGAGCCCGACCACTCCGATCCACGGAGGCGGAGGCGGAGGAGGAGGCGGTCTTGGCGGTAGCGCTGCCGCTAGCAGTGACGACCTGGGCTTCGGCGGTCTTGGCGGTGACGACCTCCGTGGTGCTCGACGTCCTGGCGCTTAAGCCTTTGGGTCACATTGTGGTGGTCTTGGTGGTGATGATACTTATATGCTTGTGATGTTTCTTATTGTTGTTTGTGAGATTCTTATGCTTGGTGGTGATGATACTTATATGTTTATGCTTTGCGATGCTTCTTATGATGTGTGATGATGAATTTGTTGTGTGATGCTGCTGGGCCAGCTGTTATGTGATGCATATATTTGTTGTGTGCTGTATATATTCAAATGAATTGAGCTGAAACAAAACAGAAAAAAGAAAAAAAAAACAGACAGAAACTAGGCCGTCGGCATAGAGCTGCCGTGAGCTCCCAGTGGCTGCCACGTGGCAGGTCTATGCCGACGGCTTAGCCGTCGGCATAGTTTCACACTAAGCCGACGGCTAAGCAGTCGGCATAGGCCTGCTCCAGGAGCTCCTAGTGGCTGCCACGTGGCAGGTCTATGCCGACGGTCTAGCCGTCGGCATAGTTTCAACCTAAGCCGACAGCTAGGCCGTTGGCATAGACCCGCCCCAGGGGTGACGCCTGCTCGCCACGTGGCACGTCTATGCCGACGGCCTAGCTGTCGGCTTAGGTTGAAACTTTGCCGACGGCTAGACCGTTGGCACAGACCTGCCACGTGGCGAGCAAGCATTGGTCAGCACTTGACGGCGGCCGCCGTTAGGCGATAACGTTGCCGACGGCCGGGGCCGTCGGCATAGATGTACGGACACCGTCGGGATAGGGCCTATGCCGACGGCCTTTCTATGCCGACGGCATTCCTGGCTACGCCGACGGATATGTTGCCGACGGCCCTATGCCGACGGGGGCCGTCGGCATAGGGTGCGATTCCGGTAGTGCATGCTATCTTGTTGTCTTGGTGCATACAAGAAATTAATACTTCTGTATTTGAGCTGTATTAGCACATATGCCTGTGCGTTGCAACGGAAGAAAAAATTAACATATATGTCGACAAAAACATTATTAGCATCTACCCGTGTTTTGATGGCACAAGGAACCCACATATAACCTGTCAAAACGTCATACAATTCACAAGCATGAGCGTAGAGAAAAATATTCGATATAACAAAGAAGACAGTTCATAGTTGTGAGGAGAGCTGACTGTGAGCCCGCAACCAACATAAAAGAGCAAGAAAGAAGATGCAGAGGCACTGAATACTGAATGTGCAAGAAACTTTGAACAAACCTGGGAAACATACAGCTTACATAGTACTTGTGTAAAAGAAAGATGATTTAGTGAAATCTATCATAAATCTAATAAGACAACCTTCCAAGAGAACATGAACATCACAACAAAGATACCATGACGCTAGATGTCTGTAGTACAATATACATGCCTTTCATGGATTCACCTGCCGTTACCTAGAATGAGAAACTATGTCGTATCAGTAAATGACATCTGCTACACATCATAAAGGAACTCTCTTTCTTTAGGGACACATCATAAAGGAACTCGGTGGACTAAGTAAGCTACATTCGTTTCTTTTCTTTTTTGAGAATGACTAAGTAGTTACATTCGTTATGTAGAAATAAATGGAATCTTTAATAAACTACACTAAAACATTTTTCAACTACTTTTATGCTCCAGTTCTGCTCTGTATGCACGTGCTAAAAAAATCTTCGCTGCAAAACCAAAGGAAACAGGAAAAACCAAGACACACAATCGTTCCAATTACATGAGAAGCAAGCTGATCTTTATAGCATTTTATCTAGTCAACATCCATGTGAGACACACGGACCCAGTGCAAAAAACATTTATATTATTGTTGCTAATGTCGGTTCCTTCAACCTCATATTACTGCTCCAGTTTATTTTTTTCGAAACAGGGCGCTTTACTACTTAAAAGGTTTAAGTATTACTACTCCAGTTTATACATACAGGAAGCTCCATTATTCACTATATATGCCAGTTTATATGTGTTTTAAAAAGGAATACCACCTCACACTATGGGAACCTAAAGAGCAGACAACAGAAATACCCTTTTATACATAATCTAACCAACTTTAAGCTAGTTGCAGTCTTGTCTACTTGTACAACCGATTCCTACTTTGATTTAGCACATGAGAAAAGACCAAGTTTGGTCTGATGCTATTGCACTGATAATAATCTAATATCTAAATATCTTGTGGATCATATACCACATCTAGCACAACAAAATGGCAACGAACAATGAACCCAAATATAATTACCGAGGTCTCGATCACGATGCGATACTCCCACAAGCTCCAGCCGACAGAACCTCTCCCTGATGTTTTGTGGATGATCTCGAGTGCATGATCTGCAGCCTTCACCCGGTGCGACGTGCCAACCTGTATACAGAGGTTAGCCCGCCTCATGCATATAAGACATCATTAGGATGAAAAAAATTCAGAACAATATACATTCAGAAATACAATAACAAAATAATGCCAATCCAATATTGTATGATTTATTCAAGAGCTTTCAAGTTTGTCCAGGCCATATTTTGAGATGCCCATCTAACATTCAGAATAGCAGGTCATTTCATTCAATCCAGGATGTATACCATCAAATGTATGTCAAAATTCTACAGGCCCCTGCTACCTCAAAATCGAACATGTCACCACAACACGATGATGCCAAGATCGATTTGGTTCTTCAACAGGCAACCGGTTCCTGATGGTGTCAGCGACACGGTTGCCACCGTTGCTGTTGGAACGTCGAAAAGAGATTCTTCATAAACCCATCGTCGCCGCCATTGCCGCTCCTTCTACTTGTACGATTAACCTGCCACGCCAAAATCAGGTTCTGAATGCCTCAGACAATAGACAGCAAATCATCTTGCTGACTGAAAACATCCATGCAATGCATGTCATGAATAACAACATGATGCGTAGGTACCTTCAACTTGCTGTCCAGTTGTACTGCAGCTGGCCACGCCCTGGCCGCCTTGGCATCCTCCTTGTCGTTGTCGCCATCTCGACCTCATGTTCCTGACCTCGTAGATGGTCGGACGGTGCTGCTCTGGCAGGGAAGCACGAGCTTGAGCACCCTCTTCCAGCTCAAGTCGCCTCCCAGCCCCAGGCTTCAGGTCGACGACAGCACGCCAATGTCATCGTGGATCTGCGTCACCTCGTCGCTGGATCCCTTCCCACCCTTGGGAGAGAAGGTGCTCGATCTGGGGCATCCCCTTCCCTCCCTCGGGAGAGAAGGTGAGGAGGGGCTGGAGCGGCGGCGGTGGAGGGAGAGGAGGCCGCCGGCGATGGGGTTGGGGTTGGGCAGCGGCGTAGTTGTGGCTGGGGGTCACCGGCGGAGCTGCTGGAAAGAAGGAGAGAAGGAGGACGCTGGGGTGGCTGGTGGGGAGGAGGTCGCCGGCGAGGGGCTGGGGAAGAGGAGATCGGCGGTGGGGTTGCGTGAAGGGGGGAAGACAGAGAGGAGAGCAGCGGGGTTGGGTGGGGTGTAGGGAGAGGGGAGAGAACCCACACTTAGTTGCAGTGCGGCGCAGTGCGATGCGTAGTGACTAGTTGTAGCGCGGGGCATGGGTGTTGTGCTGCTACTAAGTGGGGTAGACTATTTAATCCGGTCTGACCATAGTAGTAGCGTGGGAAAATTAGACCCGCGCTACTACTATTCGTTAGTAGTAGAGCGGTTTTTATAACCCTCCCTACTACTAATGCCCTATCCTGGGGACATTTAGTAGTAGCGTGGAAACGGTGGACCCATGCTACTACTATTTTTTAGTAGTAGCGCACATTTTTTACCCGCGCTACTGATAATTAGTAGTAGCGGTGCCTTTTAAAAAGCGCTACTAGTAAGCTCATGTGTATAAGGTTTTTCCTAGTAGTGCTTGCACAGTGCTTCTCGCCGTGGGTGGCGCACACCTCCTATTCTGGCATGTGCGTCCGGGACGGCGGGGCGGGCACAAGTGATGTCTACTACCACTACTAGGGAAAACCTTATACACAGAATCTTAGCAGCAGTGCGACATAAAAACAGGCGCTGGTGCAAACTTAGCAGTAGCGCGTGACGCTTAAACCGCGCTGCTACAAAAATCCACCGACAATACACAACGACGTAAGTTTACCAGTAGCGCGGTGCCAGGGAGTGCGCTGCTGCTAATGCCATAGTAGCAGCGCGCTTTTTTGTCACCTCGCTGCTGCTAATTTTGAAATTGTGCACATGGTTGGCCCGTTTAGCAGTAGCGCCTGACAGGAAAGCGCGCTGTTGCTACGCTCTTAGCAGCAGCACGCTTTCTCTCCCGCGCTACTGTTAAGACGCAGCACCCACCACCTTTTCCACCTCCCCTCCCTATCTCCTCTCCTCCCTTTCCCCTACCTCCCACATCCTCCCTCTCCCACTCTTCTTCTTTCTCAATACTTCTCCTCCCATTACTCTCCCTCTTCTACCTACCTTTCTCTCTCTTCATTACTCCTAGCTATAACTACACCACCTCCATTAATTCATCTCCTTTCTCTTTTTCCTCCCCCCTCCATTAGTTGAAGTTGTCTCCTCCCAAATTAGCTAGCTAGGTAGATGTAGCATTTAGTTAAGTGACCTATTTGCCCCCTAACTAGATATTTCTTTGTCAAGAAGAGCTTTGTGCACTTTTGACCTCCCTACATCATCATCTCCACCGTGTGCTCGATCTCGAGATAGAGGTGTGATTAATATTTCATGCTTTTGCAAAATGGAAATATATGTTCCTATTTTGTATACACACTTAATTATCCATTATTATGCATGGCTCCAATGATGTAGTATATATATGTTCCTATTTTGTATACACACTTGGCCATTATTATGCAAGGGTCCAATGATGTAATATATATGTTCCTATTATGCTGAGGAAAAGAAAAAAGGGAAACTGGTTATAGCAGTAGCGCTTTAGTGAAAAAGAGCTACAACTAGTCAAGGTAGCAGTAGCGGTTTCTGCAGAAAATCTCTATAGCTGCTCGTAATAGTAGTAGCGCGTTTCGTGTAAACGCGCTACTGCTACGTCCACTTAACCCAAAATTCTCCCTCTCCCTGCTTCATCCCGCCTCTTTTCCCCCAAATCCCCACTCTCTCTTCCCCGGCCCCATCGCACCGCCGCGCCCGCCCCCGACCTAGGCGCGCTCGCCCCCGACCTCGGCGCGCTCGCCCCCGACCCCGCCGCGCCCGACCCC
>NC_041392.1:31598877-31602379 GCF_002162155.2 Triticum dicoccoides
ACCGCCCCCGGCGCCGGCGCTCGCCCCCGACCCGTCGGCCCTCGCCTCCCTCCTCTGCTTCCTCCCCTCCCAACCTCGACCGTCGTCGGGCCTGCCTCCTCGCCCTGCACCCTCTGTAAACCACCCCCTCTCTCTCTCTGCTAGCTAGGGTTAATTTACTTAGGTTTTAGTTATGTTAATTAGGTTATCTATTTAGTTATGAATTTAGATAGGTTTCAAAATTTGTTGAATTTATATGAAAATTTGAACTGGACATGTGATATGTGGATATGTCACGTTTTGGACATGTCATTTTTTGGTAAATGATCGGAGTTGCCTATGTTACGCCGGAATGTTGATTCATTTCCGTTCCGGTGAATTTCAGACGCTCGATATGTCCATTTTTTAGCAAGGTCATGCCGAAATTTCCCGTGAATAAAGGCATGATTTGTGCTACATAGTTGGCATATCGAGTGCTGGCACATAGATTTCTTTTTTATCTCATTTCTCATTTATTCATACTTTTAGAAATAAATGAGGACACTTAATCATAGGAAACATGTCGAACAACGAAGAAACTGGGCCTTCTGACCAAGATGCAGACGAGATGGATTATGAGGGTGAACAAGACTACCTCGACTTTTTGACTGCTAAGCAAGGTTTGCAGGTCCGCCTCGATGATGGTACTGACGCCGAGAGAGGACTGCTATGTCGTGTACAAAGGGAAGGTTCCGGGGGTGTACAATGAGTGCCATGAGTGTCAGGCGCACGTGAATGGGTTCTCGGATGCCAGCCATAAAGGCTTCAAAAGTAGACAAGAAGGAGAAGCTAGTTACTTGAGGTTCACGCTAGCGCGAGAGAGGACTCGTAACCGCCATCTCATGTACTGCATAGTTCCGCTCTCACTCATAGTGATAGCTCTTCTCGCGTATACCTTTGTTTAGATGGATGACGTTGTAGTTGCAAGTATTCAAGACTTGCATGTATCGCTATTTTCGAAATGATGACAAGATACCACTTTGTGTTGGATGATGATTATGACAAGACGATTTGTATGTATATGCTATGATTACATTTGTGGTCTCGCAGGCATTTGTATGTGTATCATGATGACATTTGTATGTGCTAAAGATTCTTCTATAAAGCCTGTTCAAATACAAAACAAATATGCCGAAAAAAAAAACAAAAAACTACTAAAATTAGCAGTAGCGAGTGAAGAAAAGTTAGCAGCAGCGCGGTTGTAGCAGTAGCGCGCACAGGGGAAGCACGCTATAGCTATTAGCAGCAGCGAGGTTCCTTTAAGCGCGCTGCTGCAACACATGTGTAGCAGTAGCACGGATGGACCAGCGCTACTGCTATACGTTAGCTGTAGCGCCTTATTAGTAGCGCCGGCCCCCGCGCTGCTGCTAGGCTTTTCCCTAGTAGTGTACGCAACTTTATTCTTGTGTAGACATGTGTTGGTCCTCCAAGCGCAGAGTTTTATAGGACAGTAGCAATTTTCCCTCAAGTGGATGACCTAAGGTTTATCAATCCGTGAGAGGCGTAGGATGAAGATGGTCTCTCTCAAACGACCCTGCAATCAAATACAAGAAATCTCTTGTGTCCCAAACACACCAATACAATGGCAAATTGTATAGGTGCACTAGTTCGGCGAAGAGGTGGTGATAAAAGTGTAATACGGATGGTAGAAGTGTATTTTTATAATCTGAATAAATAAAAACAACAAGGTAGCAAATCGTAAACTGGCACAAAACGGTATTAGTGCTATCTCTCAACAATGCTAACATAGTTGGATCATATGATTATCCCTCAAAGTGTAACGAGGAATCACTCCCGAGTTCCTATTAGCGAAGAACAAAATATAAGAATTGTTTGTAGGGTATGAAACCACCTCAAAGCTATTCTTTCTATTCGATATATTCAAGAGTTTGTACTAAAATAACGCAAAACTATTTTTTCCATTTGATCTATCCTAGAGTTCGTACTAGAATAACACCAAAGCATATTCATATTCATAATACTCAATCCACACAAAAAACTACAAAGAGTGCCCCAAGATTTCTACCGGAGAAACAAGGACAAGAACGTGCATCAACCCCTATGCATAGATTACCCCAGTGTCACCGCGGGAATCCGCAAGTTGAGTGCCAAAACATATATCAAGTAAATCAATACGATATCCCAGTGTCACCACGAGTATTCAATTGCAAGAGATATATCAAGAGTTCTCAAATCCATAAAAGTATTCAATCCGATAACAACGAGATCTCAAAGGGAAAAACTCAATTCATCACAATAAGAGTATAGAGGGGAGAAACATCATATGATCTATCTATATTAACAAAGCCCATGATATCGATCATGAGAGAGAGAGAGAGAGATTAAACACATAGCTACTGGTACAAACCCTCAGCCCCGAGGGTGGACTACTACCTCCTCATCGTGGTGGCCGCCGGGATGATCAAGATGGCCACCAGAGATGATTCCCCCCTCCGGCAGGGTGCTGGAACGGGTCTAGATTGGTTTTCGGTGGCTACGGAACCCTGCGGCGGCGAAACTTCTGATTTAGGTTAACCCCGAAGGGTTTCGGAATATTTAGGAATTTATAGTGGAAAGAAGGAGTACGGGAGGCCACCGAGGAGGGCACAACCCACCCAGGCGCGCAAGGGGGCCCTGGCGCGCCCTGTGGGCTGTGCCCCCCTCGGGGCACCCCCCAGGTGCCGCTTTGGCCCACCGGGAGTCTTCTGGCCCATAAAAAAACCCACAAAAAGTTCCGCGGTGTTTGAACTCCGTTTGATATTGATTTTCTTCTATTTAAAAAACAAGCAAAAAACAGCAACTGGCACTTGGCACTGGGGCAATAGGTTAGTCCCAAAAAATGATATAAAGTTGCTATAAAATGATTGTAAAACATCCAAGAATGATAAAATATTGGCATGAATACTTCATGAATTATAGATACGTTGGAGACTTATCAACAAGCACCCACTGCTGCCCTTGCAAAGCTGCGTGCAGGCAAGGAGGGGCCAGCTCCGGTGTCCGCGCTGCACCGGCTGGGGAGAGGCGAGGCTGCAGATCCGGAACTGCCCCCTGTGTCCACCTTGGACCTATGGAGGGCAATGCAAAGGGCCAACTTCTCGTCGACATCATGGTCGGAGTCGGAGCGGCTGCCGGCACACGACATGCTTGTCGGAGTGGATCGGAATCAAAGAAATCGGAGTAGAGGGAGAAGAAGAGTCGGCACAAGAGTGGAGTGAACTAAGTTAGGGTTCCCGGATTCTGGGGATTGGATTTTTTGTGTGTGGATGGAGTGGGGTTGGGGTGGGTGGGGTCCAAAGTGTGTGTACCCCATATCCGCCCTACTTGTGGGCTGGATCTGAAGGGTGCCGGTCAGGCAGGACGATTTGAGGCGCCCGGGTGGGTTGTCTTTTTTTTTGGTCAGTGACCGGGCCGTCCACTCGAGCGTTTGGAGCGGGGTTTGGGATGCCTGGCTGTAGATCCTGTTATGCTTATATAAGCAACC
>NC_041392.1:31602647-31640795 GCF_002162155.2 Triticum dicoccoides
TCAAAAAAGTAAATTGTATTTTTTTGGCTTAGTAAGTTCACTAATTGTTATACATCAATCTGATCCACTGTTGTTAAATTTTCCTTATGATGGAGAAGCTGTGTGTCGAGCAAGATCCGTGGAACTATGTGGTTTGCATCAATTTTCCAAGACTACATATTCTTAATTAAAGGGTGTGGCTGCCACACACATCTTTATGTAATAAAGAAGAAAAGGAAATCGCCACTCCATCTTTTTTCAGATAATTTTACACAAAATTTGCACTAATCCTCAGAACAAATTCCTTTTTATAGGGGGGTCAGAACAAAATTCCTAGCAGAAAAGATATCTTCTAGGCTTAATTGCTACTCTGGTACTCCGTTTGTTTCTAAATATAAGCCTTTTAAATATTTTAATAATGGACTACATACAGAGTAAAATGAGTGGATATACAATCTAAAATGCATGTATATACATCCGTATATAGCCTATATTGAAATCCCTAAAAATACTTTTTTAGAAGCTCTAAAAAGACTAATATTTAGAAAAGGAGGGAGTAGTGGAAGACACACGGGTAAGCTGGGCTGGGATGGGCCGGGCCGAGCAGGTTCGTTCCAGCCGAATAAAAAGCCAGGCAGCAGGTTCGTTCCAGCCAAATAACCCCGTCGACCATCTCCGCGCCGCCGATTCTTTTCCGCCCCTTTGTCGCCGACGCATCCGATGGGCAAACGCGATGCGGCGGAAGGGGTAGATACAGACTTGGTTGCCCCTTTCTGGGTCGGAACCCAAGAGCCACCGGAGACCGAGCTCCCGCCGCCGCCGGCACCTGCCGCTCTCGCCCCTAGGTCTGTAGAACCCTAACCTTGTTTTCTCCTCTTCCTGATGCAAGTTTTTCTAGTGGTTGTGGTGGATCATGAAATTGTGTAACTATTTGCCTAGTGTTAATCTAACCAGAAAGAATTTTGGCATGATGCTTTGTGTTCTCAGTCGTGTAACACCTAGGGATTGGGATAGCTAGTTGCCAAAAAAATTTGTGCAAAGCAGGGATTGACCCAAAATAAATTTATGTGATGAAAAGATTGCATAAAACCGAATTTTATTTATTTATGGATATGATACTCTCGTCACTTGGTATGTGCGCTATAATTGTTCTAAGGATACTGGTGCTCTCAAATGTTGTGCTGAGCATGAACATGAACATGTTGGTTATTTTGCTATACCTTATTGTGATTCAAATGTGCCATGTTGATAACTTGATATACATCTTGTCTGAAAAGAAAAGATGATGCTCAGTGAGATGAGCATCTTGGTTTGCCCCTTAGCATTTCTAACCATTTATTAGTTATGTCCCTGTGATATTTGATTTCTTGATTCTGATCTATCTTTCTTGAATTTTCTGTATGACAGAGAAGTTGCCATCATAGAGAAGCCGTCTAAGAAAATTTGCCACAGCTTTGGATCAAATGACTCAGACTCATCTGGACGACAAGTTTGGGCAGATGTTACGGACAGCCTGCTTCACCTAATCATTGTCCTCCTTAGCTCATTCCATGACTTCCTTGCTGTTACTAGCACCTGCCGCTCTTGGCTTGCCACAGTTTCTTCTTTCCTGCCCATATATCACTTCTCCTTCCCACCTCTCTTTGTCAACACAGATCTTCATAATGCTCATCAGCATATAGGGGACGACGATACGTCAGACTACCCTTTATCTAACACCAAATGGCAGCTTCATGATCCTGCGAAGACAAACTTATCGCTTCGTAGTTCAGCACTCCGACAGACTCCATATCACATGCGCTATTTGGGCTGCTCATATGGGTATTTTATCTTCTACAGTTTTGAGCAATGCTTCCTTGTTGATGTGTACACTGGTACTATCATGAAGCCCCCGAAATTCCGACACAGTGACAACTCTGAAATCTACTACGGCATCTTTACAGCTCCGCTAAGTTCGCCCAACTCGTACCTCCTCCTTTTCTCGAGAAATTCTATGTTCCAGTGGCAACTTGGAGCAAACTCCTGGACAGAACACCCTCTTATTGCTGAACGCCGCATTCATCAAATTGTGCCCTTCAAAGGTAAGATGTTTGCCATGGACTCTCTTCAGAAGCTCAATATCATTTCTTTGGCACCTCAGCTTGGCATGTCGGAAGTACCAGTTGTAGTGTGCGGACAGGGCATGGTCAAACCATGGTTGGTGGTCTGTGGTGACATGCTTCTCATGGTTGACCTCTGCATACGTGTTCACGAATTCTGCTTTCAAGCCTACCGCCTCGACTTAACAGAACCCGCTAAGTGGATGAAGTTGGATAAGTTGGAAAATTGGGCTCTCTTTATTAGCTTGGATACCAGGAGTTCTACATTTTCTTGCATGAACCCTGAACGATGGGGCGGGAAGAGTAACTGCATTTACGTTCCGAGTGGGTCCAAAAATTCCGACAAACCTTGGATTGAGGTAGAGCTTGGTCAGTTCGTGCCTACGAGTTCCCACCCCATTACATATATTCTCGGATGGAAAAGCAAGCAGTTGGAGAGCTTCTGGGTGCTCCCCAGTTTGGTGTATGGTGTCAGCGAGTGAACCATTTCATCTTTGCTCGTCGTGGAGGTTTGCCTAGTCTTAGACATGCCCTGTCAACTGGTGCTTTTATGATTTAGCTAGCCACTAAGTATGGTTTCTTGACTTGGCATCCATGTAATCACATACAAAAATATATCGAATTATATTGTACTCCGTTCAGTGAATAGTTTGGTTGGGTGTTAATCCTGTATGCTGAACAAGAAAGATTTATTGGACTTGTCTTCCAACCTGGAACTTGTTGATACTGTTTGATCACGTATTTATGTTTCTTGCTATGCATCTTCTGTCATTTACTTTTCAGCTTTCTTGCTGGGATCCTTTGTTTTTCAGAAAAGAACTCTTTTGCTTTCATGGAATACGCAGTTGTATATAGGATGGTTTCGTTCAGAAAGATGCTCCTAAGATTGCATTCTTACTCTACTAGGGGGACACTATTAAAAAAATGACAAGTCTTACATTCATGTAGCCACAAAAGGTAATCTGAATTGCAACATTGTTTTCTTTCAGCAGCAGGCCAGAGTTTCACACAACTTGCCAATGAATATTACCCTTGTATATTTGTACTCTGGTCGTCACGAATTAAGCAGATATTTTTTTGTAATTTTTGAAGACAGAACTCAGAATAGAAGCTTGCAGAAGATGAAGCTTTAATTACTAGCTTGTCTGATTACTAATGTGGTGCTCTTGTACAGAAAATCAAGGTGTTAGTTTTGATGAAGCTTATTGCGATCCAAATGTAGCATAAATTTTTCTCTGCAACGCCTAGAAGCATGACATTTTTATTAAGAAGGAAATGCTAATATGCTCGAACGATAAATATTACAAACCACCGTCAACACTCAACAGCGATGCAAAATAAAAGGAAACGAACCATTCCACTAACATGGACCTAGTTTGAACAGCATCGGAAAAAAAGATCTGAGACCTAAAACGCCATGTATGGTCGTCACCAGCCACTCACAACGCGATCGCTGCAAGGGTGATGTAGAAATTCGCACCGCCCCCGCATCCAGACCAGCTGCCAGCTTGGGCTCACAACCAGAGCGTACACTCCACTCCAGACTTCAAAGAACCGTGACAGAAATCCAGCATTCAAGCAGCTATGTCAGGAACTCAACTTGCCTAGCATCCAGCCATGAATGGTGAAGAAAGCAGAGCACCGGGCCTCTGATTCCCTTTGTGACTACAAGGTGTTTGACTCGTCTGCCACACTGCAAACTGTAGTCTGGCATGAAGTTATTCAGAAGATTGGTATGTATGTTCCTTGTTTTACTTTGGAGCTGGTGTGACCAAGCATGTGTTATAGTTGTTTGAAGTGGCTGGCAAGATTTTGATGGGCCGTCAATGAGCTGGTTTCCCCTTGTAGATTCCCTTGTTTGAATAAGCAGCAACGAGCATGATCATGTGTTTCTGCCAATCCATGCACATTTTACAGAGTAGTTTGTCATATGCAGCCATTATTTGCGTGCATTATTAGCACCACCCATGTTTATAGTGATCGTTCGTTAGGCAAAATGCTATGCTGAAGATCTTAGAGACCCTATAAATTTGACGGCTTGGTTGAATTAGGGCATCATGAAAGAGTACAAATGGTTCATGTTTTGGGAGGATGAGAGTTGACAGACCACATAACACTATTGAGCATCAATATGGAGTGTTGGTTATTTCTTCAAAATAAAAATATTGGTACACGAGAGTAAGACTCCACAAGATGCGCTAGATGAGAGCAACATTGTCTTTGCTTTTTCATGACTTCTTCCTTCGACCACTAATTTTTTCCCACCTCTACCTTCTAATTCCAAGAGACAATTGATTTCGTCTCACTAGTGACCACTTCATTCAGCATGAGTCCCATGTGCTGCTTAGCAGTCCCACTTGCCTTGCCAACTTGACAATCCCATGACTTAGCCCCCACCACGTTATAGATCATAGCCACCAAATGAGATTTCATTGTTGATTACCAGAATTACCGACATTGTCATCATGGTGCAACTGAACTGTTCGTTCCTACCAGAATCAACTGTGTCATGAGGGTCTCGTTGAGGCTACTTTGTATGTGGCTAGTCCATTAGCACTAGGACTAGCAGAAATGTATCATCGAAAATGTTGGGAACCTAACCATTTGAATGGCTTCATATCTCACCATGATTGTTTGCTTTTCCATACATATTTATCTGGTTCTTTATTATGGTCTCCTCCGTCTATCTGGTTGCTACCTATCTTATGTGCTCATATATATGCCAGACAAGAGAATCACTCATTAGAAGTGTGGATGAGTCAACATAATGAAGTGGTATATGTAAAGGGAGAGAAAAATATGGAGAACGTTATTCACAAAAGTGCAAGTGTTGGTGGTGTATTTACTTTGTCTCCCTATGGTGAATGCTAGTGTCCTATTGCATCCTAAGGCGCCTTTTACATATTGGTAAGCATTCATTCTTTTGGGGGGGCACTTCAACTTTGCATTATCAATGAACAGAATGCCATCACATTTGTATATCAAAAGTTTGTCAACCTATTTTATGCTTTGGTGGGTACACAAATAATATAACAAATTTGATTATGTGCATTTTGTATGAAAGATGAATATTTTAGCATACCAGATATGTGCACTATTCATTGATGAACTCCACTTTGTGAGTACGTGCGCGTGGTTTGTGCATGTGTCTATGTCTCCAAAAAATATTGATTCTTCTTAGCAATATGCATTATTGGTATAACACTAAGGAAACACTAGGACCAATAAGTTAAAGGGAACACAAAATAATTAACTCACTTTCTTATCCCCTAATTGTGTATTTCTGGCCCTTTTACTCTTTTTAGGGACAAAACTATCCAAATTACCCTATCAAAGAAACTTTGTTCGAGCTTTTATCCCATTTCAACATTTTAATGATTGTATGGTGGGACCCAAGCTGACAGGTTGGAGGTGTATTCATCCCCGACACATCCAAAGGGAAGGAGAACCGGCCAGCTGAGGGGATCTGTATCACATTTGTTTCCAACCTGCAGCAAGCTAGGTAAGTAGCATTCTCTACATCTAGAAACTGACCACTGCCAGGCAGTTTATTTTTCATAAGGAAGTGATTTAGATGTTGTATATTTTTTATTCTAATATGCGATAAATCTCAGATTATCTGCATGTTTAACAAATAATTTGTATGTCCGGGATTAAGAAAAAAGTATGATGCCTTGGCATAAAATATTTTCATGTACTTTCGACATTTAATATATTACGAACTTCCTGTATTTCTGAAAATCATGTCTAATAGTGTATAATATATGTTTTGGTGGATTTATGAGATTTTAGTACTTCTGCATGTGCAAAAATTTAGATAGATGATGGCATATCGAGTTATACATGTCACTGTTTAAATTGTTCGTTTGTTGTATTTGGCAACAGATCTAGGTATACGGCCTTTTTTATACAAAATGCTCATAATGAAATTTACTGCAATTGTAACAATTGAATCAATGAGGTCTTACTTTTTTTAGTAATACATGTTATCTATCTATCACAGTTTAAATATTCAGATATTTATAGCTGACACTGGCAGAAAATATGATGAGGACTTTCGATATATTCAGATGGAATTTCAGCCAGTTGGATTTGAGGCGAAGGGAGGAGGCGAACTCTCAGCAAGGTGACACTTTCCCGATGGATACATAGCCTGTCGGAAGATGAGAACTTATAAACACGCAGTTTGGCATAGGGAGGCATGAAGAAATCTTCATATTTTTCTAAAGGATCATGTGCAAGGCTGCACCCTATTTTTGAACAAGTCGTGTCCCATCCTCTAGGACATCTTCAGTTAATTTATGAGCACTCCTGATCCAAACAGGGTTGATTAGCTCTCTGCACTTCGATCAACATGCATCATGTGCAAACGGCCATGCTGAAGATCAGCTCAATGATCTCTCTTCATGTAGTGGTGTCCCCGACGGTGGTCATATGTTGACGTGGCATCTGCGGGATCTAGCCATCAGGCATGCTTGCCGAAGATACGACCCATGTATAGTGACAAGCAGATTGACCGTTTTAGTCAGTGTGTGGCAGCAGTTATGGTGCTCCACATAGCTATAGCTCGCATGGTTTTGATGGTTTGACCACCTCGCCAAAGATGCTGCCTTTGCTCTATGTTGAGTTTCTATGGTATGTCTCTTATTGCTTCATACGACAAATTGCCGCATTGAGTTCACTTTTTTGGCAGCAAGCAAACGCAGTTTATCCTGAAATTAATCATCAGACCTCATGCAAAAAACATCAGTTCCTTTTTGAAGACTACATGAAATAGCTTTAGAGTTTACTATGGCCATAATAAATATGCCGCTATTTGGTGAGCTGATGTATAAGTATGGCTACTCAAATTAGTGTACTGCATGCTCAAAATCTTTAATGTCATGCTACATCTACGTCCCACACTATATGATATTACTTAATTAGTAAGGGTGATGGAGTCTAAAACATTGTACTATGTGGCAGAGCACTGAAGCAGGGTACAACTAACAAACTGTGATTTGAAGAAAATAGAAAATCCAGTTGTGGACCAGTGATCTCATTTATGTGTGTAGAATACAGTCTCAGACAAGTATATAATCTATCAGGATCAGTGGAAAGTTAGATTAACTACAATTCGTTTTTTAACCACGCAAACAATTGCCAACTCAAAGTCATCCTCTATCGGTTAGGCCACTGAACTTTGGATGATCTACAATCTACTTTTCGTTTGTTCAGTAATTCGTTTCCTGCATAAGAGCCAACTATTCGCAGGAAAAAAACACTGCATTTCTTATCGACATGCAAAATGAATTGTTATTTTGGAACATAATGAATCTTTATTATTACTTTCAATGGTGAATATTATTATCAGGTAAACAAGTGTTAACATGAAGTATTAAAGTTTCCAAGCAAGCCTTTTATTTCAATAAGCCTAACTGCTGATTTTTCTTCTCTATGCTTATCAAGTGTAACAGATCATTCCATGATCATCATAATTTTTACTAAGAATCAGCTTGGTGCTCTATATCTGCAATCCATGCACTGCTGAATCTCTACAATAGAGCTGTGTTAGCAACTTCAACAATGAAACACATGCGAGCTTCTTGATGTCTATTTGAGGCTCAAGCTATATATCCTTTTCCATGTTCCACAATGTTAGTTAACAGGATTAGTTGTGTTATTTATGTAAATTATTTTGATGATGTATGCTATTTATTCCAGATACATGCTTAAACTCGGATTATCAACAATGGTTATCTTATCACTATCTCGCAATTAAATGAATATATGATGCCAAGACTCTGAATATAATCAGATGCTGATGTCATGTAACATACAACGACTTCCTATATTTTTTAGAACAATATGAAATAGAGTGTATAATTCGTTCTTGGTTTTTCTGGCCATGCCTGAAATGTTGAGGGACGATTCAGAGTACATGTGGATCAGTATTTGTTGCCTACAATCCTATATTTTATTCGTAAAAAAATTCAATAACTTTTCTTAATTTTGAGTTTGAGTGTATTGCTTGCAGATAGGCTGTGAACGATCATGCATGCTAATAATTTTGCATTGCTGAGATTTGTTTAGATGTTTTCTTAGAGTTGATCCAGCAGAATAGTGCTAATTTTACTTGCTGTTGTTGGTAAATAAATCCGGCAGTTTGTTCTCAATTCTTTAGGAACTCAATTACAATTTATAATTTACAACGTGATTTTTGTCACACTGTTGGCTAATCTATCCCCACCATACTATGCCTTGATATCTCTGAACCCCCTTGTTCTGCACTATTGTGTGTAGCTGCACCATATCTGCCACTGGCATCCATGATGCCTCTGTCCTCCTCAATTGCACACCTTCATCACTAAAGCGTCCGCCTCTTAGCACCATGCCGTGTGACAATCCAACTGAAGGGCTTCTATGATGATACAAACCATCTGATATATTTATTCCTCATTATGCTGTATGAATTTGTTTTTCCGTATGCACACTCATCATCGACTGATTGGACTCCGTTTCTTCACAGTATTATAGCCCAATTCACCTACTATTATTCAAGCATCCATGTTAAAATCATTGGTGCAATTTGCACATGCTTAATACCAAGGAGTCAAACCAGACCAAGGCCAGTTCGACTAGCTATCTCTTCTAAATTTTAATCAGTAAAGATTACTTAAATTTGGTTATGTAGTTGGCACCAGAGAGCACAAAAACCATTATTAGGTAAAATATTGATACTGGCAGTGGGCACCAAAGAAAAAAAAGCATTAAAAGCTTTGATGTCCCTTTGCAATAGAAATATCATTTTTAGACTTATTATATGCTATTGCTTTAGCACAGTCGATGGTAAAAAATAAAAGGCAACATGCTGCTATTATTTTGTAGGGAACAAATTTCATGACAAGGGCGCATGGAAAGTTAAGGTATGGTCAAGTTTAAATTTGGTTCACATTAATATTTAGATACCCCCTCCAAATTCTTACGTCTAATAGAGATAAAAAATATCAGGAAAATTATAGGGTAAGGCTGAGAGACAATGACTTAGTAAAAAAAGGTTATTGCATTCATTGCGACATAATAGCAGTTCAGATCGATTTTCATTAAGGAAAGTGCTAATACATAATATGCTAGGACTACTAATTTCTTGCTCATGGAGAAATGTAGCCACGCCATTGGATATACTCTAAAAAGGATACTTATTCCACAATTTAGTGTACGTAAAAATATGGAAGTGTAGTATGCTTAGCCTCCTTGCTCAATAGTAATGATTAGCCTCATTAGTAAGGAGCCTATTAAAGATTTTCATTTCCTAAGACTCAGAATATACAGTGTTACAATTCATTGTTTAGGAATGCACACAACTATAAAGCTTTCAGTGAAAACTTTATCTTGAAAGTATTGCAAAGTGCAATCTCAAGTTTGAAGAAAGTCCAAAATATGTATCCTTTATATATGTCATCATAACTTTTTTTGTTGTGATATATGATTTTCAACTGCTCTTTTTTATGGTTAATGACCAAGTAATTCTAGCATATCATAAAACATGTTAGATTGCTGTACACCTATTGATTTGCGGCTAACTGAACTTCTTTGTAGATCACGTATCCTTGACATCATATTTTTTCCATTATCATGCTTATTTTAGAAGAAAAAAATACGGATGAAAATTGGTAATTCTCATGATTAAATCATAACATAGTACCTATTTAATAATACTATTATTAAAAAAATGTTTGGCGAAAGGAATCCTATATACCTAAGAGATTCATCCCCACTAACCTAATTATCTAAACATGCAGCCTATCCACATCAGCATCCATTCTTCTGTGGACACGTCAGCACTAATCCTCCACTCCCACATTTTACCATCACTAATCATCCCGCTTCTGCATGCACGGCGTTTTATTTCTGCCCTTATATAATGGGGGCTCAGATCTGTAGCCCAAGAGATGACCTTCCTTTACTATATATCTTCTTTTCTAGCCTCCTGGGCTCCCAGAAGAATTCACGCAAGCGACTGCCCTGCCGTGGCGGATCCAGCGTTCGCCTTCGCCTCCGGTGGTCAATTCAGCGCTAGCGGCCGAGGGCGACCGGGATCCCTGCGCGGAGGTGTACATAGGGTTAGGTTTATGTGTGTGGTGTCCCGTCATTGTCACCGTGACGGAGGAGGTGGCGGCGAGGGGAATAAGGGATGGTCGTGCTTCTCCCCGTCCGTATGGCGTCGGATACGGTGCCGGCAAAAACGAAGTTTTAAATAGCGCGCTAAGCATCTTAGCGCCGGACCTCTTTCAAATGCTATAGCATGCTATAGCGGAGCTATAGCGCGCTATTTAAAATGTTTGCTCATCTGTTTGGACCAAAGTCTCTTAGCGCAAAACCTTTTGTAAACACTATAGCGTGCTATAGCTTCGGGCTATTTGAAACAGTGGGCAAGAATCGGGAGGCCTTTTGTATCGCGATCCGATCAGAGTCCGTGGCGGTGGTTCACTCCATCCGAAGCTCCGCAGGTGATGCTGCAGGCGCTGGACGAGCCGACGGCGGTTGCTGGCGTAACCCTGTTTTGACGAGGCGGTTTGCAGCAGTTCTTCGTCATTCGCGTCTCTGGGAAGATGGAGTGTTGGCGGAGACATGGAGCCATCCAATTAATCTGTGGGGATTATCCCCGGCTGTTGCGCCGGAACTAAACCATTTGTTCTTGTTTGCGGGACAAGACATCCATGCGGTATCCAAAGCCTTTGAAGGCGATGCAGATGGATGGTTTCTCGACATCTGCTAGAGCAGACGGCAAGCGGCCGGTTGTCTTGATGGCGTCGGCGAGCCTGGGGTGTTGGTGCGTGTTTGTTCTTTTTGTGGGGTTCACGTTGCTTCAGTTGCTGGACCTGGAGAGACTGTTGCGAGCGCCCGGCCGTCAACCCTTTTGTTTGTTGTATGAATATACATGAGGTGTACGTGTCACTTTCTCAATAAAAAAACCATACATCTTGGCCTTGCTGCAATTACCAAGCTATATTATGAAGCCAGAGCCATTAATATACCTCAATTATCATTGGACTGGCCTGCTATGATGCAACGATGGTGACTGCATAGGTATGGTCAACCTTAAGTGTATGCTAATGATTTTGTTTGTGGATTTATCATTGAATTGATCTTCTCCGGTCGCGACTTGCTGTTCCAGTGATTCTAGGAACAATTCTGGGATATATTTGGGATCTGATTGATTGATTTAGGCTGAGCATGTCTTGGTTAATCAATCCGTTTGACGTCTGCATTAGTAAAGACGATGATCATCTCAAAAAGGCCTCACGTTGTGGCCTTTAACTGGTAAGCACTATTATATGATGATTTTTCTACTTCTTTGTCTATATTTGTGCAGATATACAATGGATGGAGATGGCTTAACATTAATCTTCTTTTCTGTAGTTGTGCATGCTGAATTTGGTATTCCTGGTATCCAACTATCCAATTGACCACAATCTCATCACGAAGTTGATCAGCTCAGGTACACTAATCTTCAAATATGTGTATTTATTATTATTCATAGAGCTTTGTTTTACAATTTCCTTTGGAGAAAAGATGTTTGTTAGTTTCGCTATCTCTTTGTGAGGGAGTTTGTTGTATTTCATCAATCAGTATGCGAATCGTGCCTTTCTAAGCATACTCATTCACTGAATTCATTTCATTAGCCATGATTTTCCAGTTTCCTATTTTACACTTTATTCTTAAGAAGACATATGCACCCAACGTTTATGTTATTTATCTCTTGATATGAAAACAAAATTGTAACATAGTCCCGCTGCAATGCACGGAGTATTTATTCTGCTTATATATCCAATAAATATGTTACTACTACAGTTAATCAGATATAATAAGTCATATGTATTTTTCATTTTATTTCTCATGTTATCAACGAAAATTTGCATCAATCAATTCCCGCAGCAACGCGCGGGGTATCCTCTAGTTCAATCAACGTCTCGCCAAGACAATGGCACTTATTATATGCCACTAGTAGAAAACAGGGCTTTGTTCCTGGGCAGATCAGAGCATTAGTTCCGACTGTCTTACGAACCGGTACTAATGGGAGCATCAGTCCCAGTTCGTGAGGCTAGGATGTCGGCCGGGCCTCGACAGGCATCAGTCCCGGTTCAGCTGGGACCTTTAGTCCCGGTTCCAGACACAAACCGGGACTAAAGGGGTTAAAGGGTATGCCTCTACTCCTATCCCCCCCCCCCCATCTCCTCTGTTTTCTGCCCGTGGAAGGGTGGGAGGTGTGCTACTCTGTTTTGTGCCTATATATGCACATGAGGTGTTCGATGAAATGCCATACCTACACTTAAGCTTCCTCCTCTGTTCCTCTTCCAAGCTTGACCTCCAAGCTACATTTTCCTCAAGATTTGTCTAGGTTTGATAGTGCACCAGCTAGACAAGTGTTCTAAAAGGTTAGCAACTTCATCCTTTCATCTCTCACTGCCAGTTTAGCTCATTTCAAATGCTCTAGAAGTAGAGTGGTTTGTGGGTTTTAGTGGAGGAGTGTATGTGGAGGTTCATTTGATTTAGATGCACAATTTGAGCTCAAATTAACTTCTTAGAGTCTGCACATGTGTACGGTGCCGTCTTGTCCCCGTCCCCGTCCTCACCACCGTCGATCGTCCGCGCCGATCTCGTCGTCGGCACCACCGTGGTGAGCCTCCTATTCTTATCTTCTTTTTAAAAGAAAAAAAATCTTACTTGTATTATTTAGATAGCTACTTGTATAATTTTCTATTCATGATGTTCAGTAATGGTTTTGATACACTTAATTATATAATGCACGCAGATGAACTGGCAATGGATGTACGGTGACCGACGCACCTCTGAGTACATTATGTGCCTGCATATTTTTCTCGTTATGGCTGAGGCAACCAAGCAGAATGGTTTTATGTATTGCCCATGTACTATTTGTGGGAATACGAAGGATTACTCTGACTCGAAAACCCTTCACTTACACCTTCTTGAGAAGGGTTTCATGCCACACCATAATGTTTGGACCAAGCACGGAGAAATAGCGGTTATCATGGAAGACAACGAAGAAGAAGAGGATGATGACAACTGTCCTCCTGAATACGGTGATACTACAATGGGGGAAGCTGAAGATCAAGAGGAACCAAATGATGTGCCCGATGATGACCTTCGTCAGGTCATTGTTGATGCACAGAGAGAATGCCAAAGTGAAAGGGAGAAGTTGAAGTTCGATCACATGTTAGAGGATCACAAAAAAGAGTTGTACCCAAATTGCGAAGATGGCAACACAAAGCTCAGTACCGCACTGGTATTGCTGCAATGGAAGGCAGATAATGGTGTCTCTGACAAGGGATTTGGGAAGCTACTGAAAATAGTGAAGAAGAAGCTTCCAAAGGATAACGAATTTCCGGACAGTACGTACGAAGCAAAGAAGGTTATCTGCCCTCTAGGATTGGAGGTGCAGAATATACATGCATGCCCTAATGACTGCATCCTCTACCGCGGTGAGTACGAGAATTTGAACGCATGCCCGGTATGCGGTGCATTGCAGTATGAGATCAGACGAGATGACCCTGGTGATGTTGAGGGCGGGCGCCCCAGGAAGAGGGTTCCTGCCAAGGTGATGTGGTATGCTCCTATAATACCACGGTTGAAACGTTTGTTCAGAAACAAAGAGCATGCCAGGTTGTTGCGATGTCAGGAAGAAGACCGTAAGAAAGACGGGAAGTTGAGAGTACCCGCTGAGGGGTCGCAGTGGAGAAAAATCGAGAGGAAGTGGCGGGACTTTGCAGATGACGCAAGGAACGTATGGTTTGGTTTAAGTGCAGATGGCATTAATCCTTTTGAGGAGCAGAGCAGCAATCATAGCACTTGGCCCTTAACTCTATGTATCTATAACCTTCCTCCTTGGTTGTGCACGAAGCGGAAGTTCATTATGATGTCAGTGCTCATGCAAGGCCCTAAGCAACCCAGCAACGACGTTGATGTGTACCTAAGGCCATAATTTGAAGACCTTTATAGCTGTGGAATAAAAAAGGTGTATGTGTGTGATGAGCACAAACAGCAGGAATTTGACCTACGAGCATTGCTATTTGTAACCATCAATCATTGGTCTGCTCTTAGTAACCTTTCGGGACAGACAAACAAGGGATACAACACATGCACGCACTATTTAGATGAGACTGAAAGTATATATTTGGAAAAATGCAAGAAGAATGTGTACGTGCGACATCGTCAATTTCTTCGGACCAAACATGCCTTAAGAAAAAAGGCAAACATTTCAAAGGTGAGGCAGATCAACAGAAGAAGCCCGTCCTCCGTACTGGTGCTGATTGCTATGGTCAAGGATTTACATGTAATCTTTGGAAAGGGTCCTGGCAGACAATCTATTCTGAATGACGCTGAGGAACACACACCCATGTGGAAGAAGAAATCTATATTTTGGGACCTACCCTATTGGAAAGATCTAGAGGTTTGCTTTGCAATCGACACGATGCACGTGACGAAGAATGTTGGGGTGAACCTGCTAGGCTTCTTGGGCGTGTATGGGAAGACAAAAGATACACCGAAGGCACAGGAGGACCAGCAACATGTGAATGAAAATAATGGCATGCATCCAAAGTGAAGGAAATATGCCCTAGAGGCAATAATAATGTTATATTTATATTTCCTTATATCATGATAAATGTTTATTCATGCTAGAATTGTATTAACCGGAAACTATGTACATGTGTGAATACATAGACAAACAGAATATCACTAGTATGTCTCTACTTGACTAGCTCGTTGAATACCATAGACATGAGTTATCATTTATTTAACAGGATCATATCATTAGAGAATGATGTGATTGACTTGATCCATCCGTTAGCTTAGCACGATGATCGTTTAGTTTGTTGCTATTGCTTTCTCCATAACTTATACATGTTCCTATAACTATGAGATCATGCAACTCCCGAATACCGGAGGAACACTTTGTGTGCTACCAAATATCACAACGTAACTAGGTGATTATAAAGGTGCTCTACAAGTGTCTCCGATGGTGTTTGTTGAGTTGGCATATATCGAGATTAGGATTTGTCACTCCGATTGCCGGAGAGGTATCTCTGGGCCCTCTCGGTAATGCACATCAATATAAGCCTTGTAAGCCATGTGACTAATGAGTTAGTTGCAGGATGCTACATTACGGAACGAGTAAAGAGACTTGCCAGTAACGAGATTGAACTAGGTATTGAGATACCGATGATCGAATCTCGGGCAAGTAACATACCGATGACAAAGGGAACAACGTATATCGTTATGCGGTTTGACCGATAAAGATCTTCGTCGAATATGAACATCCAAGTTCAGCTATTGGTTATTGATAGGAGACGTGTCTCGGTCATGCCTACATAGTTCTCGAACCCATAGGGTCCGCACGCTTAACGTTCGGTGACGATCGGTATTATGAGTTTATGTGTTTTGATGTACCGAAGGTAGTTCGGAGTCCCGGATGTGATCACGGACATGACGAGGAGTCTCGAAATGGTTGAGACATAAAGACTGATATATTGCATGACGATATTCGGACACCGGATGAGTTACAAGTGTCACTGGATAATTATCGGAGTGCCGGGGGGTTATCGAAACCCCCGGGGGAACTAATGGGCCAACATGGGCCTTGTGAGAGAGAGAGAGGAGGGGCCATAGGGCTGCCCCCCCTAGCGAGTCCGAATTGGACAAGGAGGGGGCGCCCCTCTTTCCCTCCCTTTCACCCTCTCCTTCCTTCCCCCTCCCTCCTCCTAGTTGGACTATGAAAGGGGGAGTCCTGCTCCTACTAGGAGGTCTCCTTCCCCTCCTTGGCGCCCCCCAAGGCCGGCCGGCCTCCCCCTTGCTCCTTTATATACGGTGGCAAGGGGGCAGCCTAGGACACACAAGTTGCTTGTTTCCAGCCATGTGCGGTGCCCCCCTCCACCATAATCCAGCTCGGTCATATCGTAGAGGTGCTTAGGCGAAGCCCTGTTTTGGTAGCATCATCATCACCGTCATCACACTGCCGTGCTGACGAAGCTCTCCCTCGACACTCTGCTGGATCATGAGTTCATGGGATGTCACCAAGCTGAACGTGTGCAGATCGCGGAGGTGTCGTACTTTCGGTACTAGGATCGGTCGATCGTGAAGACGTACGACTACATCAACCGCGTTGTCATAATGCTTCCACTTATGGTCTATGAGGGTACGTAGACAGCACTCTCCCCTCTTGTTGCTATGCATCACCATGATCTTGCGTGTGCGTAGGGAAATTTTGAAATTCTGCATTCCCCAACAGTGGCATCTGAGCCAGATTTATGCGTAGATGTTATATGCACGAGTAGAACACAAAAGAGTTGTGGGCGTGGGTATATACATATTTCTTGTCGTCACTAGTTGATTCTTGATTCAGCGGTATTGTTGGATGAAGCGGCACAGACCGACATTACACGTAAGCTTACGCAAGACAGGTTCTACCAACGTGCTTCGCACATAGGTGGCTGGTGGGTGTCAGTTTCTCCAACTTTAGTTGAACCGGATTCAATGAATAGGGTTCTTTCTGAAGATCAAAAAGCAATCACTATGCCGCGTTGTGGTTTTTGATGCGTAGGTAAGAACAATTCTTTCTCAACCCGTAGCAGCCACGTAAAACTTGCAACAACAAAGTAGATGACGTCTAACTTGTTTTTGTAGGGCATGTTGTGATGTGATATGGTCAAGACATAATGCTAAATTTAATTGTATGAGATGATCATGTTTTTTAACACAGTTATCGACAACTGGCAGGAGCCATATGGTTGTCGCTTTATTGTATGAAATGAAATTGCCATGTAATTGCTTTACTTTATCACTAAGTGGTAGCGATAGTCGTAGAAGCAATAGTTGGCGAGACGATAACGATGCTTCGATGGAGATCAAGGTGTCAAGCCGGTGACGATGGTAATCATGACGGTGCTTTGGAGATGGAGATCAAAGGCACAAGATGATGATGGCCATATCATATCACTTATATTGATTGGATGTGATGTTTATCCTTTATGCATCTTATTTTGCTTAGTTCAGCGGTAGCATTATAAGATGATCTCTCACTAAATTTCAAGGTATAAGTGTTCTCCCTGAGTATGCACCGTTGCTACAGTTCATCGTGCTGAGACACCACACGATGATCGGGTGTGATAAGCTCTACGTTCATATACAACGGGTGCAAGCCAGTTTTGCACACGCAGAATACTGGGGTTATACTTGACGAGCCTAGCATATGCAGATATGGCCTCGGAACACTGAGACCGAAAGGTCGAGCATGAATCATATAGTAGATATGATCAACATAGTGATGTTCACCATTGAAAACTACTCCATCTCACGTGATGATCGGACATGGTTTAGTTGATATGGATCACGTGATCACTTAGATGATTAGAGAGATGTCTATCTAAGTGGGAGTTCTTAAGTAATTTGATTAATTGAACTTTAATTTATCATGAACTTAGTACCTGATAATGATTTGCATGTCTATGTTATTATAGATAGATGGCCCATGCTGTTGCTCCATTGAATTTTAATGCGTTCCTAGAGAAAGCTAAGTTGAAAGATGATGGTAGCAACTACACGGACTGGGTCCGTAACTTGAGTATTATCCTCATTGCTGCACAGAAGAATTTCGTCCTGGAAGGACCGCTAGGTGACAAACCCGTTGCAGGAGCAACGCCAGATGTTATGAACACCTAGCAGAGCAAAGGTGATGACTACTTGATAGTTCAGTGTGCCATGCTTTACGGCTTAGAACCGGGACTTCAACGATGTTTTGAATGTCATGGAGCATATGAGATGTTTCAGGAGTTGAAGTTAATATTTCAAGCAAATGCCCGGATTGAGAGATATGAAGTCTCCAATAAGTTCTACAGCTGCAAGATGGAGGAGAATAGTTCTGTCAATGAACATATACTCAGAATGTCTTGGTACCACAACCACTTGACTCAACTGGGAGTTAATCTTCCTGATGATAGTGTCATTGACAGAGTTCTTCAATCACTGCCACCAAGCTACAAGAGCTTCGTGATGAACTATAATATGCAAGGGATGTGTCGGTGTCAAAACCGATGGATCTCGGGTAGGGGGTCCCGAACTGTGCGTCTAAGGCGGATGGTAACAGGAGGCAGGGGACATGAAGTTTTACCCAGGTTCGGGCCCTCTTGATGGAGGTAAAACCCTACGTCCTGCTTGATTTATTCTTGATAATGTGAGTAGTACAAGAGTTGATCTACCACGAGATCGGAGAGGCTAAACCCTAGAAGCTAGCCTATGGTATGATTGTATGTTGTCCTACGGACTAAAACCCTTTGGTTTATATAGACACTGGAGGAGGCTAGGGTTACAAAAGGTCGGTTACAAAGGAGGAAATATACATATCCATATTTCCTAGCTTGCCTTCCACGCCAAGTAGAGTCCCATCCGGACACGGGACGAAGTCTTCAATCTTGTATCTTCATGGTCCAACAGTCCGGCCAAAGGATATAATCCGGATGTCCGGATACCCCCTAATCCAGGACTCCCTCAGCAGCCCCCGAACCAGGCTTCAATGACGATGAGTCCGGCGCGTAGTGTTGTCTTCGGCATTGCAAGGCGGGTTCTTCTCCAAATTTCGAACGTTTGTTAAGCAGTGTCCGGTCCCGTAAATGTTGAACCTCTTGGCTTCTGCGCCCAATAAGGGCTATCTTCCACGCGTCGAATGAATGCGAGGCGCCAGGGCGTTTTTACATTCGCCCCCTAGCCAGATAAATAAATTGTCTATTAAAGGGACGGGGATTCTTAGATCCAATCCATACCATCCTCTCCCAACGAGAATCCATCGGAGCGCGCTTCAGAAAGATCGACTCCAGCATGCTCGACCTCCGCAGCTCCTCCTCCCGCCTCCGTAGCCCTAAGCCCGGTGATTGGGAGAGGTGTTCAGTGTTGGGGAACGTAGTAATTTCAAAAAAATTCCTACGCACACGCAAGATCATGGTGATGCATAGCAACGAGAGGGGAGAGTGTGATCTACGTACCCTTGTAGATCGACAACGGAAGTGTTTGGTTGATGTAGTCGTACGTCTCCACGGCCCGACCGATCAAGCACCGAAACTACGGCACCTCCGAGTTCTAGCACACGTTCAACTCGATGACGATCCCCAGACTCCGATCCAGCAAAGTGTCGGGGAAGAGTTTCGTCAGCACTATGGCGTGGTGAGGATCTTGATGTACTACCGTCGCAGGGCTTCGCCTAAGCACCGCTACAATATTATCGAGGACTATGGTGGAAGGGGGCACCGCACACGGCTAAGAATATGATCACGTGGATCAACTTGTGTCTCTAGGGGTGCCCCTGCCTCCGTATATAAAGGTTCAAGAGGGGGAGGCCGGCCGGCCATCATAGGGCGCGCCAGGAGGAGTCCTACTCCCTCCGGAAGTAGGACTTCTCCCCCAATCCTAGTTGGAATAGGATTCGCGAGGTGGGAAAAGAGAGAGAGAGAGAAGGAAGGGGCGCCGGCCCCCTCTCTCCTTTCTCCTATTCGGACTAGGGGGGAGGGGCGCGCGGCCCAGCCCTGGCCGCCTCTCCTCTTCTTCCACTAAGGCCCATTAAGGCCCATGTACCTCCCGGGGGGTTCCGGTAACCTCCCGGTACTCCGGTAAAATTCCAATTTCACCCGGAACACTTCCGATATCCAAATATAGGCTTCCAATATATCAATCTTTATGTCTCGACCATTTCGAGACTCCTCATCACGTCCGTGATCACATCCGGGACTCCAAACAAACTTCGGTACATCAAAATGCATAAACTCATAATATAACTGTCATCGTAACCTTAAGTGTGCGGACCCTACGGGTTCGAAAACAATGTAGACATGACCGAGACACGTCTCCGGTCAATAACCAATAGCGGAACCTGGATGCTCATATTGGTTCCTACATATTCTACGAAGATCTTTTATCGGTCAGACCGCATAACAACATACGTTGTTCCCTTTGTCATCGGTATGTTACTTGCCCGAGATTCGATCGTCGGTATCCAATACCTAGTTCAATCTCATTACCGGCAAGTCTCTTTACTCGTTCCGTAATACATCATCCCGCAACTAACTCATTAGTTGCAATGCTTGCAAGGCTTAAGTGATGTGCATTACCGAGAGGGCCCAGAGATACCTCTCCGACGATCGGAGTGACAAATCCTAATCTTGAAATACGTCAACCCAACATGTACCTTTTGAGCCACCTGTAGAGCACCTTTATAATCACCCAGTTACGTTGTGACGTTTGGTAGCACACAAAGTGTTCCTCCGGCACACGGGAGTTACATAATCTCATAGTCATAGGAACATGTATAAGTCATGAAGAAAGCAATAGCAACATACTAAATGATCGGGTGCTAAGCTAATGGAATTGGGTCATGTCAATCAGATCATTCAACTAATGATGTGATCCCGTTAATCAAATGACAACTCTTTGTCCATGGTTAGGAAACATAACCATCTTCGATTAACGAGCTAGTCAAGTAGAGGCATACTAGTAACACTCTGTTTTGTCTATGTATTCAAACATGTATTATGTTTCCGGTTAATACAATTCTAGCATGAATAATAAACTTTTATCATGATATAAGGAAATAAATAATAAACTTTAGTATTGCCTCTAGGGCATATTTCCTTCAGTCTCCCATTTGCACTAGAGTCAATAATCTAGATCACACAGTAATGATTCTAACACCCATGGAGCTTTGGTGATGATCATGTTTTGCTCGTGGAAGAGGCTTAGTCAATGGGTCTGCTACATTCAACTCCGTATGTATCTTGCAAATCTCTATGTCTCCCACCTGGACTAGATCCCGGATGGAATTGAAGCGTCTTTTGATGTGCTTGGTTCTTTTGTGAAATCTGGATTCCTTCGCCAAGGCAATTGCACCAGTATTGTCACAAAAGATTTTCATTGGACCCGATGCACTAGGTATGACACCTAGATCAGATATGAACTCCTTCATCCAGACTCCTTCGTTTGCTGCTTCCGAAGCAACTATGTATTCCGCTTCACATGTAGATCCCGCCACGACGCTTTGTTTAGAACTACACTAACTGACAACTCCACCGTTTAATGTAAACACATATCCGGTTTGCGATTTAGAATCGTCCGGATCAGTGTCAAAGCTTGCATCAACGTAACCGTTTACGATGAGCTCTTTGTCACCTCCATATACGAGAAACATATCCTTAGTCCTTTTCAGGTACTTCAGGATGTTCTTGACCGCTATCCAGTGATCCACTCCTGAATTACTTTGGTACCTCCCTGCTAGACTTATAGCAAGGCACACATCAGGTCTGGTACACAGCATTGCATACATGATAGAGCCTATGGCTGAAGCATAGGGAACATCTTTCATTTTCTCTCTATCTTCTGCAGTGGTCGGGCATTGAGTCTGACTCAACTTCACACCTTGTAACACAGGCAAGAACCCTTTCTTTGCTTGATCCATTTTGAACTTCTTCAAAATCTTGTCAAGGTATGTGCTTTGTGAAAGTCCAATTAAGCGTCTTGATCTATCTCTATAGATCTTTATGCCTAATATGTAAGCAGCTTCACCGGGGTCTTTCATTGAAAAACTCTTATTCAAGTATCCCTTTATGCTATCTAGAAATTCTATATCATTTCCAACAGTAATATGTCATCCACATATAATATCAGAAATGCTACAGAGCTCCCACTCACTTTCTTGTAAATACAGGCTTCTCCGAAAGTCTGTATAAAACCAAATGCTTTGATCACACTATCAAAGCGTTTATTCCAACTCCGAGAGGCTTGCACCAGTCCATAAATGGATCGTTGGAGCTTGCACACTTTGTTAGCTCCCTTTGGATCGACAAAACCTTCCGGTTGCATCATATACAACTCTTCTTCCAGAAATCCATTCAGGAATGCAGTTTTGACATCCATCTGCCAAATTTCATAATCATAAAATGCGGCAATTGCTAACATGATTCGGACAGACTTAAGCATCGCTACGGGTGAGAAGGTCTCATCGTAGTCAACCCCTTGAACTTGTCAAAAACCTTTTGCGACAAGTCGAGCTTTGTAGACAGTAATATTACCGTCAGCGTCAGTCTTCTTCTTGGAGATCCATTTATTCTCAATTGCTTGCCAATCAACGGGCAAGTCAACCAAAGTCCATACTTTGTTCTCATACATGGATCCCATCTCAGATTTCATGGCTTCAAGCCATTTTGGGGAATCTGGGCTCACCATCGCTTCTTCATAGTTCGTAGGTTCATCATGATCTAGTAGCATGATTTCCAGAACAGGATTACCGTACCACTCTGGTGCGGATCTTACTCTGGTTGATCTACGAGGTTCAGTAGTATCTTGTTCTGAAGTTTCATGATCATTATCATTAGCTTCCTCACTAATTGGTGTGGGTGTCGCAGAAACATGTTTCTGTGATGTACTACTTTCCAATAAGGGAGTAGGTACAGTTACCTCGTCAAGTTCTACTTTCCTCCCACTCACTTCTTTCGAGAGAAACTCCGTCTCTAGAAAGGATCCATTCTTAGCAACAAATGTCTTGCCTTCGGATCTGTGATAGAAGGTGTACCCAATAGTCTCCTTTGGGTATCCTATGAAGACACATTTCTCCGATTTGGGTTCGAGCTTATCAGGTTGAAGCTTTTTCACATAAGCATCGCAGCCCCAAACTTTAAGAAACGACAACTTTGGTTTCTTGCCAAACCATAGTTCATAAGGCGTCGTCTCAACGGAATTTGATGGTGCCCTATTTAACGTGAATGCGACCGTCTCTAAAGCATAACCCCAAAACGATAGCGGTAAATCAGTAAGAGACATCATAGATCGCACCATATCTAGCAAAGTACGATTACGACGTTCGGATACACCATTACGCTGTGGTGTTCCGGGTGGCATGAGTTGCGAAACTATTCCGCATTGTTTCAAACGTTCAACAAACTCGTAACTCAAATATTCTCCTCCACGATCAGATCGTAGAAACTTTATTTTCTTGTTACGATGATTTTCAACTTCACTCTGAAATTCTTTGAACTTTTCAAATGTTTCAGACTTGTGTTTCATTAAGTAGATATACCCATATCTGCTTAAGTCATCTGTGAAGGTGAGAAAATAACGATATCCGCCACGAGCCTCAATATTCATCGGACCACATACATCTGTATGTATGATTTCCAACAAATCTGTTGCTCTCTCCATAGTACCGGAGAACGGTGTTTTAGTCATCTTGCCCATGAGGCACGGTTCGCAAGTACCAAGTGATTCATAATCAAGTGGTTCCAAAAGTCCATCAGTATGGAGTTTCTTCATGCGCTTTATACCGATATGACCTAAACGGCAGTGCCACAAATAAGTTGCACTATCATTATCAACTCTGCATCTTTTGGCTTCAACATTATGAATATGTGTGTTACTACTATCGAGATTCAAAAAATAGACCACTCTTCAAAGGTGCATCACCATAAAATATATTACTCATATAAATAGAACAACCATTATTCTCTAATTTAAATGAATAACCGTCTCGCATTAAACAAGATCCAGATATAATGTTCATGCTCAACGCTGGCACCAAATAACAATTATTTAGGTCTAATACTAATCCCGAAGGTAGATGTAGAGGTAGCGTGCCGACCGCGATCACATCAACTTTGGAACCATTTCCGACACGCATCGTCACCTCGTCCTTTGCCAGTGTTCGCTTAATCCGTAGTCCCTGTTTCGAGTTGCAAATATTAGCAACGGAACTAGTATCAAATACCCAGGTGCTACTGCGAGCTCTAGTAAGGTACACATCAATAACATGTATATCACATATACCTTTGTTCACCTTGCCATCCTTCTTATCCGCCAAATACTTGGGGCAGTTCCGCTTCCAGTGACCAGTCTGCTTGCAGTAGAAGCACTCAGTTTCAGGCTCAGGTCCAGACTTGGGTTTCTTCTCTTGAGCAGCAACTTGCTTGCTGTTCTTCTTGAAGTTCCCCTTCTTCTTCCCTTTGTCCTTTTTCTTGAAACTAGTGGTCTTGTTGACCATCAACACTTGATGCTCCTTTTTGATTTCTACCTCCGCAGCTTTCAGCATTGCGAAGAGCTCGGGAATAGTCTTATTCATCCCTTGCATATTATAGTTCATCACGAAGCTCTTGTAGCTTGGTGGCAGTGACTGGAGAATTCTGTCAATGACGCAATCATCTGGAAGATTAACTCCCATCTGAATCAAGTGATTATTATACCCAGACATTTTGAGTATATGCTCACTGACAGAACTGTTCTCCTCCATCTTGCAGCTATAGAACTTATTGGAGACTTCATATCTCTCAATCCGGGCATTTGCTTGAAATATTAACTTCAACTCCTGGAACATCTCATATGCTCCATGACATTCAAAATGTCGTTGAAGTCCCGATTCTAAGCCGTAAAGCATGGCACACTGAACTATCGAGTAGTCATCAGCTTTGCTCTGCCAAACGTTCATAACATCTGGTGTTGCTCCAGCAGCAGGCCTGGCACCCAGTGGTGCTTCCAGGACGTAATTCTTCTATGCAGCAATGAGGATAATCCTCAAGTTACGGACCCAGTCCGTGTAATTGCTACCATCATCTTTCAACTTTGCTTTCTCAAGGAATGCATTAAAATTCAACGGAACAACAGCACGGGCCATCTATCTACAATCAAACATACATAAGCAAGATACTATCAGGTACTAAGTTCATGATAAATTTAAGTTCAATTAATCAAATTACTTAAATAACTCCCACTTAGATAGACATCCCTCTAATCCTCTAAGTGATCACGTGATCCAAATCAACTAAACCATAACCGATCATCACGTGAAATGGAGTAGTTTGCAATGGTGAACATCGCTATGTTGATCATATCTACTATATGATTCACGCTCGATCTTTCGATCTCAGTGTTCCGAGGCCATATCTGCATATGCTAGGCTCGTCAAGTTTAACCTGAGTATTCTGCGTGTGCAAAACTGGCTTGCACCCATTGTAGATGGACGTAGAGCTTATCACACCCGATCATCACGTGGTGTCTGGGCACGACGAACTTTGGCAACGGTGCATACTCAGGGAGAACACTTTTATCTTGATAATTTAGTGAGAGATCATCTTATAATGCTACCGTCAATCAAAGCAAGATAAGATGCATAAAAGATAAACATCACATGTAATCAATATAAGTGATATGATATGGCCATCATCATCTTGTGCCTGTGATCTCCATCTCCGAAGCACCGTCATGATTACCATCGTCACTGGCGCGACACCTTGATCTCCATCGTAGCATCGTTGTCGTCTCGCCAATCTTATGCTTCCACGACTATCGCTACCGCTCAGTGATAAAGTAAAGCATTACAGCGCGATTGCATTGCATACAATAAAGCAACCATATGGCTCCTGCCAGTTGCCGATAACTCAGTTACAAAACATGATCATCTCATACAATAAAATTTAGCATCATGTCTTGACCATATCACATCATAGCATGCCCTGCAAAAACAAGTTAGACGTCCTCTACTTTGTTGTTGCAAGTTTTACGTGGCTGCTACGGGCTTAAGCAAGAACCAATCTTACCTACGCATCAAAACCACAACGATAGTTTGTCAAGTTGGTGCTGTTTTAACCTCCGCAAGGACCGAGCGTAGCCACACTTGGTTCAACTAAAGTTGGAGAAACTGTCACCCGCAAGCCACCTATGTGCAAAGCACGTCGGGAGAACCGGTCTCGCGTAAGCGTACGCGTAATGTTGGTCCGGGCTGCTTCGTCCAACAATACCGCCGAACCAAAGTATGACATGCTGGTAAGCAGTATGACTTATATCGCCCACAACTCACTTGTGTTCTACTCGTGCATATAACATCAACACATAAAACCTAGGCTCGGATGCCACTGTTGGGGAACGTAGTAATTTCAAAAAATTTCCTACGCACACGCAAGATCATGGTGATGCATAGCAACGAGAGGGGAGAGTGTGATCTACATACCCTTGTAGATCGACAACGGAAGCGTTTGGTTGATGTAGTCGTACGTCTCCACGGCCCGACCGATCAAGCACCGAAACTACGACACCTCCGAGTTCTAGCACACGTTCAGCTCGATGACGATCCCCGGACTCCGATCCAGCAAAGTGTCGGCGAAGAGTTCCGTCAGCATGACGGCGTGGTGACGATCTTGATGTACTACCGTCGCAGGGCTTCGCCTAAGCACTGCTACAATATTATCGAGGACTATGGTGGAAGGGGGCACCGCACACGGCTAAGAATATGATCACGTGGATCAACTTGTGTCTCTAGGGGTGCCCCTGCCTCCGTATATAAAGGTTCAAGAGGGGGAGGCCGGCCGGCCATCATAGGGCGCGCCAGGAGGAGTCCTACTCCCTCCGGGAGTAGGACTTCTCCCCCAATCCTAGTTGGAATAGGATTCGCGAGGTAGGAAAAGAGAGAGAGAGAAGGAAGGGGCACCGACCCCCTCTCTCCTTGTCCCATTCGGACTAGGGGGGAGGGGCGCGCGGCCCAGCCCTGGCTGCCTCTCCTCTTCTTCCACTAAGGCCCATTAAGGCCCATGTACCTCCCGGGGGGTTCCGGTAACCTCCCGGTACTCCGGTAAAATCCCGATTTCACCCGGAACACTTCCGATATCCAAATATAGGCTTCCAATATATCAATCTTTCTGTCTCGACCATTTCGAAACTCCTCGTCATGTCCGTGATCACATCCGGGACTCCGAACAAACTTCAGTACATCAAAATGCATAAACTCATAATATAACTGTCATCGTAACCTTAAGCGTGCGGACCCTACGTGTTCGAGAACAATGTAGACATGACCGAGACACGTCTCCGGTCAATAACCAATAGCGGAACCTGGATGCTCATATTGGTTCCTACATATTCTACGAAGATCTTTTATCGGTCAGACCGCATAACAACATACATTGTTCCCTTTGTCATCGGTATGTTACTTGCCTGAGATTCGATCGTCGGTATCCAATACCTAGTTCAATCTCGTTACCGGCAAGTCTCTTTACTCGTTCCGTAATACATCATCCCGCAACTAACTCATTAGTTGCAATGCTTGCAAGGCTTAAGTGATGTGCATTACCGAGAGGGCCCAGAGATACCTCTCCGACGATCGGAGTGACAAATCCTAATCTCGAAATACGTCAACCCAACATGTACCTTTTGAGACACCTGTAGAGCACCTTTATAATCACCCAGTTACGTTGTGACGTTTGGTAGCACACAAAGTGTTCCTCCGGCACACGGGAGTTACATAATCTCATAGTCATAGGAACATGTATAAGTCATGAAGAAAGCAATAGCAACATACTAAACGATCGGGTGCTAAGCTAATAGAATGGGTCATGTCAATCAGATCATTCAACTAATGATGTGATCCCATTAATCAAATGACAACTCTTTGTCCATGGTTAGGAAACATAACCATCTTCGATTAACGAGCTAGTCAAGTAGAGGCATACTAGTAACACTTTGTTTTGTCTATGTATTCACACATGTATTATGTTTCCGCTTAATACAATTCTAGCATGAATAATAAACTTTTATCATGATATAAGGAAATAAATAATAACTTTATTATTGCCTCTAGGGCATATTTCCTTCATTCAGTCCCACACAGTCGATTAGTCGAACTGCAGACTAAGGGATTTCTCCCTCCAGCGTATATGGTGCCCGTCCGAGACGGGCTCGCCACCTACAATGGCGGGGCGCAAGTGGAGAGCTTCCCCAGCCCCTCTACAGGGGAGCGGGTATGCCTTGTTCTTATTTATCGAATGGACTTGGATTCCTAATTCATCCGTTCCTCCGCGGGCTCCTGGAGTTCTACGGCCTCCAACTGCATAATTTCACCCCTGCTTCCATTTTACACATCGCCGGCTATGTTGCCCTCTGCGAGTTATTCCTGGGCTGCGAGGCTCATTTCGAGCTATGGAAAAGGTTATTTTGCCTCGTACCTCGCACACAGAAGGGGTCACTTTATCAAGTGGGCGGAGCCGAAATATGGCGCATCGCCGAAACCGGATACCTGTCCGGTACTCCGAAGAAAACGTCCGAAGACTGGCCTTCGGAATGGTTTTATATGGAGGACGTCCCCCTTCCAGACCCTGTTCGGCAGGGTCTTCCTGAGTTCAGCAATGCTCCTCTGAAGAAACGCCGAAGTTGGCGCCCACGGAGCCCCCAGGAGGAAGACAACGGAGAAGTCCTTTATCTGATGAACCGGATCAATCATGATTGACAGTAATCGAGGTTATGTCAATATGCATAATGTGGGGAGTGCAACCACTTCAATATTGAGGGCACCCCTTGTGGTGTTTTAACGGGGAAGATGACGCCACCCGTTGCGGGCGTAAGGGTCCGGACAACGCTGCCGCTTTAGCAAAAATTCTGTCCGAACTATTCAAGGGAGAGGAAGAGGAGTTCATCTGCATCAAACCACGGGATGGATTCTCCATGTACAACCCTCCAAGCTGGGTGAGTTATATCTCCTTACTCCCATTCTTCCCGCATTCTTTGTCGTAGGTACTCACCTTGCCATTTTGCGGCAGGAACTGCGAAAAGCCATAAGGGAGGTCAGCAGCCCATCCCCACAACCAGAGGACCCTGACCGGGCCCTCGGTCCCGGACTCGAAGAAGATCCGGACATATTCGTGGAGCTGATAAACCGGCAGTTCTATCAATTAAGTTGTGATAACGCCATGGTGGCCATTACGGCCGACTATCCCGGACTGCTTCCTGTGTCGCACGTAAGAAAAACCAAAAATCCCAACTCCAAAAACTAGGATCCCCCTTTAGACACTTCACCTACCATATACATATGGTGTTTTTACAGGGAAGGCATTCGGGACGCCACGCCGAACCCACAGCAACTCGCCAACAAGAGGCACCGAGGCCGGGCAGGCCAAAAAGGAAGGCGGTCAGGACGGAGACGCCGGCGCAGAGGTAGAAACCCCGCTCCATGGTTGTCGTCTTTCTTGAAATGTAATGACGTCCATGTTTCTTTAACAGAAAAAATGCTCGCTGGAATATGTCCGGTGAGGCTGCCGATCACGCTTCCACTAGTCGGGCTCCAGGACTAGACAAAGAGGCGGAAGCCGACATGGGGCGGACGCCGGATACTCCCCCTATAGAGGATGCAGATAGGCTATCTGCTACAAATTTAGAAGTGGAGAGCGCCATGAATCATAGGCATCGCCGGGCCATACTCCGCGACGCTTACTTCTCCCCAGAGGCATTTGATGCCTTCAATTGTGGAGAGGCATACCTCTGTGCTGCTCAAAATGGTCTAGCCAGAGCCACGGACCAATATGTAAAGGATGTACGGGTAAGCAAATCTGACGATTATATGTATCAGTAGCCCCTGAGACATGAAACAGTTAGCAGAACTGATTTCAGGATCATCTTATTGTGCAGGTTCTTACAGAGAAGAATAGTCGACTATCACAGGAGCTGGAGGAATGCAAGACCCAACTTCAGGCCGCTATTGCCGCATTGAAGGAACCTAAAAAGTCCCCAGCTAGTAACATTTCTTTCAAAGAATGATAGGTATCATATAGCATGCGGCATGGCTGCAGATCTAATAGTAGATGTTGCAGAGGAATCCGGAGAGAATCCGGAGGAGCAGCATGTCGTACGACAGCTAAAGGCTGGCGAACGCATGCCGACTGAGGTCAGGCGGGAGAAAAACAATCTCCAAGACGCCAATACCAAGCTGAGCATGCAACTGAAAGATGTTCGAGCCCAGCTTGCGGACTCCGAGAAGGAGAATAAGCGGCTTCGACGCGGCATTTTCAGTAAGTTCTTGAATGAACCCTTGAAAAAGGGGTCGGCGGAGAAGCCGGCTAATAGAGTTAAGTCTGCAGGTATGCTGACGGGTCGTCCCGCGGAGGAGATGCCCGGGTCTACGGGTGATCTTCTATCCGAGCTCTCACAACTGCATGAACAAGTTTGGCACGTGATGCAAGGTGTTGCCCAGGCCTTGTGGCCAGCCGTCTCCCTGCCAGAAGGCATTGGAGAGCTTGCGGAGAAGCTCAAGGGAGCACGGCGGCGCTTCCGATTATGGAAGATATCGGCCTGCCGTCAAGGTGCCAGGGAAGCCTGGGCCATGGTGAAGACGCGGTATACCAAGACTGACCCGAACCACATGGCCGAGGTCGGACCTGTGGGGCCCGATGGGAAAGAGATCCCCGTTAGCTTAGTGTATGGGCAAGTAGAATTAGCCGCAAAGTATTCCCAATAGGATTGTAGGCTAGACCGCCTGTTGGATGGTATAGAAGAGGAATTTAGTCAGTCTACATGACTATGTAATTAAAGTGATATGTATAATGCCTTCTAGCCAGATTGTAGATCATTTGTCATGGCGGACCTTTTCGCTTCAACCTCGGGACCCGATAGTCCGGAGTGTTTCCGAATACCTGCCCAGTTATATAAAAATCGGGGTATGCGTGGAAACCAGGCATAGGGGTCATTAGTGCATGGGTAGTAAGAAACATCTTCCAGGGAGAATAGTTCCGTTAAGGGTTCCTTTCCCTGGGTATGCATGCCCTAAAGTGCATGTCCGTACTGCGAGAGAAAACGTAGGCTAAAACATCTGGGGGCACATATGGAAAATAAATAAATAAAAATCATCTTTTGTTCGCCGACCGAAATTCCCTTAAGAATGCTAGCTTTCGGATTCACCCAGTCTGAGGTACACATCCGGCTGACCCGGCAGTAACAATCGCAGAGGTGCTCCCCTTATGCCCTAGCCGAATTAACGGGAACGTAGGGCATAAATACAAGAGCCAGGCAACCCAGCTTGGCCAATACTTAAGTCATATCGATGCATATAGTGGCGAAGAAAAGGTACATGCGGAAGAATAACACATGTGTGGGGCATGAAGCCCAGATAGATAATTAAGCTTCTGTGTAAGAAGCCACCAGGTATAATGAGCGCGGTTAGTGCATCTATAACGTGCAAGAGAGGCACAAGTTGGCCCTTGAAGGCCTAGAGAAAGAATAAAAGAAAGAAAGAGAAAAAATACAGATAATGTATATGCAAAAAATGGACAGAGGAAGGAGACGAACATAGAGTCCAGCGCTAGGCGTAGAATCTTTGGAGCCTGGCTGCGTTCCATGGGTTCGGCTCAAGTCGATTATTCGATGCATCCCGCAGACGGTACGCATCACCGGTCAGAACCTGGTCAATGATGAAGGGACCTTCCCATTTGGGCTCGAGCTTGGACTTTTTCTTCTCGGGCAGGCGTAGAACTAACTCGCCAACGTTATAAGTTTTGGCCCGTACTTCTCTACTTTGGTATCTGCGAGCCTGTTGCTGATAAAATGCGGAACGGGCTTTTGCCACGTCGCGCTCCTCCTCCAGGGTATGCAGACTGTACAGTCTGGATACCCTGGAGGAGGAGCACGACGTGGCAAAAGCCCATTCCGGTTCAGGCCGGGTCAGCCCATTAGTCCTGGTTCAGTCCAGAACCGGGACCAATGGGGGCATTGGTCCCGGTTCGTGAGCCCAGGGGGCTGGCCGGGCCACGTGGGCCATTGGTCCCGGTTCATCTGGACCTTTTGGTGCCGGTTGGTGGGATGAACCAGGACCAATGGGCCTCGCTCCTAGCCCACCACCATTGGTCCCGGTTGGTGGCTTGAACCGGGACCAAAGGCTCCCCTTTAGTCCCGGTTCATGTCACCAACCGGGACCAATGAGGTGCCTATATATACCCCTCGCTCGCGAGCAGAGCACCCAAGTGCTCTGTTTTCTCTGGCCGAGGGGGAGAGGGCTTGGTGGTGCTCTATCTCACCTCCTATGCACACAAGGTGTTCGATGGAATGCCCGACCCACACTACTTAAGCTTTCTCCTCTCCAAGCTCGACCTCCAAGCTCCATTTTCCATAATATTTGTCTAGGTTTAGCGGTCCGTCATGCCCTGTCCCCGTCTTCACCGCCGTTGATCACCCGCACCGAGCTCATCGCCGGCACCACCGTGGTGAGCCTCTTGTTCTTATCTTCTTTCTAAAAGGAAAAATATTCTTACTTTTATGTTTACATAGATACTTGTATTATTTTCTTACTTTTATTATTGCATCTTATATAGTGCGATGGTTTTGGTATCCGCCCCCGTCGGCTCTCGTCCTGTCTATGACTCGGATGTGGTATATATATTATCTTTATAACTATTGGTTCATTTATTGTTTATGAAAATTATGCCGACCAACGTGACATATATTTTATTTATGTAGGATGTATGTGAATCGGAAATGCCAACCGACCCTATTGTCGAGAGGTTAAATTTAGTTGAAGAAGAAAACAATTTGTTGAAGGAAAAAATAAAAAAATTGAGGAGGAGAAGATGATATTGGAGTTGCATGTTGCGGATGTCGTCGATGATCACAAGATCAAGATGGATGCAATGCGCTTGAAGATTAGAAAGATTAGAAAATATGCCATTCATATCGAGGCTTGGCATCATTATGCCGTTGGATCAATTGTTACCTTGGTTGCGATTATGATCGCATTTGTTTTTGCATTGAAATGTTTTACATAGTTTCAATGTATGGTTTAATTAATTAGATGCTCTGGAGAGCTATATGTTGTTAGATGAGAACTATGTATGCACTTTGGTTTTAATGTGATGATGAACTTCTATTAATTTGGACACTTAATTATATATAATGCACGCAGATGAATCAGCAATGGATGTACGGTGACAGACACACCTGTGAGTACATTAAGGGCGTGCATGAGTTTCTCGATGCGGCTGAGGCAAACAAGCAGAATGGTTTTATGTGTTGTCCATGAACTGAATGTGGGAATACGAGGTCTTACTCTAACCGGAAAATCCTTCACTCCCACCTGCTTTACAAGGGTTTCATGCCACACTACAATGTTTGGACGAGGCACAGAGAAATAGGGGTTATGATGGAAGACGGTGAAGAAGAAGAGTACGATGACAACTATGTGCCCCCTGAATATGGTGATGCTGCAACGGGGGGAGCTGGTGAAGATCAAGAGGAACCAGATGATGTGCCCAATGATGCTGCAACGGGTGAAGCTGCTGAAGATCAAGAGGAACCAGACGATGTGCCCGATGATGATGATCTCCGCCGGGTCATTGTCGATGCAAGGACGCAATGCAAAAGTCAAAAGGAGAAGCTAAAGTTCGATCGCATGTTAGAGGATCACAAAAAAGGGTTATACCCCAATTGCGAAAATGGCAACACAAAGCTTGATACCGTACTGGAATTGCTGCAGCGGAAGGCAGAGAATGTTGTGGATGACAAAGGATTTGAGAAGCTACAAAAATATTGAAGAAGAAGCTTCCAAAGGATAACGAATTGCCCGACAGTACATACGCAGCAAAGAAGGTCGTATGCCCTCTAGGATTGGAGGTGGAGAAGATACATGCATGCCCTAATGTCTGCATCCTCTACCGCGGTGCATACAAGGATCTGAATGCATGCCCGGTATGCGGTGCATTGCGGATAAGATCAGACGAGATGACCCTGGTGATGTTGACGGCGAGCCCCCCAGGAAGAGGGTTCCTGCGAAGGTGATGTGGTATGCTCCTATAATACCACGGTTGAAACGTCTGTTCAGAAATGAAGAACATGCCAAGTTGATGCGATGGCACAGTGAGAACCGAAAGAAAGATGGGAAGTTGAGAGCACCCGCTGACGGGCCGCAGTGGTCGAGAGAAAGTACTGGGATGAGTTTGCAAAGGACCCAAGGAATGTATGGTTTGCTTTAAGCACGGATGGCATTAATCCTTTCGGGGAGCAGAGCAGCAATCACAGCACCTGGCCCGTCACTCTATGTATGTATAACCTTCCTCCTTGGATGTGCATGAAGCGGAAGTTCATTATGATGCTAGTTCTCATCCAAGGCCCTAAGCAACCCGGCAACGACATTGATGTGTACCTAAGGCCATTAGTTGAAGAACTTTTATAGCTATGGAATGGAAAGGGTGTACGTACGTGGGATGAGCATAGACAGGAGGAATTTAACCTTAAGGCGTTGCTGTTCATGACCATCAACGATTGGCCCGCTCTCAGTAACCTTTCAGGACAGACAAATAAAGGATTCCATGCATGCATGCACTGTTTAGATGACACTGAAAGTATATACCTGGACAAATGCAGGAAGAATGTGTACCTGGGCCATCGTCGATTTCTTCTGACCAACCATCAATGTCGAAAGAAAGGCAAGCATTTCAAAGGTGAGGCAGATCACCGGAAGAAGCCCGCCATGCGTACCGGTGATCACGTACTTGCTATGGTCAATGATTTACACTATGTAATCTTTGGAAAGGGTCCCGGTGGACTAGCTGTTCTGAATGACACTGAGGGACACGCACCCATGTGGAAGAAGAAATCTATATTTTGGGACCTACCCTGCTAGAAAGACCTAGAGGTCCGCTTTTCAATCGACGTGATGCACGTGACGAAGAACCTTTGCGTGAACCTGCTAGGCTTCTTGGGCGTGTATGGGAAGATAAAAGATACACCTGAGGCACGGGAGGACCTGCAACATTTGCACGAAAAAGACGGCATGCCTCCGAAGCAGTATAAAGGTCCTGCCAGCTACGCTCTTACGAAAGAAGAGAAAGAAATCTTCTTTGAATGCCTGCTCAGTATGAAGGTCACGACGGGCTTCTTGTCGAATATAAAGGGAATAATAAATATGCCAGAGAAAAAGTTTCAGAACCTAAAGTCTCATGACTACCACGTGATTATGACGCAACTGCTTCCGGTTGCATTGAGGGGGCTTCTACCTGAAAATGTCCGATTAGCCATTGTGAAGCTATGTGCATTCCTCAATGCAATCTCTCAGAAGGTGATCGATCCAGAAATCGTACCAAGGCTAAGGAGTGATGTGGCGATGTCTTGTCAGTTTCGAGCTGGTGTTCCCACCATCCTTCTTCAATATCATGACGCACGTCCTAGTTCATCTAGTCGACAAGATTGTCATCTTGGGTCCCGTATTTCTACACAATATGTTCCCCTTTGAGAGGTTCATGGGAGTCCTAAAGAAATATGTCCGTAACCGCGCTAGGCCAGAAGGTAGCATCTCCATGGGCCATCAAACAGAGGATGTTATAGGGTTTTGTGTTGACTTCATTGCTGGCCTTAAGAAGATAGGTCTCCCTAAATCGCGGTATGAGGGGAGACTGACTGGAAAAGGCACTCTTGGAAGAGACTCAATAATATGCAGGGACGAATATTCTTGGTCTCAAGCACACTACACAGTTCTACAGAACTCTACCTTGGTGACCCCGTATGTCGACGAACACAAGAACAGTCTGCGCTCCAAACACCTGGAGCAGTGCGACGACTGGATTACATGTGAACACATCAGGACTTTCAGCAGTTGGTTGGAAACACGTCTCAGAGGTGACAACACTGTTTGTGATGAGTTGTACTTGTTGTCCAGGGGACCATCTTTGACTGTATTGACTTACAAAGGATATGAGATAAATGGGAATACATTTTACACAATCGCCCAAGATCAAAGGAGCACCAACCAAAACAGTGGTGTCCGCTTTGATGCAGCAACCGAGAGCGGAAAGGACACATATTATGGTTACATAGTGGACATATGGGAACTTCACTACGGACCTGATTTTAAGGTCCCTTTGTTTAAGTGCAAATGGGTCAATCTGTCAGGCGGCGGGGTACAGGTAGACCCACAGTACAGAATGACAACAGTGGATCTGAAAAATCTTGGGTACACAGACGAACCGTTCGTCCTAGCCAATGATGTGGGACAGGTTATCTATGTGAAGGACATGTCTACCAAACTGAGAAAAAGAAAAGATAAGGAAGCGAATACATCATACGATGAGCCAAAGTGCCACATAGTTCTTTTAGGAAAAAGGGACATCCTAGGAGTGGACGGCAAGACAGACATGTCTGAAGATTATGAAAAGTTTCATGAAATTCCTCCCTTCAATGTCAAGGCTGACCCAAGCATCCTCATAAACAATGAAGATTATCCATGGTTACGGCGCAATAAGCAAATGACACAAGCGAAGAAAAAGTGAAGACTTTCTCCCGCAACTATTATGATGATACCATGCCAACTTTGTAACACACGAACATGCTACCATTGTCCGTTTTGTACATGCACATGCTATGTGGGTGAAATTATGATACCATGCCAACTTTCAAATTTTTCAGAGTTCATTTGAAATGCTTTCATGTCTTATGGTTCGGCCCTCGTAATACCATTATTCAAATTTTAACTATTCAAATTTGAAAACTAATGGCACTAACAGAAAGTTTATAATTTTTTCTAAAACTGATCGCACTAACAGAAAGTTTATAATTTTTCTGACCTAAAAGCAAAAAAGAATTAAAAAATGCAAAAAACAAAAGAAAATAAATCATGCAAAAAACAAAAAAACTGGAAAAAGTAAAGTTAATCACAAACTTGTGATTCAAACAAATATCAAAGAATTCAAATTTTAACTATTCAAATTTGAAAACTAATGGAAATAACAGAAAGTTTATAGTTTTTCTAAAACTAATGGCACTAACAGAAAGTTTATAATTTTGCTCCTCGCCGCTGGCCCATGACCATTAGTCCCGGTTTGTGCCACAAACCGGGACTAAAGGGTTGGTCCTTGTTGCGGGCAGAGTTTAGTCCCACCTCGCCAACCGAAGGGGGCTCGCACCAGTCTATAAGCCCTTCCCTCTCTGCCTTGTTGAGCTCCTCTCAAAGTGAAAATAGATGCCCTAATAGAGAAAAGTTTAATCTAAATTCATAGTGAATTTCTCTGAAATTCATAGAAATTTAGTATGAATTTAGGTTGAATTTTCTCTATAAGCGCATCTATTCTCATTTTTTTAGTAAGTTAATCACAAACTTGTGATTCACACAAATTTCAAAGAATTCTAATTTTAACTATTCAAATTTGTAACCTAATGGCACTAACAGAAAGTCTATAATTTTTCTAAAACTAATGGCACTAACAGAAAGTTTATAATTTTGCTAACCTAAAAGCAAACAGAATTAAAAATTAAAGCAAAAAACAAAAGAAAATAAATAATGCAAAAAAACTGGAAAAAAATAGCAACAATAAGTATTTTGTTGTAATTAGAAACAAAATAAAATAAATAAAGCAAGAAAGATAACAAAAAACAAAAAAAGTGTTTTCAAATTTGAAAACTAATGGCACTAACAGAAAGTTTATAATTTTTTCTAAAACTAAAACCAAAAAGAATAAAAAAAATAAAGCAAAAAACAAAACAAAATAAATAATGTAGAAAACAAAACAAAAAAACTGGAAAAAAATAGCAACAATAATTATTTTGTTGTAAGTAGAAACAAAATAAAATAAATAAAGCAACAAAGAAAACAAAAAAACAAAAAAAGTGTTTTCAAATTTGAAAACTAATGGCATTAACAAAAAGTTTATAATTTTTCTAAAACTAAAAGCATAAAGAATTAAAAAATAAAGAAAAAAACAAAAGAAAATAAAATAAAGCAACAAAGAAACCAAAAAAATGCCAGCTACTGGGCCAGGATACGACTAGAAACCCATCCAAGGGCCAGGATTCAGGCCCGCAGGAGGCCAAGTAGGCCCACAGGCATAGAAGTGACAATTAGGCCCGTAAGCCTGCAATGGAGAGAAGCTCGAGAGGGGTGCGGCAGTGGGGCTTATAAACCACTGCGCACTCCTCTCAACTAGCGAGGTGGGACTAAACTTTCGACGCAGCAGCCGCACAAGGCCTTTGGTCCCGGTTGGTGGCACCAACCGGGACTAAAGGGGGGCATTGGTCACGGTTGGTGACACGAACCGTGACCAATGCCCCCCTTTAGTTCCGGTTGGTGCTACCAACCGGGACCAAAGGCCGTCGCTTCCCGCCCTTTGGGCTGCTGAAAAGAGGCCTTTGGTCCCGGTTGGTAGCACCAACCGGGACTAATGCCCTTTAGTCCCAGTTGCTGCCACGAACCGGGACTAAAGGCTCTGCTATATAAGTCCACACTTAGGAAATTTTCACTCTCATCTTGCAGTTGCCGCCC